>NC_041388.1:164980624-165050522 GCF_002162155.2 Triticum dicoccoides
CTGATTGTTACCCAGTACCTCTTGGAACTCATTCGGTGTCCGAATAACATCGTCCAATATATCAACCTTTATGTCTTGACTATTTCGAGACTCCTCGTCATGTCTGTGATCTTATTTGGGACTTCGAACAAACTTCGGTCATCAAATTACATAACTCATAATACAAATCGTCATCGAACGTTTAGCGTGCGGACCCTACGGGTTCGAGAACTATGTGGACATGACCAAGACACATCTTCGATCAATAACCAATAGCGGAACCTGGATTCTCATATTGGCTCCTACATATTCTACGAAGATCTTTATCAGTCAAACCGCATAACAACATACGTTGTTCCCTTTGTCATCGGTATGTTACTTGCCCAAGATTCGATCATCGGTGTCATCATACCTAGTTCAATCTCGTTACCGTCAAGTCTCTTTACTCGTTCCGTAATGCATCATCCCGCAACTAAATCATTAGTCACATTGCTTGTAAGGCTTATAGTGATGAGCATTATTGACAGGGCCCAGAGATACCTCTCAGATACACGGAATGACAAATCCTAATCTCGATCTATGCCAACTCAACAAACACCATCGGAGATACCTGTAGAGCATCTTTATGATCACCTAGTTACATTGCGATGTTAGATAGCACACAAGGTGTTCTTCCGGTATTCGGGAGTTGCATAATCTCATAGTCAGAGGAACATGTATAAGTCATGATGAAAGCAATAGCAATAAAACTAAATGATCATTTATGCTAAGCTAACGGATGGGTCTTGTCCATCACATCATTCCCTAATGATGTGATCCCATAACGGATGGGTCTTGTCCATCACATCATTCCCTAATGATGTGACCCCGTTCATCAAATGACAACACATGTATATGGTCAGGAAACTTAACCATCTTTGATTAACGAGCTATTCAAGTAGAGGCATACTAGGGACACTTTGTTTGTCTATGTATTCACACATGTACTAAGTTTCTAGTTAATAAAATTCTAGCATGAATAATACAAATTTATCATGATATAAGGAAATATAAATAACAACTTTATTATTGCCTCTAGGGCATATTTCCTTAAGTCTCCCACTTGCACTAGAGTCAATAATCTAGATTACATAGTAATGATTCTAACACCCATGAAGTCTTGGTGCTGATCATGTTTTGCTTGTGAGAGAGGCTTAGTCAACGGGTCAGCAACATTCAGATCCGTATGTATCTTGCAAATCTCTATGTCTCCCTCCTTGACTTGATCGCGGATGGAATTGAAGCGTCTCTTGATGTGTCTGGTTCTCTTGTGAAATCTGGATTCCTTCGCCAAGGCAATTGTTCCAGTATTGTCACAAAAGATCTTCATTGGACCCGATGCATTAGGTATTACACCTAGATCAGATATGAACTCCTTCATTTGCTGCTTCCGAAGCAGCTATGTACTCCGCTTCACACGTAGATTCCGCCACGATGCTCTCATTGGAACTGTACCAACTGACAGCTCCACCATTCAATATTAATACGTATCCGGTTTGTGACTTAGAGTCATCCGTTTTAGTGTCAAAGCTTCCATCAACGTAACCATTTACGACGAGCTCTTTGTCACCTCCATAAACGAGAAACATATCCTTAGTCCTTTTCAGGTATTTGAGGACGTTCTTGACCGCTGTCTAGTGATCCACTCCTGGATTACTTTGGTACCTCCCTGCTAAGCTTATAGTAAGGCACACATCAGGTCTGGTACACAACATTGCAACCATGATAGAACCTATGGCTGAGGCATAGGGAGTGACTTTCATTTTCTCTCTATCTTCTGCAATGGTCGGGCATTGAGTCTGACTCAACTTCACACCTTGTAACACAAGCAAGAACCCTTTCTTTGACTGATCCATTTTGAACTTCTTCAAAACTTTATCAAGGTATGTGCTTTGTGAAAGTCCAATTAAGCGTCTTGATCTATCTCTATAGATCTTGATGCCCAATATATAAGCAACTTCACCGAGGTCTTTCATTGAAAAGTTCTTATTCAAGTATCCTTTTATGCTATCCAGAAATTCTATATAATTTACAATCAACAATATGTCATCCACATATAATATTAGAAATGCTACAGAGCTCCCACCCACTTTCTTGTAAATACAGGCTTCTCCAAAAGTCTATATAACCATATGCTTTGATCATACTATCAAAGCATATATTCCAACTCTGATAGGCTTGCACAGTCCATAAATGGATCGCTGGAGCTTGCACACTTTGTTAGCACCTTTATGATCGACAAAACCTTATGGTTGCATCATATACAACTCTTCTTTAAGATATCCATTAAGGAATGCAGTTTTGACATCCATTTGCTAAATTTCATAATCATAAAATGCGGCAATTGCTAACATGATTTGGACATACTTAAGCATCACTACAGGTGAGAAGGTCTCATCGTAGTCAACTCCTTGAAATTGTCGAAACCTTTCGCAACAAGTCGAGCTTTGTAGACAGTAACATTACCATCAGCGTCAGTCTTCTTCTTGAAGATCCATTTATTATCTATTGCTTGCCGATCATTGGGCAATTCAACCAAAGTCCACACTTTGTTCTTATACATGGATCCCATCTCAGATTTCATGGCCTTAAGCCATTTTGCAGAATATGGGCTCATCATCACTTCCTCATAGTTCATAGGTTCGTCATGGTCAAGTAACATGACTTCCAGAACAGGATTACCGTATCACTCTGGTGCGGATCGTACTCTGGTTGACCTACGAGGTTCGGTAGTAACTTGATCAGAAGTTTCATGATCATCATCATTAGCTTCCTCACTGATTGGTGTAGGAATCACTGGAACTGATTTCTGTGATGAACCACTTTCCAATTTGGGAGAAGGTACAATTACCTCATCAAGTTCTACATTCCTCCCACTCACTTCTTTCGAGAGAAACTCCTTCTCTAGAAAGGATCCATTCTTAGCAACGAATATCTTTCCTTCGGATCTGTGATAGAAGGTGTACCCAACAGTCTCCTTTGGGAATCCTATGAAGACACATTTCTTCGATTTGGGTTCGAGCTTACCAGGTTGAAGCTTTTTCACATAAGCATCACAGCCCCAAACTTTAAGAAATGACAGCTTAGGTTTCTTGCCAAACCATAGTTCATATGGTGTCGTCTCAATGGATTTAGATGGTGCCCTATTTAACGTGAATGTAGCCATCTCTAAAGAAAAACCCCAAAACGATAGCGGTAAATCAGCAAGGGACATCATAGATCACACCATATCTAATAAAGTACGGTTATGACGTTCGGACACACCATTACGCTGTGGTGTTTTAGGTGGCGTGAGTTGCGAAACTATTCCACATTGTTTCAAATGAAGACCAAACTCATAACTCAAATATTCACCTCCACGATCAGATCGTAGAAACTTTATTTTCTTGTTACGATGATTTTCCACCTCACTCTGAAATTCTTTGAACTTTTCAAATGTTTCATACTTATGTTTCATCAAGTAGATATACCCATATCTGCTCAAATCATCTGTGAAGGTCAGAAAATAACGATACCCGCCGCGAGCCTCAACACTCATTGGACCGCATACATTAGTATGCATTATTTCCAATAAATCAGTTGCTCGCTCCATTGTTCCGGAGGACGGAGTCTTAGTCATCTTACCCATGAGGCATGGTTCACAAGCATAAAGTTATTCATAATCAAGTGATTCCGAAAGCCCATCAACATGGAGTTTCTTCATGAGCTTTACACCAATATGACCTAAACGGTAGTGCCACAAATAAGTTGCACTATCATTATTAACCTTGCATCTTTTGGCTTCAATATTATGAATATGTGTATCACTACAATTGAGATTCAACAAAAATAGACCACTCTTCAAGGGTGCATGATAAAAGATACTACTCATATAAATAGAACAACCATTATTCTCCGATTTAAATGAATAACCATCACACATCAAACCAGATCCAAATATAATGTTCATGCTCAACACTGGCACCAAATAAACATTATTTAGGTCTAAAACTAATCCCGACGGTAGATGTAGAGGTAGCGTGCCGACGGCGATCACATCGACTTTGGAACCATTTCCCATGTGCATCGTCACCTTGTCCTTAGCCAATCTTCGTTTAATCCGTAGCCCCTGTTTTTAGTTGCAAATATGAGCAACAAAACCAGTATCAAATACCCAAGCGCTACTACGAGCATTAGTAAGGTATACATCAATAACATGTATATCAAATATACCTTTCACTTTGCCATCCTTCTTATCTGCCAAATACTTGGGGTAGTTCCACTTCCAGTGACCAGTCCCTTTGCAGTAGAAGCACTCAGTCTCAGGCTTAGGTCCAGACTTGGGCTTCTTCACTTGAGCAACAACTTGCTTGCCGTTCTTCTTGAAGTTCCCCTCCGTCCCTTTGCCCTTTTTATTGAAACTAGTGGTCTTGTTAACCATCAACACTTGATGCTCCTTCTTGATTTCTACCTCCGCAGCTTTTAGCATCGCGAAGAGCTCGGGAATTGTCTTATCCATCCCTTGCATATTATAGTTCACCATGAAGCTTTTGTAGCTTGGTGGCAGTGATTGAAGAACTCTATCAATAACACTATCATCAGGAAGATTAACTCCCAGTTAAGTCAAGTGGTTGTGGTACCCAGACATTCTGAGTATATGTTCACTGACAGAACTATTCTCCTCCATCTTGCAGCTATAGAACTTATTGGAGACTTCATATCTCTCAATTCGGGCATTTGCTTAAAATATTAACTTCAACTCCTAGAACATCTCATATGCTCCATGACGTTCAAAATGTCTTTGAAGTCCCGATTCTATGCCGTAAAGCATGGCACACTGAACTATAAAGTAGTCACCAGCTTTGCTCTGCCAGACGTTCACAACATTCGGAGTTGCTCCTCCAGCGGGTCTTGCACCTAGAAGTGCTTCCAGGATGTAATTCTTCTGTGCAGCAATTAGGATAATCCTCAAGTTACGGACCCAGTCTATGTAGTTGCTGAAGGAAATATGCCCTAGAGGCAATAATAAAGCTATTATTTATATTTCCTTATATCATGATAAATGTTGATTATTCATGCTAAAATTGTATTAACCATAAACTTAGTACATGCGTGGATACATAGACAAACAGAGTGTCCCTAGTATGGCTCTACTTGACTGGCTCGTTAATCAAAGATGGTTAAGTTTCCTGACCATAGACATGTGTTGTCATTTTATGAACGGGATCACATCATTATAGAAAGATGTAATGGACAAGACCCATCAGTTAGCTTAGCATAATGACCGTTTAGTTTTTCTGCTATTGCTTTCTTCATGACTTATACATGTTCCTCAGACAATGAGATTGTGCAACTCCTGAATATCGGAGGAACACCTTGTGTGCTATCAAATGTCACAAGTAACTTGGTGATTATAAAAATGCTCTACAGGTGTCTCCGATGGTGTTTGTTGAGTTGGCATAGATTGAGATTAGGATTTGCCACTCCATGTATCGGAGAGGTATCTCTGGGCCCTCTCGGTAATGCACATCACTATGAGCCTTGCAAGCAATATGACTAATGAGTTAGTCACGGGATGATGCATTACGAAACGAGTAAAGAGACGTGCCGGTGATGAGATTGAACTAGGTATGATGATACCACGATCGAATCTTGGGCAAGTAACATACCGATGACAAAGGGAACAACGTATGTTGTTATGCTGTTTGACCGATAAAGATCTTCGTAGAATATGTAGGAGCCAATATGAGCATCCATGTTCCGCTATTGGTTATTGACCGGAGATATGTCTCGGTCATGTCTACATAGTTCACGAACCCGTAGGGTCCGCACGCTTAACGTTCGATGACGATTTGTATTATGAGTTTCGTGTTTTGATGAACCGAAGTTTGTTCAGAGTCCTGGATGAGATCACGGACATGACGAGGAGTCTTGAAATGGCCGAGACATAAAGATTCATATATTGGAAGGCTACATTTGGACACCAGAATGGTTCGGGTCGTTTCGGATAAGTTTCGGAGTACCGGGGGTTACCAGAACCCCCCGGGAGGTTAATGGGCCACCATGGGCCTTAGTGGAGAAGAGAGAGGGCCGGCCAGAGGTGGCGTGCGCCCCCCTTGCCAGTCTGAATTGGACAAGGGGAGGGGGCGGCGCCCCCTCCTTCCTTCTCTCCTCTTCCTCCTTCCCTTCTTCTCCTACTTGAAATAGGAAAGGGGGGGGCTGAATCCTACTTGGAACCGATCCAAGCACCGAACGTACAGAACCTCCGCGTTCAAGAAACGTTCAACTCGATGATGTCCCTCGATCTCTTGATCCAGTTGAGGACGAGGGAGAGTTCCGTCATCATGATGGCGTGATGATGGTGATGATGAAGTTACCGGCGCAGGGCTTCGCCTAAGCACTACGGTGATATGCCCAGGTGTGTAACTGTGGAGGGGGCACCGACATGGCTAAGAGGAGACTTGGTGTGCCTTTGGGGTGCCCCCTCCCACGTATATAAAGGGGGGAGGAGAGGTGGCCAGCCCTAGGGGGTGCCATGGGGGGAGTCAGGGCGCCCCCTAGGGCTTGCCACCTCTCCTCCTCCTTTATATACGTGGGAGGGGGCACCCCAAAGGCACACCAAGTCTTCTCTTAGCCGTGTCGGTGCCCCCTCCACATTTACACACCTCGGTCATATTGTCGTAGTGCTTAGGCGAAGCCCTACGCCGGTAACTTCATCATCACCGTCATCACGCCATCATGCCGACAGAACTCTCCCTCGTCCTCGACTGGATAAAGATACCGAGGGACATCATCAAGCTGAACGTTTCTTGAACGCGGAGGTTCCGTACGTTTGGTGCTTGGATCGGTTGGATCGTGAAGACGTTCGACTACATCAACCGCATTACTAAATGCTTCCGCTTTCGGTCTATGAGGGTACGTGGACACTCTCCCCTCTCGTTGCTATGCATCTCCTAGATAGATCTTGTGTGATCATATGATTTTTTTTTTGAAATACTGTGTTCCGAACAGTGGTATCAGAGCCAGGTCTATGCATAGATGTTATATGCACGAGTGGAACACAATGAGTTGTGGGCGATAATAGTCATACTGCTTACCAGCAACGTCTTACTTTGATTCGACGGTATTGTTGGATGAAGCGGCCCGGACCGACATTACATGACCACGTTCATGAGACTGGTTCTACCGACGTGCTTCACACATAGGTGGCTAGCGGGTGTCTATTTCTCTAGCTTTAGTTGAATGAAGTTTGACTACGCCCGGTCCTTGTTGAAGGTTAATACAGCACACTTGACAAAAAATCGTAGTGGTTTTGATGCGTAGGTAAGAACGGTTCTTGCTAGAAGCCCGTAGCAGCCACATAAAACTTGCAACAACAAAGTACAGGACGTCTAACTTGTTTTTGCAGGGCATGTTGTGATGTGATATGGTCAAGACGTGATGATATAAATTGTTGTATGAGATGATCATGTTTTGTAACAGTTATCGGCAACTCGCAGGAGCCATATGGTCGTCGCTTTATTGTATAAAATGCAATTGCCATGTAATTGCTTTACTTTATCACTAAGCGGTAGCGATAGTCGTAGAAGCAATGGTTGGCGAGACGACAACGATGCTACGATGGAGATCAAGGTGTCAAGCCGGTGACGATGGTGATCATGATGGTGCTTTGGAGATGGGAATCTAATGCACAAGATGATGATGGCCATATTATATCACTTATTTTGATTGCATGTGATGTTTATCTTTTATGCATCTTATTTTGCTTAGTACGGCGGTAGCAGTATAAGATGATCTCTCACTAAATTTCAAGGTACAAGTGTTCTCCCTGAGTATGCACCGTTTCTACAATTCTTCGTGCCGAGACACCACGTGATGATCGGGTGTGATAAGCTCTATGTTCAAATACAACGGGTGCAAGCCAGTTTTGCACAAGCAAAATACTCAAGTTAAACTTGACGAGCCTAGCATATGCAGATATGGGCTCAGAACACTAAGACCGAAAGGCTGAGCGTGAAGCGTATAGTAGATATGATCAACATAGTGATGTTCACCATTGAAGACTTCTCCATCTCACATGATGATCGGACATGGTTTACTTGATATGGATCACGTGATCATTTAGATGACTAGAGGGATGTCTATCTAAGTGGGAGTTCTTAAGTAATATGATTAATTGAACTTTAATTTATCATGAACTTAGTACCTGATAGTATTTTGCATGTCCATGTTGTTGTAGATAAATGGCCCATGTGACTGTTCCTTTGAATTTTAATGCATTCCTAGAGAAAGCTAAGTTGAAAGATGATGGTAGCAACTACACAGACTGGGTCCGTAACTTGAGGATTATCCTCATTGCTGCACAGAAGAATTACGTCCTGAAAGCACTACTAGGTGCAAAGCCCGCTACCGGAGCAACTCCAGATGTTATGAACGTCTGAGAGAGCAAAGCTGATGACTACTCGATAGTTTAGTGTGCCATGCTTTACGGCTTAGAATCAGGACTTCAATGATGTTTTGAACGTCATGGAGCATATGAGATGTTCCAGGAGTTGAAATTAATATTTCAAGCAAATCCCCGGATTGAGAGATATGAAATCTCCAATAAGTTCTACAGCTGCAAAATGGAGGAGAATAGTTCTGTCAGTGGACATATACTCAGAATGTCTGGTTACCACAACCACTTGACTCAACTGGGAGTTAATCTTCCTGATGATAGTGTCATTGACAAAGTTCTTCAATCACTGCCACAAAGCTACAAAAGCTTCATGATGAACTATAATATGCAAGGAATGGATAAGTCAATTCCCGAGCTCTTCACAATGCTAAAGGCTGCGGAGGTAGAAATCAAGATGGAGCATCAAGTGTTGATGGTCAACAAGACCACTAGTTTCAAGAAAAAGGGCAAAGGGAATAAGGGGAACTTCAAGAAGAATGACAAGAAAGTTGCTGCTCAAGTGAAGAAGCCCAAGTCTGGACCTAAGCCTGAGTCTGAGTGCTTCTACTGCAAAGGGACTGGCCACTGGAAGCGGAACCGCCCCAAGTATTTGGCGGATAAGAAGGATGGCAAAGTGAAAGGTATATTTGATATACATGTTATTGATTTGTACCTTACTAAGGCTTGTAGTAGCGCCTGGGTATTTGATACTTGTTCTGTTGCTCATATTTGCAACTCAAAATAGGGGCTACGGATTAAACGAAGATTGACTAAGGACGAGGTGACGATGCGCGTGGGGAATGGTTCCAAAGTCGATGTGATCACAGTCAGCATGCTACCTCTACATCTACCTTCGGGATTAGTTTTAGACCTGAATAATTGTTATTTGGTGCCAGCGTTAAGCATGAACATTTTGTCTGGATCTTTTTTGATGCGGGGCGGTTATTCATTTAAATCAGAGAATAATGGTTGTTCTATTTATATGAGTAATATCTTTTATGGTCATGCACCCTTGATGAATGGTCTATTTTTGTTGAATCTCGATAGTAGTGATACACATATTCATAGTATTGAAGCCAAAAGATACAAGTTCAATAATGATAGTGCAACTTATTTGTGGCGCTGCCGTTTAGGTCATATTGGTGTAAAGCGCATGAAGAAACTCCATGCTGATGGGCTTTTTGAATCACTTGATGCTTGCGAACCATGCCTCATGGGCAAGATGACCAAGACTCCGTTCTCTGGAACAATGGAGCAAGCGACAACTTATTGGAACTAATACATACTGATATATGCAGTCCGATGAGTGTTGATGCTCGCGGAGGGTATCGTTATTTTCTGACCTTCACAGATGATTTGAGCAGATATGGATATATCTACTTAATGAATCATAAGTCTGAAACATTTTAAAAGTTCAAAGAATTTCAGAGTGAAGTGGAAAATCATCATAACAAGAAAATAAAATTTCTATGATCTGATCGTGGAGGTGAATATTTGAGTTATGAGTTTGTCTTCATTTGAAACAATGTGGAATAGTTTCGCAACTCACGCCACCCGGAACACCACAGCGTAATGGTGTGTCCGAACATCATAACCGCACTTTATTAGATATGGTGCGATCTATGATGTCTCTTACTAATTTACTGCTATCATTTTTGGGTTATGCTTTAGATACGGCTGCATTCATGTTAAATAGGGCACCATCGAAATCCGTTGGGACGACACCATGTGAACTGTGATTTGGCAAGAAACCCAAGTTGTCGTTTCTTAAAGTTTGGGGTTGGGAAGCTTATGTGAAAAAGCCTCAACCTGATAACCTCGAACCCAAATCAGAGAAATGTGTCTTCATAGGATATCCAAAGGAGACTGTTGGGTACACCTTCTATCACAGATCCGAAGGCAAGATATTTGTTGCTAAGAATGGATCCTTTCTAGAGAAGGAGTTTCTCTCAAAAGAAGTGAGTGGGGGGGGAAGTAGAACTTGATGAGGTAATTGTACCTTCTCCCTTATTGGAAAGTAGTTCGTCACAGAAATCAGTTCCAGTAATTCCTACACCAATTAGTCAAGTTACTACCGAACCTCATTGGTCAACCAGAGTAAGATCCGCACCAGAGTGGTACGTTAATCCTGTTTTGGAGGTCATGTTACTTGACCATGACGAACCTACGAACTATGAGGAAGCGATGATGAGCCCAGATTCCGCGAAATGGCTTGAGGCCATAAAATCTGAGATGGGATCCATGTATGAGAACAAAGTATGGACTTTGGTTGACTTGCCCGATGATCGGCAAGCAATAGAAAATAAATGGATCTTCAAGAAGAAGACCGACACTGACGGTAATGTTACTATCTACAAAGCTCGACTTGTTGCGAAAGGTTTTTGACAAGTTCAAGGAGTTGTCTACGATGGGACCTTCTCACCCGTAGCGATGCTTAAGTCTGCCCGAATCATGTTAGCAATTGCCGCATTTTATGATTATGAAATTTGGCAAATGGATGTCAAAATTGTATTCCTTAATGGATATCTTAGAGAAGAGTTGTATATGATGCAACCAGAAGGTTTTGTCGATCCAAAACGTGCTAACAAAGTATGCAAGCTCCAACGATCCATTTATGGTATGGTGCAACCTCTTGGAGTTGGAATATACACTTTGATAGTGTGATCAAAGCATATGGTTTTATATAGACTTTTGGAGAAGCCTGTATTTACAAGAAAGTGAGTGGGAGCTCGGTAGCATTTCTGATATTATATGTGGATGGCATATTGTTGATCAGAAATGATACTGAATTTCTGAACGGCATAAAAGGATACTTGAATAAGAATTTTTCAATGAAAGACCTCGGTGAAGCTGCTTACTTATTGGGCACCAAGATCTATAGAGATAGATCAAGACGCTTAATTGGACTTTCACAAAGCACAAACCTTTCTAAAGTTTTTAAGAAGTTCAAAGTGGATCAGTCAAAGAAAGGGTTCTTGCCTGTGTTACAAGGTGTGAAGTTGAGTCAGAATCAATGCTCGACCACTGCAGAAGATAGAGGGAAAATGAAAGTCATTCCATATGCCTCAGCCATAGGTTCTATCATGTATGCACTGCCGTGTACCAGACCTAATGTGTGCCTTGCTATTAGTTTAGCAGGGAGGTACCAAAGTAATCCAGGGGTGGATCACTGGACAACGGTCAAGAACATCCTGAAATGCCTGAAAAGGACTAAGAATATGTTTCTCATTTATGGAGGTGACAAAGTGCTCATCGTAAACGGTTACATCGATGCAAGCTTTGACACTGATCCGGATGACCCTAAACCGCAAACGGATACATATTTATATTTAATGGTGGAGCTGTCAGTTGGTGCAGTTCCAAGCAGAGCGTCGTGGCGGGATCTACGTGTGAAGAGGAGTACATAGCTGCTTCGGAAGCAGCAAATGAAGGATTCTGGATGAAGGAGTTCATATTTGATCTAGGTGTAATACCTAGTGCATCGGGTCCAATTTAAATCTTTTATGACAATACTTGTGCAATTGCCTTGGCAAAGGAACCCAGATTTCACAAGAGAACAGAGCACATCAAGAGATGCTTCAATTCCATCCGCGATCAAGTCAAGGAGGGAGACATAGAGATTTGCAAGATACATACGGATCTGAATGTTGCAGACCCGTTGACTAAGCCTCTCTCACGAGATAAACATGATCAGCACCAAGACTCCGTGGGTGTTAGAATCATTACTATGTAATCTAGATTATTGACTCTAGTGCAAGTGGGAGACTGAAGGAAATATGCCCTAGAGGCAATTATAAAGTTGTTATTTATATTTCCTTATATCATGATAAATGTTTATTATTCATGCTAAAATTGTATTAACCGGAAACTTGGTACATGTGTGGATACATAGACAAATAGAGTGTCCCTAGTATGCCTCTACTAGACTGGCTCATTAATCAAAGACGGTTAAGTTTCCTGACCATAGACATGTGTTGTCATTTGATGAACGGGATCACATCATTAGAGAATGATGTAATGGACAAGACCCATCCGTTAGCTTAGCACAATGATTGTTTAGTTTTTCTGCTATTGCTTTCTTCATGACTTATACATGTTCCTCAGACTATGAGATTATGCAACTCTCGAATACCGGAGGAACACCTTGTGTGCTATGAAATGTCACAACGTAACTGGGTGATTATAAAGATGCTCTACAGGTGTCTCCGATGGTGTTTGTTGAGTTGGCATAGATCGAGATTAGGATTTAAAACTCCATGTATCGGAGAGGTATCTCTGGGCCCTCTCGGTAATGCACATCACTATGAGCCTTGCAAGCAATATGACTAAAGAGTTAGTCATGGGATGATGCATTACGGAACGAGTAAAGAGACTTGCTAGTGACGATATTGAACTAGGTATGATGATACCAATGATCGAATCTCGGGCAAGTAACATACCAATGACAAAGGGAACAACGTATGTTGTTATGCGGTTTGATTGATACGTCCATTTTGCATCATGCTTTTATATCGATATTTATTTCATTATGGGCTGTTATTACACATTATGTCACGGTACTTATGCCTATTCTCTCTTATTTTACAAGGTTTACATAAAGAGGGAGAATGCCGGCAGTTGGGATTCTGGGCTGGAAAAGGAGCAAATATTAGAGACCTATTATGCACAGCTCCAAAAGTCCCGAAACTTCACGGAAGTCATTTTCAGAATATATATAAAATACTGAGCGAAAGAAGTTCCAGAGGGGGGCCACACCTTGCCCACGAGGGTGGGGGGCGTGCCCTACCCCTGGGCACGCCCCCTGCCTCGTGGCCCCTATGGTGGCCCTCCGATGCCCATCTTCTGTTATATGGAGTCTTTCGTTGAGGAAAAATCATAAGCAAGCTTTCGGGACGAGACTCCGCCGCCATGAGGCGGAACCTTGGCGGAACCAATCTAGGGCTCTGGCGGAGCTGTTCTGCCGGGGAAACTTCCCTCCGGGAGGGGGAAATCATCGCCATCGTCATCACCAACGATCCTCTCATTGGGAGGGGGTCAATCTCCATCAACATCTTCACCAGCACCATCGCCTCTCAAACCCTAGTTCTTCTCTTGTATACAATTCTTGTCTCTAAGTCTGGGATTGGTACCTGTGGGTTGCTAGTAGTGTTAATTACTCCTTGTAGTTGATGCTAGTTGGTTTATTTGGTGGAAGATCATATGTTCAGATCCTATATGCATATTAATACCCCTCTGATTATGAACATGAATATGCTTTGTGAGTAGTTCGTTTGTTCCTGAGGACATGGGAGAAGTCTTGCTATTAGTAGTCATGTGAATTTGGTATTCGTTCGATATTTTGATGAGATGTATGTTGTCTCTCCTCTAGTGGTGTTATGTGAACGTCGACTAGATGACACTTCACCATTATTTGGGCCTAGAGGAAGGCATTGGGAAGTAATAAGTAGATGATGGGTTGCTAGAGTGACAGAAGCTTAAACCCTAGTTTATGCGTTGCTTCGTAAGGGGCTGATTTGGATCCACATATTTCATGCTATGGTTAGGTTTACCTTAATACTTTTGTTGTAATTGAGGATGCTTGCAATAGAGGTTAATCATAAGTGGGATGCTTGTCCATGTAAGGACAACACCCAAGCACCGGTCCACCCACATACCAAATTATCAAAGTACCGAGCATGAATCATATGATCATGATGAAACCTAGCTTGACAATAATTCCCATGTGTCCTCGGAAGCGCTTTTCTCTATATAAGAATTTGTCTAGGATTGTCCTTTGCTACAAAAAGCATTGGGCCACCTTGCTGCACTTTATTTACTTTTGTTACTTCTTGCTCGTTACAAATTATCTTATCACAAAACTATCTGTTACCTATAATTTTAGTGCTTGCAGAGAATACCTTGCTGAAAACCGCTTATCATTTCCTTCTGCTCCTTGTTGGGTTCGACACTCTTACTTATCAAAAGGACTATGATAGATCCCCTATACTTGTGTGCCATCAAGACTGTTTTCTGGAGCCGTTGCCGGGGAGTGAAGCGCCTTTGGTAGGTGGAATTTGGTAAGGAAAAATTTATATAGTGTGCTGAAATTTACTATTACTTGTTACTATGGAAAGTAATCCTTTGAGGGACTTGTTCGGGGTATCTTCATCCCGACCAGCAGAGCATAGAGTTGCTCCTCAACCTACTGAACCTATTGAAAATGAAAATGTCTGCTTTGAAATTCCTTCGGGTGTGATAGAAAAACTGCTAGCTAATCCTTTTGCAGGAGATGGAACATTACATCCTGATGAGCACCTAATATGTGTGGATGAAGTTTATGGATTATTTAAGCTTGCAGGTATGCCCGATGATGTTATCAAGAAGAAGGTTTTTCCTTTATCTTTGGAGGGAGACGCATTGACATGGTATAGGCTATGTGATGATATGGGATCATGGAACTATAAACAATTGAAATTGGAATTTCACCAGAAGTTTTATCCTATGCATCTTGTTCATCGTGATTGCAATTATATTTATAATTTTTGGCCTCGTGTAGGAGAAAGCATCGCTCAAGCTTTAGGGAGGCTTAAATCAATGTTATATTCATGCCCCAATCATGAGCTCTCAAGAGAAATGATTATTCAAAATTTTTATGCTCGGCTTTCTGATAACAACCGCACCATGCTCGATACTGCTTGTGCTGGCACTTTTATGATGAAGACTATTGAATTCAAATGGTATCTATTGGAAAGGATTAAACGCAACTCTGAAGATTGGGATCTCGAGGAAGGTAAGGAGTCAGGCATGACACCTAAGTTTGGTTGTGTTAAATCTTTTATGGATACCGATGTTTTCCGTAAATTTAGCACTAAATATGGACTTGATTATGAGATATTAGCTTCTTTCTGTGAATCTTTTGCTACTCATGTTGATCTCCCTAAGGAGAAGTGGTTTAAATATCATCCTCCCATAGAAGTAAAAGTAGTTGCACCTATTAAAGTTGAAGAAAAGACTATTACTTATAATGATCCTATTGTTCCTACTGCTTATGTTGAGAAACCACCTTTTCCTGTTGGGATAAAGGATCATGCTAAAGCTTCAACTGTGGTTCGTAAAAGCAATATTAGAACCTATACACCTCATGAGCAGGTTAAAGTTGAACCTAATATTGCTATTGTTAAGGATGTCTTGGCTGATAATATTGATGGGCATGTTATTGTAACATCCCAAATTTTCAATTTGGAATGTTATACACTAGATCATCATTGCATATCATATTTTATTGCATTTTGGTTGATCCTAGAAATTCTACGCAACTCAAGGACCCTCGGAGAGACTTGGGGATTTCGTTGTTTTCATATTTGAGTTCTCTCAAATTTTGAAAATAGGATCATTTGATTTTATTTATTTTATCTTCAATTATTTCTATAACAAAAATATGAGAGAGGGAATAAAATGACTTTCCGAAAATAAAGAAATATTGAGGATTTAATAAAAAAATGAAATAAGATTTTATTTTGGTTTTATTTGCTATTTTATTTGAATTTAGGGAAAATGCGTGTTTTTCAAAATTGCATTTAGGCTCCAAATAAATGTTCATCCAGTGCGGCTTGATTTTAGAAGCAGGGGAAAATTTATTTCCGGATTTTTGAAGTCCGTTTAGTATTGTTTTTGTTTTTTTTCTGAGCATAATAATTAAAAAAACGCGTACCGACCTATCGGGCCGTGTTCGACCTGGACACCTGGCCCGGGCGGCCTTATAAGCCAAGGGAGCCCAGCCCGAGCCGCCCCGAAACCCTAGCACCTCGCCCCGCCGCCTCTGCCGCCGCCGCCGCATCACGTCGCCGCCGCCGCCCCGCGCTGCCGCCCCGCGCCGTCGCCCGCCGACCTCGCCGCCCGCCGGAGCCGCGCCGCTGCTGCCCCTCGCCACCCGCCGGAGCCCCCGCTCGCCGGATGTTGACCCTGTCCTGCCGCCGTTTTTTCACGAAAAACCGTTCGGTTTTCCATCGGTTTTTCGTTTCGTTTTTTTCTAGATCAGTTTTTTTCCGGTTTAGTTAATTAGCGAGCGTTCGTTCGTTCGTTCGTTCGTTTTAACGAACGCGTTCATCGTTTAGATCTAGATAACGAACGTTCGTTTGTTAATCTGTTCGTCGTTTTCTTTTTCTCGGATTAAATCCTCGATTTTTCTGATCGCGATTCCTGATCCGATTTTCGTTCTAGTATAAGTTTTCGCTCGTTTATCGGAATCAGGCGATTCAAGCGCCTGGAGTTTCATCTCGAAACCCTATTTCCGTTTAACCAACTCAAACAAGTTTTTGCCTCCGTAAAAGTTTCCCTAGATCCATAATAGTAAACAAAGCCTGTTTCTTTTGCCGTTTGTCTTTCATTGCTTCGTTCGATTTGGTTCTTTTTGCCAATCGGAGTTCTTAAGTTGAACTATCTGGTTAGATCTCTTATTCGAGTTTTACCTGTGCATTAGTTGAGTACTTATTGTATGCTTGTTTGTTTGCGATAGAGTACCCGGAGTGCGCCGCTTGCTACTTCGAATCGCTAGGTTTCCCGGATCATCAGCAAGGCAAGTAACACTTTGATCATACTTCCTATTACCCAGTTTTTATTGCATTAGACCAATCCTCACACATTGCATGATTAGGATCTAATTAAATTGTGGGTTTGGGAAGTAGTTGAGGTAGTACCTATTACCTATTTATTATCAAACCTTTGGGAGTTACTTCTGCGTTTGCTTATTATGCCATGCTATGCTAGTAGACGTGGATTGGCTGAGTGAAATCCATGACAGATGTGAGATTGTTAAATTAATGGTTTAGCTAAGGTGGCAACTTAACTACACATCTGGGTGGATTGAGGCACCTGGGTATTCTAGCGATTGCCTGTTTTTCTTTTGGACCGCCACCCAGGCTCAAAGGGATCATGAGATTATTCATGCTAGAAACTTCCGTGTGCAGCCACAAGCTACTATGGGCTCTACCATAGTTGAGTAAGTCGTGCAAACTCTTACAGTGGTAGACTAGCAGATGTAGGGGAAAGTAGGTGTAACGGTCTACCCGATCGTAAGGTGCTAGCGCTTCTGAAAGACTATGTCTCGGTCATCCATTTCTCAAACACCATGTAGTGCGAGAATCCCAACGGAGGAGATCGAGTCTTGTGGCAAAAAGTGCGCAAACCTCTGCAGAGTGTATAAACTAATCATGGTTAGCCGTGTCCCCGGTTATGGACATCTTGAGTATCTAGTACTTGGATTATCATGTGAATCTCATCATGTTACTCTAATTAATTTTGTTGGGTTTTAATGTTGATGCTTAATTGGGATTGAGAGGGTGTCTACACTCAATGTTTAACAACTACCATGATAGTTAAATAAAATTTATTCCTTTGCAGTAGGGAAAAATTGGCTTTATGCAAAACTGTAACCATAGAGCTTTCCACCAGCCAAATATGCATATAGTATATCCTATTTCTTTCATTGCTCTCTATGTGTTACATTGCCAGCATATTCCATGTGCTGACCCGTTTCGGGCTGCAACGTTCATGTTGCAGACTTTTCAGACGACGAGTAAGGTGCTTTTAGGTCGTGGTTCTATACTCAGTGATACCGTTGGAGTTGATGGACTCACTTATCTTCCAAGCCTTCCGCTGTTATCGTTATTAGATGGCCTTAAGCCATATTTATTGTAATAAGTTCTCTTTTGAGACACTTGATGTAATAAGTGTGTGATTGCTACTCTGTTATAAATCCTTCAAGTACTGTGTGGTGTCAGCATTACTGATCCAGGGATGACACTTGAGCACAAAGATTGGACCATTTGAGGTCTGGTCGCTACAAGATGGTATCAGAGCACACGCTGACTGTAGGACACGACCACTAAGCTAAAATCCTAGATCACTACTCTCTTCTCATTCTGACTTCTCATCTTTTCTACTCTTTTAGGATGGTAGATGCAAGGAACAAGTTCACACAACCGGATGAAGATACACCCTTTGGACGTCATTTGAAGGAAGTCACTAGATACCTGAACATAGGAGTACCAAGCTTCACCGGAACCTACAACGCCACTTTACCTGAAGAGGAGCGCTGGATGATTCAAGTTCAAGTTCCAGGAAGGACGTTCATGCCAGTCACTGAGCCCATAGAGTTTTCCTTTGATGCACCAACTTGGAATCTAGGAAAGAGCATGGCAGCTCACATCGCCATGGGACGCATTGGAGAAGTTTACCGCAATGATCTCAAGGATACTATCTACCAGATTTGTGGGCGCCGAGATGAGCATTGGGAGATGATCAGCACCAGGAAGGATAGGTCAATTGCAGCTTTTATCCAGGAGTTAAACCAGCACATTCGACGTCAGGAGAACCAGATGTGCACCGACATGATAGATCAGAAGAAGGCGAGGACAAGAATCAAGGAACTGGAGGAAGAACTCAAGGCTACGCGTGAAGATTATGAAGAGGAAATCAAAGTATTAGTGGACAAGAATGCCGACCTAACAATGAAGATCGAAATATTTATGGGAGGCCCTACACCAGTAGAAGAAGACGAAGAACCCAAGGAGATTCGCCCGGAAGACTACATCATCATCAACGACACCGACTCGGATCCAAATGATAGCGATGATGACTATGTGGATGAAGCTGGAGCAGATATCATGGAGTCTGCAACCGAAGAATATTTCTAGTAGACCACCCCATCAGTAGTAGTAGTCCACCATGTAAATATAGTAGTCTGAGCACTTTTGCGATAGTTAGATCGATTGTATGCCCTTGTTTGATTGAATGAAGTGAATTGTTTTCTTTTATCTCATGTGCATATGGGTAGTGTTTTCTCTCTAGACTTCATTCTATTATTAAATCTCTAATATTTTCTAAACCCTCAGATGCCTCTGAGACGTGACCCCGGGATTTACCTTCCCACTGGAGCTCACCCAGTTGATCCAGCAGCAGAACACATTGATGAAGTTGCTAGTCCAGAATCAGAATCAGGGGAACAACAACAACAACCCACCACCACCACCACCCGTTGATCACTTAGCCCGTTTTCTTAGGCTGAATCCGCCGGTGTTTTCCAGTAGCACTGAGCCGATAGTAGCAGATGATTGGCTCCGTAAGACAGCAAGGGAGTTGACCACGGCAGGATGCACAGATGTGGAAAAGGTGAAGTTTGCCGCACATCAGCTTGAAGGACCCGCAGCATCATGGTGGGAGAATTTCACCGCCACTTTCCCTGTCGACACTGTCACATGGGACCAGTTTCAGCAGGCTTTCCCTACTGCCCATGTTTCAGCAGGAGCTATGGCCATGAAGAAGCGAGAGTTTTGCAACTTGCGCTAAGGAGGACGGACAGTTGGTCAGTATGTGGAGGACTTTAGTAAGCTAGCACGTTATGCCCTAGATGATGTTGCTACGGATGCAGCTAAGCAGGAGAAGTTTCTGGAAGGACTGAATGATGAGCTGAGCATGTAGTTGATGGTAGCAACCTTCAACAACTACCAGGAGTTGGTAGACCGTGATCTCATGATTGAAGGGAAGCAGCAGCAGATTGAGAACCGCAAGAGGAAGTATGGACAAGGAAAGTACAATTCAGGAGCTCAGCAGAAGCCATGTTTTACCCCTAGACCGGGAGGACATTTTCAGCATACCCATGGAGGAGGTAGCTCGGACAATCACAATGGCACCAATAATGGTAATGGGAATTGAGGAAGCAACGGCCAAAACCGCACCAACCCATCAACCCCAGCCAAGAGAGACCTGAGCCAAGTTACTAGTTTCAAGTGCCAGAAGACCGGACATTATGCCAATGAATGTCCTGAATCCCAGAATGGAAATGGCAATGGAAGCTCTGGGAAGAAGCCGAACCCTTTCAACAGGGGGCAGGTGAACCACGTTAACATGGAGGAGGTTGAAGAGCAGCTGGATGCAGTAATCAGTAAGTTTTTGGTTAAGTCATTTACTGCACTCGTTCTTTTTGATAATGGTGCATCGCATTCATACATATCAAGGGGATTTGTGGATAACTATAATCTACCCACCAAAGTTCTTAGAACACCTATGTTAGTAAGCTCACCAGGAGCGGAGTATATGGCTAGCAAGGGATGTTTTCAAGTGCCATTGAGTATAGGTAGGCATGTGTTTCCCTCGGATTTGATCATTTTGGAATCACAAGGCCTGGATGTAATTCTGGGTATGGATTGACTGTCAATGTATGGAGGAAACATCGATTGCACCAGTAAGTCAATTTTTCTTACCACCCCAGATGGAAGAAGGATCAAGTATGTATCCCGGCATGTGCTAAAGAGGACTCGAGTAAATTGCTTAACAAGAGTTGTGCAGGAGGAAGTACCAGTAGTGAAGGATTACCCTGATGTATTTCCAGAAGAGTTGCCAGGCATGCCACCGGATAGAGATATTGAGTTTTTGATTGAGCTTTTGCCAGGCACAGGGCCAATATCTAAGAGACCATATAGGATGCCCGCAAAAGATTTGGTGGAGATTAAGAAGTAGATTAAGGAGTTACTGGACAAAGGTTATATTCGCCCAAGTTCTTCGCCTTGGGGATCGCCAGTACTTCTATTGGAGAAGAAGGATGGATCTTTAAGGATGGTTGTTGATTATTGAGGATTGAATGAAGTAACCATCAAGAACAAGTACCCACTACCGATGATCAATGATCTGTTTGATCGATTGCAAGGAGCTAAGGTATTTTCCAAGATTGAACTGCGATCAGGATACCATCAGTTGAAGATTCGAGAACAAGGTATACCTAAGACGGCTTTTACCACCAGGTATGGGCTGTACGAGTATACCGTTATGTCATTTGGTTTGACTAACGCACCTGCATATTTTATGAACATGATGAACAAAGTATTTATGGAGTTTTTGGATAAGTTCGTCGTAGTTTTCATTGATGATATCCTGGTTTACTTGAAGAATGAAGAGGAGCATAAGGAACATTTGTGTTTGGTACTTGGTAAGCTCAGAGAACATCAATTATATGCCAAGTTTAGCAAATTTGAGTTTTGGTTAAAAGAAGTTGGATTTCTCGGACACGTTATATCTGGAGAGGGTATAGCAGTAGATCCCACTAAGGTTGACACTGTGACAAATTGGGAAGCCCCAACAACTGTTGGAGAGATCCGGAGTTTTCTTGGACTCGCAGGATACTACCGAAGATTCATTGAAAATTTCTTGAAGATTGCAAAGCCTATGACGGAGTTATTGAAGAAGGATACCAAGTTCATATGGACCGAGGAATGTGAGGCCAGTTTCTAGGAGTTGAAGAAACGCTTGGTTACATCACCAGTGTTGATTTTGCCAGATCAGACCAAGGATTATGAGGTGTATTGTGACGCTTCACATCGAGGACTTGGAGCAGTACTTATGCAGGAAGGAAGAGTTGTTTCCTATGCCTCATGACAGCTTAAGCCTCATGAGTTAAATTATGCCATGCATGATTTGGAGTTAGCAGCCGTAGTGCATGCATTGAAGACTTGGAGACATTTTCTCATTGGAAATCATTGTGAGGTGCACACGGATCACAAGAGTTTGAAGTACATTTTCACGCAGAAGGAGTTGAATCTCAGACAAAGGAGATGGTTGGAGGTCATCAAGGATTATGATATGAGATTGCATTATCACCCCGGAAAGGCTAACGTAGTAGCCGATGCGCTGATTCATAAGAGCCATGTCAACACACTAATGATGGGAGATTTACCAAGGGAGTTAGCTGAGAATCTTCGTGAGCTATGTTTGGAGATAGTTCCGAGAGGCTATGTAGCAGTATTAGAGATTCAGTCTACGTTGATGGATAAGATCAGAGAATCCCATAAGACTGACAAGGAGATTGCTTCTATTAAGGAGAAAATGAGCAAAGGAAAAGCCAAATGATTTCGTGAGGATGAGCACGATACCTTATGGTTTGAAGACCGTGTTTATGTGCCTAATGACTTGAATATCAGGAAGTTAATTCTGCAAGAGGCCCATGATTCACCCAGGAAATACCAAGATGTATTTGGATTTGAAGGATATTTTCTGGTGGACCGGAATGAAGAAGGATATTGCAGAGTATGTAGCAGTTTGTGATGTATGTCAGAGAGTAAAGGCAAAGCATCAGAAGCCAGCGGGATTGCTACAGCCATTGCTGATACCCGAATGGAAGTGGGATAAGCTAGGCATGGATTTTATCACAGGATTGCCCAGAACACGTTCAGGCTATGACTCGATATGGGTTGTAGTCGATCGTTTGACAAAGGTAGCTCATTTCATCCCAGTGATACGTCTCCAACGTATCTATAATTTTTGATTGTTCCATGCTGTTTTATTATCAATCTTGGTTGTTTTATAACCATTTTATATCATTTTTTGGTACTAACCTATTGACATAGTGCCAAGTGCCAGTTGCTATTTTTCCATGTTTTTTACATCGCAGAAAATCAATATCAAACGGAGTCCAAATGCCATGAAAATTTACAGAGATTTTTTATGGGCCAGAAGGAAGGCAATGGGCCCTGGTTGCACCTGGGGGGTGCCCCGAGGGGGGCACAACCCACCAGGTATGCATGGTGGAAAAAGGAATAAACTTTATTTTCTGTTTGGGAACCGCCTATGGCATATCTAGCATGGAAAGTGTTCGGAACTCTAAGTCATTTTCGTTGGTGGGATGGATACACCTCCCAAAATGTTTTTATCTCAAAATTTTTGCTTTGAGCTCTAGCACCTCTACAAATCCCTACTTCCCTCTGTGAAAGGCCTTTCTTTTACTTTATGCAATTTTTATTTTTGAAATTTGAGTCTCCATCTTCTCTCATAAAAGCACCAACTAGGAGGCAATATTATCATGCTCAAGCATTGGGTGCAGTTAATATTCGAGTGTGTTTCATGAATGGACCAATGTTTGAGAATGATGGGCTAGGGATAACTTGTTTTAGCATTGATGTTTTGAAAGACATGGTTGCTTGTTGATATGCTTGAGTATCTAAATTATTATGTCAAAACTAGACTATTGCTTTGAATCACATAAAAGTCCAAATGTCCATGCTATAAAGGAAATAATATGATATGACTTGATGAACAGCACTCCACATCAAAAATTCAGTTTTTATCACTTACCTACTCGAGGACGAGTAGGAGTTAAGCTTGGGGATGCTGATACGTCTCCAACGTATCTATAATTTTTGATTGTTCCATGCTGTTTTATTATCAATCTTGGATGTTTTATAATCATTTTATATCATTTTTTGGTACTAACCTACTGACATAGTGCCAAGTGCCAGTTGCTGTTTTTTTCCTGTTTCTTACATCGTAGAAAATCAATACCAAATGCAGTCCAAATGCCACAGAACTATACAAAGATTTTTTATTGGCCAGAAGGAAGGAAATGGGTCCTGGTTGCACCCGGGGGTGCCCTGAGGGGCGCACAACCCATGAGGGCGCGCCAGGAGGCCCAGGAGTGCCCTGGTGGGTTGTGCCCACTTCGGGTGCCCCCGGACCGCCTCTTTGCTCTATAAACACCACAATATTCCAGAAACCCTAGAGGCATTGACGAAATATTCATCCAGCCGCCGTAGAGTCCAGAACCACCAGATCCAATGTAGACACCATCTCGGATGGGGTTCACCACCTCCATTGGTGCCTCTCCGATGATGCGTGAGTAGTTATTTGTAGACCTTCGGGTCCATAGTTAGTAGCTAGTGTGGGGTAACGTAGTTGTCGGTGTCAAAACCGACGGATCTCGGGTAGGGGGTCCCGAACTGTGCGTCTAGGCTGGATGGTAACAGGAGGCAGGGGACACGATGTTTTACCCAGGTTCAGGCTCTCTTGATGGAGGTAAAACCCTACGTCCTACTTGATTAATATTGATGATATGGGTAGTACAAGAGTAGATCTACCACAAGATCAGAGAGGCTAAACCCTAGAAGCTAGCCTATGGTATGATTGTATGTTATGATTGTTGTCCTATGGACTAAAACCCTTCGGTTTATATAGACTCCGGAGAGGGTTAGGGTTACACAAGGTCGGTTACAAAGGAGGAGATATCCATATCCGTATTGCCTAGCTTGCCTTCCACGCCAAGTAGAGTCCCATCCGGACACGAGACGAAGTCTTCAATCTTGTATCTTCATAGTCTAACAGTCCGGCCAATGGAGATAGTCCGGCTGTCCGGAGACCCCCTAATCCAGGACTCCCTCAGTAGCCCCTGAACCAGGCTTCAATGACGATGAGTCCGGCGCACAGTATTGTGTTCGGCATTGCAAGGCGGGTTCCTTCTCCGAATATATCACAGAAGAACTTGAAAACGAGGATAGTGTCGGACCCTGCAAAATAAGTTCCACGTACCACCATAGAGAGAATAATATTTTCGCAGATCTAATTTGCTGGCTTGTTTCAGCAGCATGACGTTATGTCATGGCCCGGTGATTATTCGAACCGTTCCCTTTAACCAGCCCCGCACATTACGCGAGGCGGTTTCTTGACACGTCTTGTCAAAGCAGAGATCATGTTCCCTCAATTATGGGATTCTCATCAATGCGGTCATGGGTAACCCAACCGTGTCTAGGACTCCTAGATTATAGGAAAGTCCTAAACGGCTATGGAGAGGACGCTTGATATTCATCCTCTTTATAAAGGGACAAGGTTTTCGCTTTTTCCCTCACGTGCTCAATCGAACCCTTCCCCTGCCTCGAGTTCCAACACCCAAAGCCCAGGTTAGGTGCTCTGGATCTTCAATCATGTCCGGATCCAGCCTTCAAGGCCGATGGATGCCCTCCTCCATGACGGAAGAGGACATCAAGAAGTTGAGGGAGGCCAGATACCTGACCGCCGAGGTTTCACATCGGCTTCCTTCTCGAGGGCAGGTCGTCCCTACTCCCGAACCTAACGAGAACGTCGTGTTCGTCTCCCACTTCCTCCGAGGCCTAGGCCTCACTCTGGATCCCTTCGTCAGGGGTTTGATGTTCTATTACGGGCTAGATTTCATGATCTAGCTCCAGACTCCTTTCTCCACATCTCGACATTTATTGTCGTGTGCGAGGCCTTCCTCCGCATTACCCCTCACTTCGGCCTGTGGCTCAAGACCTTTG
This sequence comes from Triticum dicoccoides, assembly GCF_002162155.2. Lineage (NCBI taxonomy): Eukaryota > Viridiplantae > Streptophyta > Magnoliopsida > Poales > Poaceae > Triticum > Triticum dicoccoides. Next base: position 165,006,128 of record NC_041388.1, read on the forward strand.
AAGTGAAGCCGAAGATGATCGAGGGGCAACATGCAGCGTGTGGAGGTGCATCAATAGGCAAGATGGCAGGAGCTCCATGGCCAAAAGGTTCCTTTCCAGAGGTGTCCGAATTATGGCAGCGGGAGTGGCTTTACGTTACAGCTCCCAGAAGTGCCAAGTGGGCGGCTGCCCCCGCTTTCCGCTCAGGCCCCCCACCATGACTAATGTCATGGATTAGCAGAGGTCTGAGCTGGGGTCCAGCCAAGGACGTGCCGATACTGCAAAGCCGCATTCGAGATCTCTTCAAGGGAGATTTTGATTTGGTAGTGGTAATACAAGTTATGCTAGTTCGTCAAGTCCAGCCTTGCAAACGCCGGCCCCTTCGCTTGTGGGAGTTCAACCCAGAAGGACCGCATGCCATTCAAAGTTTCCTCGGCCTGACGCACGAGGAGATGTACAATTCATTCTTCGGACCTCAAATAGAGTGTCCGGATGCTACTGAGGACGTGGGTGTGACTAGTAACCGCACCGTCGAACAAGTAAGAAATCCTCTAGCCGAACACACTGCCTTTTATTCATCATGAAGTTATTTCTGAGAGATCGCTCTTTGACCAGGACTGGCTAACAAAGGCGAAGATGATTCGGTGCTCGGCCCCCCTCCCTGAGGGTTTGGAAAATCCGGTATTGGAAAAGATGCTCGAGCTCGCACCTTGCCCGGAGCCCTCGAAGGAAGATACATGGGGAATAATATGGGCGGAAGCGGGCCCCCATCACTGCCGGTTTCAACCAAGGGAATGAACGCCTCCTTAAAGGAGGATAACCGGGGGAGGTAGAGGACTGCTTCCGAGGATCCGGAAGCCGAGGCCTCCAAACGAGAGAAGAAGTCTCCAACAGAGGGTTCTACCTCGGGGGGTGCTCTTGACGCACAAAGTCCGCGAGGAGATCAGCCCTCCAACGAGTCGTAAGTGATCCAAAAAATACTTTAATAGTGAAGGTATACTATCTTTCTTCTGAGAAAATAACCGCCGCATATACGTTGCAGTTCGAGTCTTAGCCCTTCTCAGCTGAGCTCTCGTCTTCGGGGGATCTTCTTCTGGAGATGATGGAGAGCGAAATGCCTCCCCCGGACTCCTTCGCTCAAGAAGCAGGCGACTCCGAAGTGTCGTCACGGAGGGCCTCTCTGAATCCGGTGAGGCCAGAAGATAATCCCATAGATCCCCGAATTCCCCAGCGTCCGGCTCCCGAAGAGAGCAAACAAAAGAGTCCGGCACCGTCTGGTATGCGGTCGGACGTTCTGAGGGAGCTGTTGGGGCGAGCGGCCATCTCAGAAGAACACCGTACGCTGATGGGTACGGCGATGGAAAGAATTTCGTCCGCCGAAAGTGGATAAAATGAAGCCTTTATGGGTCTACTGACAGGCTTTGAGGTACATGAAATAATATGTGATAGTACCGCACATGTTAGGTGTGCCTTGTGTAGATAGTAGCCCCTGAGACTCTAGTTGTCGTCAAGAACAGTGGCGAACAGAGGATCATAGTCCCAGGCAATAACCAGACTGCCTTTATGTGCAGGTGGTGGAAGCTCGGGTGGCTAGCCGGACTAGTGAGTTTGTCGAATTAAAACGACAACTGCATGCGGCAGACGCCGACATCGAGCTTGTTAACAAGCGGCTTGACGAATCACAGGGTAAGTAATGTTTTCTGGTGAATGTCACACAATAAGAGCAGCATGATGCCAATATCTTTAATATGTTGTGACTGCAGACGGAGCTGCCACCGTGGAGACCCTTCGGGCGGAACTTGCCCGAGCCAAGGAACAAGCGAGGGTCAGTAATGCGGCTGCTTTGAAGGCGGCCGAAGAGTTAAGACCCGAGAAGGCCGCCCATTGCGAAAGCAAAGAAAAGATGGCCAAGATGGCCGTAGAATTAAAAGACACTGCCGACCGTTGCCAGTTCCTTGAAGAAGAAAACCGAATGAAGGCAGCGGACCTTGAGAAGGCCACTATGGCGACCAAAGACAGTCGCTCTGCTATGAGGGCGAAAAAGGAGGAGCTGCGCGAAGCCGGGGATATTGCGGCTGGGAAGCCCTTTCTGCTGTGAAGGAAATTCGGAGATCCGCAGTATGCCCCTCTGGATCGGCTGTGGAGTTCGACAGACGCATATATGGACTTGGCGGCGAGCGCTGTCGATGCGGTCGAATACTTCCAAGATCAATCAGATCGTGAAGTGGACAAGCTATTCTGGTCGCAATTCAACGTTCCATAGCGTCTGCTTCCCTCGACTTATCAGCTAGCCAAATGGGCCGAACTTAATAGGTTGTCCAGACTCGCCATGAGGTCTGTTGTAGATCATTTGTGGCCGGAGAAGCCAAAGCCGAACAACTATTTCAGCTTAGTGCAGCAGTTCCTTGGTACGTTGCCGCGCATCAACGTGATGAAGAGGTCGGCGTGCATAGAAGGCTCGTGGATGGCCTTTGCCCATGTCAAGGCATACTGGGCGGAGATGCATGCTACCACTGTTGCGGCGCAAGGTTCGGCCATAGGCCGAGTAGCTGCCGAGCACTATTTTGAAGAGGTTCTTGAGGGTGCTCGTTTGATAGAGTCCCAGTGCTCGAAGAATATTATGTTTGAATGACATGTATTCCCATTGTAAACACAATGTTTTTATGAAATATAGTAAGGCTATATTTATACTTTTGCCGGAAAGTAATGTGATGCCTCCTGTGCGGCCGTTTGTGTATGTATATAACCTGAAAGATTGCAGTCGTCGGCTTCAACCCCCACGCATATAATGCGGAGGTGCTCGCAAAAAACGCGTGTTCACACTTAACCCAACGTCTTGGTCCTATTAAGGAGGTGATAGCGCAGCGAACGAGGCAACCAGACTATAATGCTTTAACACTTTCACTTAGCCATAGGAGTTTGACAGTGGGGCTACTAGATAGCCCCTGGTGGCTCCGCACTCTCCCGATCTCGGGGTGCGTACATGCCCGGCCGGAAAACGGCCCTTCGTTAAGGCGGAGGAATTCTAACATTCTGATAGGTCATAGAGTGGTTGACCAGTCTCACGCTATATCATGACATTCAGTTTTCGGATTTCTCTACTAAGGTGCTCGTCCGGATGAACCAGGGCACAATCGCAGTAGTTCTCATGGTGCTGCCTTAGCCGATAAAGCGGAACGTAAGGCACCAAAACGCAGGAGCCGAGCAAACCCAACATTTGACCAAAGACAATGATTCGGAGCTGATGCATATAAGGCCAAACTCGCGATGCCGAACACTCCCTAAGGTATTCGGTCTTTATGGTATAAACCGGGCCTAAATAGTGCCCTTTGTAAGAAGCCCCTTGTGTCCAGGTACGTGCATTATTCTGACGTGGCCACATGCCAAGATGTTTGTATCCTTCTCAATTGTACTAAGAATTCGAGGGATGTGTATCAACAAGAGACAGTAAAAAAGGTTTACGCAGGGTCTTAATCTAAAAAGAATCCCTGGAGCGGGTCCCTACTGCACGTCTGCGCCTGTGTCTCCGTTGTGCCGTATCCTGGACGGGTGTAGCACGATGATCGTTTGTAAAAGAGAGGAACTTAGGTGAAAAAGTTGTCATGCGAAAAGATAGTTTTTAAAGAAACCATGTATAACTAAAAATGAGTAGAAATTGCCACTTGTCTGTGCGCGTTGAGCCCCTTGTATTTGTAATAGGGGTGTGGCCATCCATCCGGTACAAATTACATATAGCAGCGCCGGACTCGTCTAACCGTGTCCATGGTCTTGACGACCTATCAAATGCTTTAGTTGGTGAGGCCGTTTTTAGCGTGTGGCTGCCAAGGCAGTCGCATTCTCTTCGGCACGCAAAGATCGCTTGATACTTCCGTTCACTGTAATGATGCCGCGTGGACCGGGCATCTTGAGCGTCAGGGAAGCGTAATGTGGTATTGCATTAAAGAGAGCAAAAGCTTCGCGTCCAAGTAGTGCTTGATAGCCGCTTTGGAACGGAGCGATGTGGAAGGTTAAATGTTCGCTACGGAAGTTATCGGCGAAGCCGAATATAACCTTTAGTAGCAGGGAGCCCGTGCAATGAGACCCTGGGCCTGGCGTTACCCCTATAAAGGTAGTATTGCTATGGCAAATTTTTGTTTGGTCTATCCCCATTTTGCGGATTGTATCCTGGTATATCAGGTTGAGACTGCTGCCACCGTCCATCAGGACTCGTGTGAAGTGGTATCCGTCGATTATTGGGTCTAATACCAGGGCAGCCCATCCTGCATGCCGGATACTTGCTGAGTAATCACGATGGTCGAAAGTGATCGGTTGAGACGACCAGTGGCAGGGCTCTGCGGTGAGAGGCCCTTGGGCATATTTTTCTGGGAGTGCCGTTTTGTTTCTCCCCTTGATCACGTGTAACACGTTTAATGTTTTGACTTCTGGTGGAAATTTCTTTTGTTCCCTAGTGTCTTGCTTGAGAGGCTCAACCCTCGTCTTCGCTTGGTGCATCCTCCCCCTTGTGTACGGCGTTGAGCTTGCCGGACTGCTTGAAGACCCAACATTCTCTGTGAGTATGATTAGCGGGTTTACCAGGGGTGCTATGGATCTGACATATTTGGTCCAGAATTTTGTTTAGGCTGGACAGTTCGTCTCTGGCGCTTTTAGAGGGCGGCTTTCGCTGACCTGGCCGAGAGCTTTTGAATCCGGCGTTTACTGTCGTGCTCTTCGTGTTGTCTTCTTTATTCCGGCGTTTGTTATTGCTGTTGCGCCATGATTTCTCGTTTCCATCTCTAACTTCAGATGTACAGGGGTCGCTGGTGCTGCATCTGGCTAGCCAGCTGTCCTCACCCGCGCAAAAGCGGGTCATGAGGCTTGTTAATGCTGCCATTGTTCTCGGCTTTTCTTGGCCGAGGTGTCTAGCAAGCCATTCGTCACGTACGCTATGCTTAAATGCTGCCAAGGCTTCGGCGCCCGGACAGTCGACAATTTGGTTCTTTTTAGTAAGAAACCTGTTCCAAAGTTTTTGGGGTGACTCTCCGGGCTGTTGAGTTATATGACTCAAATCGTCCGCGTCCGGAGGTCGGACATAAGTCCCTTGAAAATTTGCCCGAAAAGCGTCTTCGAGCTCTTCCCAGCTTCCACTGGAGTTTTCGGGGAGGCTTTTAAGCCAGTGACGAGCTGGCCCTTTGAGCTTGAGGGGTAAGTACTTGATGGCATGGAGATCATCTCCTCGAGCCATATGGATATGGAGGATATAGTCCTCAATCCAGACCCCAGAGTCTGTTGTTCCGTCGTATGCCTCTATGTTTATGGGTTTGAATCCCTCTGGAAATTCATGGTCCAGCACCTCGTCGGTGAAACATAGGGGGTGTGCAGCACGCCTGTATCTGGGTGTACTACGTTGTTCGGATGTTTGTTGTGTTACATCGTATGCTGGGGCGCACTTGCGTGGTCCATAGATGGGTCTGGTTGCGCCGTCCTTTTGGTGCGAGCCCTCGCATGGATCGCGTGTTGGCTTGTGGGTGGCGTTGTTTGCCGCTCTATGTTGGTCGTGAGGTCGTCTATCTGGCCAGGTGGCCGTTTTATTTTTGGTTGTGGGGGGTCTGAGGCCTCCTCATCGAATTCAGGTAGCAACTTCCGCTTTGGGTAGCTCTTGGTGGGGCGATTGCCGCCGTACTTCGCTGCTGTGTTGAGTATTTTGCTCCATTTGATTTGGAGTGTGTCCTGCGCAGCCTTGAGGCTTTGCTTCTGCTTTTTCAGACTCCTTGCAGTGGCAACAAGCCTTTGACGGGCATTCTGCTGCTCCGGGTGCCTGTCCTGCGTTATGTCGTCCGGACTATTATCTTTGATAGAATTGGTTTGTTTGGTTTGATTCTCCGTATTGCCGTGGTTCGGCAATGGTTCGCCCTGCTCCAACGCTGGGTTTGTATGATCGTTATTTCTGCCAAGGCGGGATTTGGGGCGGCGCTTGCGCCGCCGCTTTGAATTCTTTTCGAGGGAACAAGCCTTCGATGCGTCCTTCCGTTCCTCGTCGTCGTCTTCTTTTTGTGTGTCCACCATGTATACGTCATATGATGAGGTGGTCATCCAGCGCTCTGTGGGCGGTGGTTCCTCTTTGCCTCCCGCATCATCGTCCATACCATCGATGTCTTCGGAGTCGAAGTCGAGCATGTCGGTTGAGTCATCGACAATGGCTATTAAGTGGGTGGTGGGTGGGCGTCAAATTTCTTCGTCGTCCGCATCCCAATCCTGTTGGCCATAATCCGGCTAGGGCTCTCCTGACAAAGAGAGAGACCTTAGTGAATTCAGAATGTCGCCGAAGGGCGAGTGCTGAAAGATATCCATGGCGGTGAATTCCATGATCGGTGCCCAATCGGATTCGATTGGCAGGGGCGCGGGCGGTTCGGAGTCAGAAAAAGAGTCTGACACCTTGGAGTCACGGGCTGTGTAGAGGATTATGCTGGTGTTTGGCTCGATCGCCGTTGATACTGCAGCCCCTGAGGCGGTGTCTAACTACCCGTCCTCAATTGGGGCAGTTGGCTCCGAGCTAAGGGTCGGAGCTAATGCGGGCGCGGCCTGTGGGGTACTGTTCGGCAGCAGAGCTAGGTCATACTCGTCGCGACAGTACGGCGCGCCCGGCTGTGGCTCGAATCCGTCGAAGATCAAGTCTCCGCGGATGTCGGCCGTGTAGTTCAAACTTCCAAATCTGACCTGACAGCCAGGGGCGTAGCTTTCAATCTGCTCCGGATGGCCAAGCAAATTAGCCCGCAGTGCAAAGCCGCCGAATACGAAGATCTGTACGGGGAGAAAAGTCTCACCCTAGACCGCATCGCTGTCGATGATAGTAGGAGCCATCAAGCCTAACGGCGACGACACAGAGGAACTCTCAATGAAAGCACCAATGTCGGTGTCAAAACCGGCGGATCTCGGGTAGGGGGTCCCAAACTGTGCGTCTAGGCTGGATGGTAACAGGAGGCAGGGGACACGATGTTTTACCCAGGTTTGGGCCCTCTTGATGGAGGTAAAACCCTATGTCCTGCTTGATTAATATTGATGATATGGGTAGTACAAGAGTAGATCTACCACGAGATCAGAGATGCTAAACCCTAGAAGCTAGCCTATGGTATGATTGTATGTTATGATTGTTGTCCTACGGACTAAAACCCTTCGGTTTATATAGACACTGGAGAGGGTTAGGGTTACACAAGGTCTGTTACAAAGGAGGAGATATCCATATCCGTATTGCCTAGCTTGCCTTCCACGCCAAGTAGAGTCCCATCCGGACACGAGACGAAGTCTTCAATCTTGTATCTTCATAGTCTAACAGTCCGGCCAATGGAGATAGTCTGGCTGTCCGGAGACCCCCTAATCCAGGACTCCCTCAGTAGTAATTTAAAACAATTCCTACGCACACGTAAGATCACGGTGATGCATAGTAACAAGAGGGGAGAGTGTCGTCCACGTACCCTCGTAGACCCTAAGCGGAAGCGTTATGAGAACGCGGTTGATGTAGTCGTACGTCTTCATGATCCGACCGATCCAAGTACAGAACGTATGGCACCTGTGAGTTGAGCACACGTTCAGCTCGGTGACGTCCCACTATGTCTGATCCAGTAGAGCTTCGAGGGAGAGTTCCGTCAGTACGACGGCATGATGACGCTGATGATGATAATACCGACGCAGGGCTTCGCCTAAGCACCGCTACGATATGAATGAGGTGGAATATGGTGGAGGGGGGCACCGCACATGGCAAAAAGATCAACTGATCAACTTGTGTGTCTATGGGGTGCCCCCTCCCCCGTATATAAAGTAGTGGAGGAGGGGGAGAGGCCGGCCCTCCTAGGCGCGCCCCAAGGGGAGTCCTAATCCCTCCGGGAGTAGGACTCCAACCCTTCCAAGAGTAGGTGTAGGAGAGAGGGGGAAGGAAAGGGGGGCGCCGCCCCCCATCCTTATACAATTCGGAGTAGAGGGAGAGGGGAAGTGCGGCCTGCCCTGGCCGCCCCTCCTCTTCTCCACTAAGGCCCAACATGCCCATTACACTCCCCGAGGGGTTCCGGTAACCCCCCGGTACTCCGGTATTTGTCCGAACTTGCCCGGAACCCTTCCGAAGTCCAAACATAGTCATCCAGTATATCGATCTTTATGTCTCGACCATTTCGAGACTCCTCATCATGTCCGTGATCATATCCGGGACTCTGAACTACCTTCGGTACATCAAAACACATAAACTCATAATACCGATCGTCACCGAACGTTAAGCGTGCGGACCCTACGGGTTCGAGAACTATGTAGACATGACCGAGACTCGTCTCCGGTCAATAACCAATAGCGGAACCTGGATGCTCATATTGTCTCCTACATATTCTACGAAGATCTTTATCGGTCAAACCGCATAACAACATACATTGTTCCCTTTGTCACCGGTATGTTACTTGCCCGAGATTCGATCGTCGGTATCTCAATACCTAGTTCAATCTCGTTACCGGTAAGTCTCTTTACTCGTTCTGTAATGCTACATCCCATAACTAACTCATTAGCTACATTGCTTGCAAGGCTTATTGTTATGTGCATTACCGAGAGGGCCCAGAGATAACTCTCCGACAATCGGAGTGACAAATCCTAATCTCGATCTATGCCAACTCAACAAGTACCATCGGAGACACCTGTAGAGCACCTTTATAATCACCCAGTTACGTTGTGAAGTTTGGTAGCACACAAAGTGTTCCTCCGGTACTCGGGAGTTACATAATCTCATAATCATAGGAACATGTATAAGTCATGAAGAAAGCAATAGCAACAAACTAAACGATCATCGTGCTAAGCTAATGGATGGGTCAAGTCAATCACATCATCCTCTAATGATGTGATCCCGTTAATCAAATGACAACTCATGTCTATGGTTAGGAAACATAACCATCATTGATTTAACGAGCTAGTCAAGTAGAGGCAAACTAGTGACACTCTGTTTGTCTATGTATTCACACATGTACTAAGTTTCTGGTTAATACAATTCTAGCATGAATAATAAACATTTATCATGCTATAAGGAAATATAAATAACAACTTTATTATTGCCTCTGGGGCATATTTTCTTCAGTCTCCCACTTGCACTAGAGTCAATAATCTAGATTACACAATAATGATTCTAACACCCATGGAGTCTTGGTGCTGATCATGTTTTGCTCGTGAGAGAGGCTTAGTCAATGGGTCTGCAACATTCAGATCTGTATGTATTTTGCAAATCTCTATGTCTCCCTCCTTGACTTGATCGCATATGTAATTGAAGCGTCTCTTGATGTGCTTGGTTCTTTTGTGAAATCTGGATTCCTTTGCCAAGGCAATTGCACCAGTATTGTCACAAAAGATTTTCATTGGACTCGATGCACTAGGTATGACACCTAGATCGGATATGAACTCCTTCATTTGCTGCTTCCGAAGCAGCTATGTACTCCGCTTCACACGTAGATCCCGCCATGACACTTTGCTTAGAACTGCACCAACTGACAGCTCCACCGTTCAATATAAATACATATCCGGTTTGTGACTTAGAGTCATCCGGATCAGTGTCAAAGCTTGCATCGATGTAACCATTTATGACGAGCTCTTTGTCATCTCCATAAACGAGAAACATATCCTTAGTCCTTTTAAGGTATTTCAGGATGTTCTTGACCGCTGTCCAGTGATCCACTCCTGGATTACTTTGGTATCTCCCTGCTAAACTAATAGCAAGGCACACATCAGGTCTGGTACACAGCATTGCATACATGATAGAGCCTATGGCTAAAGCATAGGGAACATTTTTCATTTTCTCTCTATCTTCTGCAGTGGTCAGGCATTGAGTCTGACTCAACTTCACAGCTTGTAACACAGGCACGAACCCTTTCTGTGCTTGATCCATTTTGAACTTCTTCAAAACGTTATCAAGGTATGTGCTTTGTGAAAGTCCAATTAGGCTTCTTGATCTATCTCTATAGATCTTGATGCCCAATATATAAGCAGCTTCACTGAGGTCTTTGATTGAAAAACTCTTATTCAAGTATCCTTTTATGCTATCCAGAAATTCTATATCATTTCTAATCAACAATATGTCATCCACATACAATATTAGAAATGCTACAGAGTTCCCACTCACTTTCTTGTAAATACAGGCTTCTCCAAAAGTCTGTATAAAACCATATGCTTTGATCACACAATCAAAACGTTTATTCCAACTACGAGATGCTTGCACCAGTCCATAGATGGATCGCTAGAGTGTGCACACTTTGTTAGCACCCTTTGGATCGATAAAACCTTCAGGTTGCATCATATACAACTCTTCTTCTAGAAATACATTCAGGAATGAAGTCTTTACATCCATTTGCCAAATTTCATAATAATAAAATGCGACAATTGCTAACATGATTCGAACGGACTTAAGCATCGCTATGGGTGAGAAGGTCTCATCGTAGTCAACTCCTTGAACTTGTTGAAAACCTTTTGCAACAAGTCGAGCTTTGTAGATAGTAGCATTACCGTCAACGTCAGTCTTCTTCTTGAAGATCCATTTATTCTTGATGGCTTGCCGATCATCGTGCAAGTCAACCAAAGTCCACACTTTGTTCTCATACATGGATCCCATCTCAGATTTCATGGCCTCAAGCCATTTTGTGGAATTTGGGCTCATCATCGCTTCCTCAATGTTTGCAGGTTCGTCATGGTCAAGTAACATGACTTCCAAAATAGGATTACTGTACCACTCTGATGCGGATCTTACTCTGGTTGACCTACGAGGTTCGGTAGTAACTTGATCTGAAGTTACATGATCTTCATCATTAGCTTCCTCACTAATTGGTGTAGGAGTCACAGGAATAGATTTCCGTGATGAACTACTTTCCAATAAGGGAGCAGGTCAGTTACCTCATCAAGTTCTACTTTCCTCCCACTCACTTCTTTCGAGAGAAACTCTTTCTCTAGAAAGGATCCATTCTTAGCAACGAATGTCTTGCCTTCAGATCTGTGATAGAAGTTTTACCCAAACAGTCTCCTTTGGGTATCCTATGAAGACACATTTCTCCAATTTGGGTTCGAGCTTATCAGGTTGAAGCTTTTTCACATAAACATCGTAGCCCCAAACTTTAAGAAATGACAACTTTGGTTTCTTACCAAACTACAGTTCATAAGGCGTCGTCTCAACGGATTTAGATGGTGCCCTATTTAACGTGAATGCAGTCGTCTCTAAAGCATAACCCCAAAATGATAGTGGTAAATCGGTAAGAGACATCATAGATTGCACCATATCTAGTAAAGTACGATTATGATGTTCGGACACACCATTACGCTGTGGTGTTCCGGGTGGCGTGAGTTGTGAAGCTATCCGCATTGTTTCAAATGAAGACCAAACTCGTAACTCAAATATTCTCCTCCACGATCAGATCGTAGAAACTTTCTTTTCTTGTTACGATGATTTTCCACTTCACTCTGAAATTCTTTGAACTTTTCAAATGATTTAGACTTATGTTTCATTAAGTAGATATACCCATATCTGCTCAAATCATCTGTGAAGGTGAGAAAATAACGATACCCGCTGTGAGCCTCAACATTCATCAGACCACATACATCAGTATGTATGATTTCTAAGAAATCTGTTGCTCACTCCATAGTTCTGGAGAATGGTGTTTTAGTCATCTTGCCCATGAGGCATGGTTCGCAAGTAGCAAGTGATCCATAATCAAGTGATTCCAAAAGTCCATCAGAATGGAGTTTCTTCATGCGCTTTACACCAATATGACCTAAATGGCAGTGCCACAAATAAGTTGCACTATCATTATCAACTCTGCATCTTTTGGCTTCAATATTATGGATATGTGTATCACTACTATCGAGATTCATCAAAAATAGAGCACTCTTCAAGGGTGCATGACCATAAAAGATATTACTCATATAAATAGAACAACCACTATTCTCATATTTAAATGAATAACCGTCTCGCATTAAACAAGATCCAGATATAATGTTCATGCTCAACGCTGGCACCAAATAACAATTATTCAGGTCTAAAATTAATCGCGAAGGTAGATGTAGAGGTAGCGTGCCGACCGCGATCACATCGACTTTCGAACCATTTCCCACGCGCGTTGCTACCTCTTTTAGCACTGTGTTGGTTTTCCCCGAAGAGGAAGGGATGATGTAGCAAAGTAGCGTAAGTATTTCCCTCAGTTTTTGAGAACCAAGGTATCAATCCAGTAGGAGGCTACGCGCGAGTCCCTCGCACCTGCACAAAACAAATAAATACTCGCGACCAACGCAAATAGGGGTTGTCAATCCCTATAGGGACACTTACGAGAGTGAGATCTGATAGATATGATAAGATAATATTTTTGGTATTTTTATGATAAAGATGCAAAGTAAAATAAAGGCAAACTAAATGGCAAAGTAAATAAAGGCAAACTAATATGATAAAGATAGACCCGGGGGCCATAGGTTTCACTAGTGGCTTCTCTCGAGAGCATAAGTATTCTACGGTGGGTGAACAAATTACTGTTGAGCAATTGACAGAATTGAGCATAGTTATGAGAATATCTAGGTATGATCATGTATATAGGCATCACATCCGAGACAAGTAGACCGACTCCTGCCTGCATCTACTACTATTACTCCACTCATCGACCGCTATCCAGCATGCATCTAGAGTATTAAGTTAAAAACAGAGTAACGCCTTAAGCAAGATGACATGATGTAGAGGGATAGACTCATGCAATATGAAGAAAACCCCACCTTGTTATCCTTGATGGCAACAATACAATACGTGCCTTGTTGCCCTTGTTGTCACCGGGAAAGGACACCACAAGATTGAAGCCAAAGCTAAGCACTTCTCCCATTGCAAGAAAGATCAATCTAGTAGGCCAAACCAAACTGATAATTCGAAGAGACTTGCAAAGATAACCAATCATACATAAAAGAATACAGAGAAGATTCAAATATTATTCATAGATAGACTTGATCATAAACCCACAATTCATCGATCTCAACAAACACACCACAAAAAGAAGATTACATCGAATAGATCTCCACAAGAGAGGGGTGGAACATTGTATTGAGATCCAAAAAGAGAGAATAAGCCATCTAGCTACTAACTATGGACCCGTAGGTCTGAAGTAAACTACTCACACTTTATCGGAGAGGCTATGGTGTTGATGTAGAAGCCCTCCATGATCGATGCCCCCTCCGACGGAGCTCCGAAACAGGCCCCATGATGGGATCTCGTGGATACAGAAAGTTACGGCGGTGGAATTAGGGTTTTGGCTCCTGTTCTGATCGTTTGGGGGTACGTGGATATATATAGGAGGAAGAAGTATGTCGGTGGAGCAACAGGGGGCCCATGAGGGTGGAGGGCGCGCCTGGGGGGCAGGCGCGCCCCCTACCTCATGGCCTCTTGTTAGTTGGCTTGACGTAGAGTCCAAGTCTCCTGAGTTTTATTCGGTGAGAAAATCACGTTCCCGAAGGTTTCATTCCATTTGGACTCCGTTTGATATTCCTTTTCTTCTAAACCCTAAAACAGGCAAAAAACAGCAATTCTGGGCTGGGCCTCCGGTTAATAGGTTAGTCCCAAAAATAATATAAAAGTGGATAATAAAGCCCAATAATGTCCAAAATAGTAGATAATATAGCATGGAGCAATCAAAAATTATAGATACGTTGGAGACGTATCAAGCATCCCCAAGCTTAATTCCTGCTCGTCCTTGAGTAGGTAAATGATAAAAATAGAATTTTTGATGCGGAGTGCTACTTGGCATAATTTTAATATAATTCTTCTTAATTGTGGTATGAATATTCAGATCCAAAAGATTCAATACAAAAGTTTATATTGACACAGAAAATAATAATACTTCAAGCATACTAACAAAGCAATTATGTCTTCTCAAAATAACATGGCTAAAGAAAGTTATCCCTACAAAGTCATATAGTCTGGCTATGCTCTATCTTCACCACACAAAATATTTAAATCATGCACAACCCTGATGACGAGCCAAGCAATTGTTTCATACTTTTGACATTCTCAAAAAAAATTCAATTTTCATGCAATACATGAGCGTGAGCCATGGATATAGCACTATAGGTGGAATAGAGTGGTGGTTGTGGAGAAGACAAAAAGGAGAAGATAGTCTCACATCAACTAGGCGTATCAATGGGCTATGGAGATGCCCATCAATAGATATCAATGTGAGTGAGTAGGGATTGCCATGCAACGGATGCACCAGAGCTATAAGTATATGAAAGCTCAAAAATAAATTAAGTGGGTGTGCATCCAACTTGCTTGCTCATGAAGACCTAGGGCAATTTGAGGAAGCCCATCATTGGAATATACAAGCCAAGTTCTATAATGAAAAATTCCCACTAGTATATGAAAGTGATAACATGAGAGACTCTCTACTATGAAGATCATGGTGCTACTTTGAAGCACAACTGTGGTAAAAGGATAGTAACATTGTCCCTTCTCTCTTTTTCTCTCATTTTTTTATTTTTGGACCTTTTCTCTTTTTTATGGCCTCTTTTCTTTTTCTCTTTTTTTATTATTTGTCCGGAGTCTCATCCCGACTTGTGGGGGAATCATAGTCTCCATCATCCTTTCCTCACTTGGGACAATGCTCTAATAATGATGATCATCACACTTTTATTTTTCTTACAACTCGATACTTAGAACAAAATATGACTCTATGTGAATGCCTCCAGCGGTGTACCGGGATATGCAATGATGCATGAGTGACAAGTATGAAAGAATTATGAACGGTGGCTTTGCCGCAAATACTATGTCAACTACATGATCATGGTAAGCAATATGACAATGATGGAGTGTGTCATAAACGGAATGGTGGAAAGTTGCATGGCAATATATCTCGGAATGGCTATGGAAATGCCATAATAGGTAGGTATGGTGGCTGTTTTGAGGAAGGTATATGGTGGGTGTATGATACTGGCGAAAGGTGCGCGGTATTAGAGAGGCTAGCAAAGGTGGAAGGGTGAGAGTGCGTATAATCCATGGACTCAACATTAGTCATAAAGAACTCATATACTTATTGCAAAAATCTACAAGTTATCAAAGCAAAGTATTATGCGCATGCTCCTATGGGTATAGATTGGTAGGAAAAGAACATCTCTCGTCCCCGACCGCCACTCATAAGGAAGACAATCAATAAATAAATCATGCTCTGACTTCATCACATAACGGTTCACCATACGTGCATGCCACGGGAATCACAAGCTTAAACACAAGTATTTCTCAAATTCACAACTACTCAACTAGCATGATTTAATATCACCATCTCCATATCTCAAAACAATTATCAAGTATCAAACTTCTCATAGTATTCAACACACTCATAAGAGAGTTTTATTATTAATCTTGCATACCAAGCGTATTAGGATTTTAAGCAAATCACCATGCTATTAAGACTCTCAAAATAATCTAAGTGAAGCATGAGAGATCAATAGTTTCTATAAAACAAATCCACCACCGTGCTCTAAAATATATAAGTGAAGCACTAGAGCAAAATTATATAACTCAAAAGATATAAGCGAAGCACATAGAGTATTCTAACAAATTCCAAATCATGCATGGCTCTCTCAAAAGGTGTGTACAGCAAGTATGATTGTGGTAAACTAATAAGCAAAGACTAAAATCATACAAGACGCTCCAAGTAAAACACATATCATGTGGTAAATAAAAATATAGCTCCAAGTAAAAAATTACCGATAGAAGTAGACAAAAGAGGGGATGCCTTCCGGGGCATCCCCAAGCTTTGGCTTTTAGGTGTCCTTAGATTATCTTGGGGGTGCCATGGGCATCCCCAATCTTAGGCTCTTGCCACTCCTTGTTCCATAATCCATCAAATCTTTACCCAAAACTTGAAAACTTCACAACACAAAACTTAAAGTAGAAAATCTCGTGAGCTCCGTTAGCGAAAGAAAACAAAATATCACTTCAAGGTACTGTAATTAACTCATTATTTATTTATATGGGTGTTATACCTACTGTATTCCAACTTTTCTATGGTTTATAAACTAATTTACTAGCCATAGATTCATCAAAATAAGCAAACAACACGCGCAAAACAGAATCTGTCAAAAACAGAACAGTCTATAGTAATCTGTAGCTAGCGCAAGATCTGGAACCCCAAAAATTCTAACATAAATTGCTGGACGTTAGGAATTTATCTATTAATTATCTGAAAAAAGAATTAACTAAATATCACTTTCCAAATAAAAATGACAGCAGTTCTCGTGAGTGCTAAAGTTTCTGTTTTTTACAGCAAGTTCAACAAGACTTTCCCCAAGTCTTCCCAATGGTTCTACTTGGCACAAACACTAATTAAACATAAAAAAACACAACCAAAATATAGGATAAATAATTTATTTATTACTAATCAGGAGCAAAAAGCAAGGAATAAAAATAAAATTGGGTTGCCTCCCAACAAGCGCTATCGTTTAACGCCCCTAGCTAGGCATAACAAGCAAGAATAGATCTATGTATTGCCATCTTTGGTAGGCAATACATAAGTGGATCTCATAATAGATTCATAAGGTAATTTAATTTTCTTTCTAGGAAAGTGTTACATGCCTTTCCATAATGGAAATTGGAATCTAATATTTCCTTCCTTCATATCAATAATTGCACCAATCGTTCTAAGGAAAGGTCTAGCAAGAATAATAGGACATGAAGGATTGCAATCTATGTCAAGAACAATAAAATCTACGGGAACATAATTCCTATTTGCAACAATAATAACATCATTAATTCTTCCCATAGGTTTCTTAATAGTGGAATCCGCAAGGTGCAAGTTTAGAGAGCAATCATCAAAATCACGGAAACCTAACAAATCACACAAAGTCTTTGGAATCGTGGAAACACTAGCACCCAAATCACATAAAGCGTAGCATTCATGATCTTTAATTTTAATTTTAATAGTTGGTTCCCACTCATCATAAAGTTTTCTAGGGATAGAAACTTCCAATTCAAGTTTTTCTTCATAAGATTGCATCAAGGCATCAACGATATGTTTGGTAAACGCTTTATTTTGACTATAAGCATGAGGAGAATTTAGCACGGATTGCAACAAGGAAATACAATCAATCAAATAGCAATTTTCATAGTTAAATTCCTTGAAATCCATAATAGTGGGTTTAGCAACATCTAGGGTTTTAATTTCTTCAATCCCACTTTTATCAAATTTGGCATCAAGATCAAAAGATTTAGAATTCTTGGAACGCCTTCTAGGTAAAGGTGGATCATATTCAGCCCCATCATTATCAAGATTCATATTTCAATACAATGATTTAATAGGGGACACATCAATAACTTTTAGATCTTCATCATTATTTTCATAGGAACTAGAAGAACACGCTTTTGTAAAGGCGTCTTTCTTAGCACGCATCCTAGCGGTTCTTTCTTTGCACTCGTCAATGGAAATTCTCATGGCTTTGAGAGACTCATTGATATCATGCTTAGGTGGAATAGATCTAAGTTTCAAAGAATCAACATCAAGAGCAATTCTATCAACGTTCCTAGCCAAATCATCAATCTTAAGCAATTTTTCTTCAACCATAGCATTAGAATTCTTTTGCGAAGTAATAAATTCTTTAATATTAGATTCAAAATCAGAGGGCATCTTATTATAATTTCCATAAGAATTGTTGTCGGAATTACCATAATTATTAGAGGGATTACTAGGATAAGGCCTAGGATTGAAATTTCCTCTATACGCATTATTACCAAAATTGTTCCTACCAACTAAATTCACATCCATAGATTCATTATTATTCTAAATCAAAGTAGACAAGGGCATATGATTAGGATCAGAAGAAACACTCTTATTAGCAAATAATTTCATAAGTTCATCCATCTTTCCACTCAAAACATTAATTTCTTCTATCGCATGCACCTTTTTATTAGTAGATCTTTCAGTATGCCATTGAGAATAATTAACCATAATATTATCTAGGAGTTTAGTAGCTTCTCCTAAGGTGATTTCCATAAAAGTGCCTCCCGCGGACGAATCCAAAAGATCACTAGAAGCAAAATTCAATCCGGCATAAATTTTTTGTATAATCATCCACAAATTTAAACCATGAGTAGGGCAATTACGTATCATTAATTTCATTATCTCCCAAGCTTGTGCAACATGTTCATGATCAAGTTGCTTAAAGTTCATAATATCGTTTCTAAGAGAGATGATTTTAGCGGGAGGAAAATACTTAGAGATAAAAGCATCTTTGCACTTATTCCATGAATCAATACTATTTTTAGGCAAAGACGAAAACCAAGCTTTAGCACGATCTCTAAGCGAAAAAGGAAATAGCTTCAATTTAACAATATCATTATCCACATGTTTCTTCTTTTGCATGTCACACAAATCAACGAAGCTATTTAGATGGGTAGCGGCATCTTCACTAGGAAGGCCGGAGAACAGATCTTTCATGACAAGATTCAGCAAAGCAATATTAATTTCACAAGATTCAGCATCGGTAAGAGGAGCAATCGGAGTGCTAATAAAATCATTGTTGTTGGTATTGGTGAAGTCACACAATTTAGTATTATCTTGAGCCATCGCGACAAACAAGCAAACTAACACACAAGCAAACAAAAAGTAAGCGGACAAAAAAGGGGCAAATAGAGAAAGAGAGGGAGGATATAGAGAGAGAGGGCGAATAAAACGGCAAGGGTGAATTGGGGGGAGAGGAAAACGAGAGGCAAATGGCAAATAATGTAATGCGGGAGATAAGGGTATGTGATGAGTACTTGGTATGTTGACTTTTGCGTAGACCTCCCCAGCAACGGCGCCAGAAATCCTTCTTGCTACCTCTTTTAGCACTGCATTGGTTTCCCCCGAAGAGGAAGGGATGATGTAGCAAAGTAGCGTAAGTATTTCCCTCAGTTTTTGAGAACCAAGGTATCAATCAAGTAGGAGGCTACGCGCGAGTCCCTCGCACCTGCACAAAACAAATAAATCCTCGCAACCAACGCAAATAGGGGTTGTCAATCCCTATAGGGCCACTTACGAGAGTGAGATCTGATAGATATGATAAGATAATATTTTTGGTATTTTTATGATAAAGATGCAAAGTAAAATAAAGGCAAAGTAAATGGAAAAGTAAATAACTAAGTAGTAGGAGATTAATATGATAAAGATAGACCCGGGGGCCATAGGTTTCACTAGTGGCTTCTCTCGAGAGCATAAGTATTCTACGGTGGGTGAACAAATTACTGTTGAGAAATTGACAGAATTGAGCATAGTTATGAGAATATCTAGGTATGATCATGTATATAGGCATCACGTCCGAGACAAGTAGACCGACTCCTGCCTGCATCTACTACTATTACTCCACTCATCGACCGCTATCCAGCATGCATCTAGAGTATTAAGTTAAAAATAGAGTAACGCCTTAAGCAAGATGACATGATGTAGAGGGATAGACTCATGCAATATGAAGACAACCCCATCTTGTTATCCTCGATGGCAACAATACAATACGTGCCTTGTTGCCCTTACTGTCACCGGGAAAGGACACCGCAAGATTGAACCCAAAGCTAAGCACTTCTCCCATTGCAAGAAAGATCAATCTAGTAGGCCAAACCAAACTGATAATTCGAAGAGACTTGCAAAGATAACCAATCATACATAAAAGAATTCAGAGAAGATTCAAATATTATTCATAGATAGACTTGATCATAAACCCACAATTCATCGGTCTCAACAAACACGCCGCAAAAAGAAGATTACATCGAATAGATCTCCACAAGAGAGGGGGAGAACATTGTATTGAGATCCAAAAAGAGAGAAGAAGCCATCTAGCTACTAACTATGGACCCGTAGGTCTGAAGTAAACTACTCACACTTCATCGGAGAGGCTATGGTGTTGATATAGAAGCCCTCCGTGATCGATGCATGCCCCCTCTGGCGGAGCTCCGGAATAGGCCCCAAGATGGGATCTCGTGGATATAGAAAGTTACGGCAGCGGAATTAGGGTTTTGGCTCCTGTTCTGATCGTTTGTGGGTACGTGGATATATATAGGAGGAAGAAGTACATCGGTGGAGCAACATGGGCCCACGAGGGTGGAGGGCGCGCCTGAGGGGGGGGGGGCAGGCGCGCCCCCCTACCTCGTGGCCTCCTGTTAGTTGGCTTGACGTAGGGTCCAAGTCTCCTGAGTTGTATTCGGTGAGAAAATCACGTTCCCGAAGGTTTCATCCCGTTTGGACTCCGTTTGATATTCCTTTTCTTCGAAACCCTACAACAGGCAAAAAACAGCAATTCTGGGCTGGGCCTCCGGTTAATAGGTTAGTCCCAAAAATAATATAAAAGTGGGTAATAAATCCCAATAATGTCCAAAACAGTAGATAATATAGCATGGAGCAATCAAAAATTATAGATACGCTGGAGAAGTATCACACATCGTCACCTCGTCCTTAGCCAATCTTCGCTTAATCCGTAGTCCCTGTTTCGAGTTGCAAATATTAGCAACAGAACCAGTATCAAATACCCAGGTGCTACTGCGAGCATTAGTAAGGTACACATCAATAACATGTGTATCACATATACCTTTGTTCATGTTGCCATCCTTCTTATCCGCCAACTACTTGGGGCAGTTCCGCTTCCAGTGACCAGTCCCTTTGCAGTAGAAGCACTCAGTCTCAGGCTTAGGTCCATACTTGGGTTTCTTCACTTGAGCAGCAACTGGCTTGCTGTTCTTCTTGAAGTTCCCCTTCTTCCCTTTACCCATTTTCTTGAAACTGGTGGTCTTTTTGACCATCAACACTTGATGCTCCTTCTTGATTTCCACCTCCGTAGCCTTTAGCATTGCGAAGAGCTCGGGGATCGTCTTATCCATCCCTTGCATATTTATAGTTCATCATGAAGCTCTTGTAGCTTGGTGGCAGTGATTGAAGAACTCTGTCAATGACACTGTCATCAGGAAGATTAACTCCCAGTTGAGTCAAGTGGTTGTGGTACCCAGACATTCTGAGTATATGTTCACTAACATAACTATTCTCCTCCATCTTGCAGCTGTAGAACTTATTGGAGACTTCATATCTCTCAATCTGGGCATTGTCTTGAAATATTGACTTCAATTCCTAGAACATCTCATATGCTCCATGATGTTCAAAATGTCGTTGCAATCCCGGTTCTAACCGTAAAGCATGGCACACTGAACTATCGAGTAGTCATCAACACGCAACTGCCAGGCATTCACAATGTCTGTAGTTGCTGGCGCGGGTGGTACACCTAGCGGTGCTTCCAGGACGTAATTCTTCTATGCAGCAATGAGGATAACCCCGAAGTTACGGACCCAGTCCGTGTAATTGCTTCCATCATCTTTCAACTTTGCTTTCTCAAGGAACACATTAAAATTCAACGAAACAACAGCACGGGCCATCTATCTACAACAACATAGACATGCAAAATACTATCAGGTACTAAGTTCATGATAAATTAAAGTTCAACTAATCATATTACTTAAGAACTCCCATTTAGACAGACATCCCTCTAATCATCTATGTGATGACGTGATCCATATCAACTAAACCATGTCTGATCATCACGTGAGATGGAGTAGTTTTCAATGGTGAACATCACTATGTTGATCATATCTACTATATGATTCACGCTCGACCTTTCGGTGTCCAGTGTTCCGAGGCCATATCTGCATATGCTAGGCTCGTCAAGTTTAACCCGAGTATTCTGCATGTGCAAAACTAGCTTGCACCCGTTGTATGTGAACGTAGAGCTTATCACACCCGATCATCATGTGGTGTCTCAACACGGCGAACTTTCGCACCGGTGCATACTTAGGGAGAACACTTACCTTGAAATTTAGAGAGAGATCATCTTATAATGCTATCGTTGATCTAAGCAAAATAAGATGCATAAAAGATAAACATCACATGCAATCAATATAAGTGATATGATATGGCCATCATCATCTTGTGCCTTTGATCTCCATCTTCAAAGCACCGTTATGATCACCATCGTCACTGGCTTGACACCTTGATCTCCATCGAAGCATCGTTGTTGTCACGCCAACTATTGCGTCCACGACTATCGCTACCGCTTAGTGATAAAGTAAAGCAATTACATGACGATTGCATTTCATACAATAAAGCGACAACCATATGGCTCCTGCCAGTTGCCGATAACTGTAATACAGAACATGATCATCTCATACAATAAAATTTAGCATCATGTCTTGACCATATCACATCACAACATGCCGTGCAAAAACAAGTTAGACGTCGTCTACTTTGTTGTTGAAATTTTTACGTGGATGCTACGGGCTGAGCAAGAACCGTTCTTACCTACGCATCAAAACCACAATGCGCTATAGTGATTGCTTTTTGATCTTCAGAAAGAACCCTGTTCATTGAATCCGATTCAACTAAATCTAGAGAAACAGACACCCACTAGCCACCTGTGTGTATGAAGCACGTCGGTAGAACCAGTCTCGCATAAGCGTACGCGTAATGTCGGTCTGGGCCGCTTCATCCAACAATGCCGCTGAATCAAGAATCAACTAGTGACGGCAAGCAATATGTATATACCCACGCCCACAACTCCTTTGTGTTCTACATGTGCATAGAACATCTATGCATAAACCTGGCTTAGATGCCACTGTTCGGTAACATAGTAATTTCAAAAAAATTCCTACGCACACACAAGATCATGGTGATGCATATCAATGAGAGGGGAGAGTGTCGTCCACGTACCCTTGTAGACCATAAGCGGAAGCGTTATAAGAACGCGGTTGATGTAATCGTACGTCTTCACGATCCAACCGATCCAAGTACCGATCGTACGACACCTCCGAGTTCAGCACACATTCAACTCGGTGACGTCCCACGATCTCCGATCTAGCAGAGCTTTGAGGGAGAGTTCCGTCAGCACGACAGTGTGATGATGGTGATGATGATCCTACTGACACAGGACTTCGCCTAAGCACCGCTACGATATGACCGAGGTGGAATATGGTGGAGGGGGGCACCGTACATGGCTGAAAGATCAACCGATCAACTTGTGTGTCTATGGGGTGCCCCCTCCCCCGTATATAAAGGAGTGGGGGAGGGGGAGAGGCCAGCCCTCCTAGGCGCGCCCCAAGGGGAGTCCTACTCCCACCGGGAGTAGGACTCCAACCCTTCCAAGAGTAGGAGTAGGAGAGAGGGAAGGAGGAGAGAGGGGGAAGGAAAGGGGGGCGCCGCCCCCCTCCTTGTCCAATTCGTATTAGAGGGAGAGGGGGTGTGTGGCCTTCCCTGGCCGCCCCTCCTCTTCTCCACTAAGGCCCAACATGCCCATTACATTCCTCAGGGGGTTTCGGTAACCCCCCGGTACTCCGGTATTTGTCCGAACTTGCTCGAAACGCTTCCGAAGTCCAAACATAGTCATCCAATATATCGATCTTTATGTCTCAACCATTTTGAGACTCCTCGTCATGTCTGTGATCATATCCGGGACTCCGAACTACCTTCCGTACATCAAAATACATAAACTCATAATACCGATCATCACCGAACGTTAAGCGTGCGGACCCTACGGGTTCAAGAACTATGTAGACATGACCGAGACTCGTCTCCGGTCAATAACCAATAGAGGAACCTGGATGCTCATATTGGCTCCTACATATTCTACGAAGATCTTTATCGGTCAAACCGCATAACAACATACGTTGTTCCCTTTGTCATCAGTATGTTACTTGCCCGGGAATCGATCGTCGGTATCTCAATACCTAGTTCAATCTCGTTACTGGCAAGTCTCTTTACTTGTTCCGTAATGATACATCTCATAACTAACTCATTAGCTACATTGCTTGCAAGGCTTATTGTGATGTGCATTACCGAGAGGGCCCAGAGATACCTCTCCGACAATCGAAGTGACAAATCCTAATCTCGATCTATGCCAACTCAACAAGTACCATCGGAGACACCTGTAGAGCACCTTTATAATCACCCAGTTATGTTGTGACGTTTGGTAGCACACAAAGTGTTCCTTCTATACTCGGGAGTTGCATAATCTCATAGTCATAGGAACATGTATAATTCATGAAGCAAGCAATGTCAACAAACTAAATGATCATTGTGCTAAGCTAACAGATGGGTCAAGTCAATCACATCATCCTCTAATGATGTGATCCCATTAATCAAATGACAACTCATGTCTATGGTTAGGAAACATAACCATCATTGATTTAACGAGCTAGTCAAGTAGAGGCAAACTAGTGACACTCTGTTTGTCTATGTATTCACACATGTACTAAGTTTCCGGTTAATACAATTCTAGCATTAATAATAATAATTTATCATGATATAAGAAAATATAAATAACAACTTTATTATTACCTCTAGGGCACATTTCCTTCAGCTAGATGGCTTTCTCTCTCTCTCTCTCGCTGAATTCTCAATACAAATTTCTCTTGGAGATCCATATGATGTAACTCTTTTGCGATGTGTTTGTTGGGATCTGGTGAACTTCGAGTTTATGATCAGTCCTATCTTTTTATATCCATGAAAGTTATTTGAGTTTCTTTGATGTCTTATATGCATGATCTCTTATAGCCTCCTATTTTTTCTCCAATATTTGGGTTTTGTTTGGCCAACTTGATCTATTTATCTTGCAATGGGAAGAGGTGCCCGATAGTGGGTTCGATCTTACGGTGCTTGATCCCAGTGACAGAAAGGGAACCGACACGTATGTATTGTTGCTACTAAGGATAAAAAGACGAGATCTATATCTACCGCCATATAGATAAATGGATCTTGTCTACATCATGTCATCGTTCTTATTGCATTACTCCATTTTTCCATGAACTTAATACACTAGATGCAAGTTGGATAGTGGTCGATGTGTGGAGTAATAGTAGTAGATGCAGGCAGGAGTCGGTCTACTAATCTTGGACGTGATGCCTATGTAATGATCATTGCCTGGATATCGTCATAATTATTTGAAGTTCTATCAATTGCCCAACAGTAATTTGTTTACCCACCATTTGGTATTTTTCTCGAGAGAAGCCACTAGTGAAACCTACGACCCCCGGGTCTTCTTTCTCATATATTTGCCTTGCGATCTACTTTTCCTTTGCATTTTTATTCAGATCTATTAAACCAAAAATACAAAAATACCTTGCTGAGTTTTATCTTTATTTATTTTATTTGGTGTTCGATCTATCAATCTACTACAATTTACTTCACGTCCGTTTGCCTATCTTGAGGCGCCGTACCCCGGAAGGGATTGACAACCCCTTTAACACGTCGGGTTGCGAGGTGTTGTTATTTTTGTGTAGGTGCTGCTTGGTTCTCCTACTGGTTCGATACCTTGGTTTCATAACTGAGGGAAATGTCTATCGTGTCGCTGTGCTACATCATCCCTCCCTCTCCAGGGAAATACCAATGTAGTTCCAGCTACCATCAAGGAGAATTTCTGGCGCCATTGCCGGGGAAGATCTTCAACATATACCAGGTTCCTAATCAAAAATATCATCTACTTGCAATTTACATTATTTGCCATTTGCCTCTCGTTTTCCTCTCCCCCACTTCACAAAAATTGGCCGTTTTATTCGCCCCTCTTGTTCTGTTCGCTGTTTTCTTGCCGGATCTGTTTTTGAGTGCAATCTTGTCGTGTGGTCATCATGACTCAAGAGAACACCAAGTTATGTGATTTCTCAAAAACCAACAACAATGATTTTATTGGAACTCCGCTTGCTCCTCCTGCCACTAGTGCGGAGACTTGTGATATTAATACTGCATTGCTGAATCTTGTTATGAAATACCAATTTTCCGGTACTCCTAATGAGGATGCTGCATCCCATCTTAATACCTTCGCGGAATTATGCGATACAAAAAATAAAAAGATGTGGACAATGATGTGGTCAAGATGAAATTAATTCCGTTCTCTTTGCACAATTCTGCAAAAAAATGGTTCTCTTCTTTGCCCCGCAATAGTATCGATTCTTGGAATAAGTGCAAAGATGCTTTTATCACTAAGTATTTCCCTCCAGCAAATTTTTTTCCCTTAGAACCCAGATCATGAATTTCAAGCAACTTGAACATGAGCATGTTGCGCAATCTTGTGAAAGGATGAAAATGATGCTAAGGAATTGCCCAACTCATGGGTTAAATCTTTGAATGATCATACACGATTTTTATGCGGGATTGAATTTTGTTTCTCGTAATCTTTTAGATTCCGCCGCGGGTGGTAATTTTATGGAAATTACTTTGGGTGAAGCCACCAAATTTCTTGATAATATCATGACAAATTATTCACAAAGGCATACCGAAAGAGCTTCTACTAGTAAAAAAGTTAATTCGGTTGAAGAAATTTCTTCTTTGAGTGATAAAGTTGATGCTCTTGTGAAATTGGTTGCTAGTAGAAGTGCTCCTATTGATCTTAATGATATGCCTTTGTCTACTTTGATTGAGAAAAATAGTGATGCCATTGATGTGAATTTTATTTCTTGCAATAATTTTAACAACAATGCTGATAGAGGTAATTTTCCTACTAATTCCTCTAACAATTATGGTAATTCCTATGGAAATCAATCTTATAATAATAATAGGAACACCTCTGAACTTGAGAATAATATTAAAGAATTTATCAATACACGAATAGTTTTCAACACTTCCATAGAAGAAAAGTTGAATAAGATTGATTATTTGTCTAGAAGTGTTGATAGAATTGCTCATGATGTGGAAAATCTCAGGATGAAATTTTTTGTGCCTAAAGTAGATGAATCAATTAAAGCTCTTTATGTTTCTATGGATGAAAGTAATAAAAGAACTGCTATGCTTAGAGATAAAAGAGAATTTTTAGAAAAAGATTTTTCTAGTGATTATTCTTGCAAAAGTGATGAAGATCTTAAAATGATTGGTGTTTCTTCTGTTGATTCTTTGTTTAGTAAAATTAAGAATGATGAAAAAGTGTAGTGATCCAACCTCAGGCGGTCAAATCTTTGTGCATAAGTGTCATCCCTGGATCGGTAATGCTGACACACACAGTACTGGAAGGATTTATAACAGAGTTCAATAACACACTTATTACATCGAATGTCTCAGAAGAGAGAACTTATTACGATAAATATGGCTTAAGGCCATCTAAAAGATAATAGCGGAAGGCTTGGAAGATAAAGTGAGTCCATCAACTCCAACGACATAGCTGAGTGCATGACAAACAACCTAGCGCACCTTACTCTTCGTCTGAAAAGTCTGCAACATGATATGTTGCAGCCCGAAATGGGTCAGCACATGGAATATGCTGGAAATGTAACACACTAGAGCAATGAACATAATAAATGCTATCAATACATGCATATATGCCTGGTGGAGGCTCTATGGTTACAATGTTTTGCGAAAAGCCAAATTTTCCCTACAACAAAGGAATATATTTTATTTAACTATCATGGTGGTTGAAACATTGAGAAGGTTCCTCCAACTCAATCCCAATTAAAAAGTAATTAACAACCCAACAATTAATTTAGGGTGATGAGATCAACATGATAATTCAAGTACCAGATACTCAAAATGTCCATAACCGGGGACACGGCTAATCATGATTAGTTTATACACTCTGCAGAGGTTTGCACACTTTTCCCCACAAGACTCGATCTCCTCCGTTGGATTTCTCGCACTACATGATGTTTGAGAAATGGATGACCGAGACACAGTCTTTTAGGAGCATTAACTCTATCCCTGGGTAGACAGTACCAACCAACATCCCCTACATCTGCTAGCCTACCACTGGAAGAGGTCATGCAACATACTCAACTATGCTAGAGCCCATAATATCTTGTGGCTGCACACGGAAGTTTCTATCATGAATAATCTTATGACCCCTTTGAGCCAGGGTGGCGATCCATAGGATGACAACATGGGTCCTCCGGGATATCCTAGGACAACACTGGATTCTCCAGGTCCCCGCAACCAATCCACCCAGATGTGTATTTAAGTAGCCACTTTAAGTTAACCATTAATTAAACATCTGTCATGGATACACTCAAACCCAAACCACGTCTACAAGCATATCATGGCAGTATAAGCATAACGTAGAAGTAACTCCCATGGTTTGATAATAAAACAGGTGATAGGTTCTACCTCATCATCTACTTCCCAATACCCACAAGTTAATCACATCCTAATCATGAAGTGTTCGAGGATTGTATCTAATGCATAAAAACTGGGTAATAAAGGGGTATGATCAATGTGTTACTTGCCTTGCTGATGATCCGCAAACCCTAGAGACTCGTAGTAGCATGCTTCACACTCCGGGAAATCTATCGCAAACAAACAATAGCATACATAAGCACTCAAGCATAGATGCAAGGGTAAAACTCAAATAAGGAAATCAAATCTGAAAATTCAACTTAAGAGATTTGATCTGGAAAAAGAATCAATCGAATCGGAGCTACGGAACTGAAACTACAGTCAAAAGAACATCAAAAACAAATCTGCTTGAAACCAAAATTTAATTCTATCAAAATCATGTTCAAGTTGATTAAAAAGAAAGAGGGGCTCGAGACGAAGATTTTGGTGTTGGTTTCACTGGATTTGGACAAACAATTAAAGAGTTACGAGGATTTGAAGACCAGGGGCTAATATGCGATAAAAATAATCGCGGATAGGTCCCTGGCAGAGAAAAATAAAAATAAAAACTACGGCGCGAACGTTCGTTAACAGAGACGAACGGGCGAACACGTTCGTTAAAAACGAACTAACGAGCGAACGCTCGCTAAATAACAAAACCGAAAAAACCGAATCTAAAAAAAACAATCTAAGGTTTTATAAAAACCGGCGGTTTTACCTAAACAAAAAAACTAAACCGACGAGAACCGGCGGTGGATCCGGCGGCGGCATTGAGCGGCGAGCGGGCAACGGCGCGAGCGGCGGCGCGGCAGCGGCTGGCGGGTGGGGCTAGTGTTTCGCGCGGGGCTGGCTGTTGGGCTGGGGCGCTGTGGGGCGGCGGCTTATAAAGCCTGGGCACGGACAAAGTTCGGGTCGCCCACGGCCCAAAGGTCGGTTCACTTTAAAAAAACGGACGTAGTAAATAAATAAAAATAAATATCAAACGGAGTCCAAAAAATTCCGAAATAAAATTTCACGGTCCTCTAATAAAATTTAGGACAAAGTGAACAATTTTCCCGGACCTAAAATGCAATTTAAAAAAACATTTTTTTTCCTAATTTAATTAAAATAACTCCGAATAAAATCCAAATAAAAACCAATAAAACAATAATTTGATTTTTTAACATTTTTCCTCCAATATTTCTTTTATTTTGGAGAAGTCATTTTATCTCCTCTCTTTTATTTTTATTATGAAATATTTCGGAGAGAAAAATTATTAAAAATCAATATGATCCTATTTTCAATATTTGAGAAAATTCAAATACGAAAATAAACAAAATCCCAAACTCTCTCCGTGGGTCCTTGAGTTGCTTAGAATTTCTAGGATCACAACGAAAATGCAAGAAAATATGATATGCATATGATTTCCTAAGTATAACATTCCAATTGAAAATTTGGGATGTTACAAACCTACCCCCCTTAAGATGAATCTCGTCCTCGAGAATCGGGTTGGCTAGAAAATAGGTGTGGGTGGTCTTTGTGTAGGTCTTCCTCTCATTCCCCGGTGGCTTCATCCTGAGTGTGGTGGCTCCACTGAACTTTGCAGAACTTGATAACCTTGCTACGTGTAACTTGGCTGGCAAACTCCAGAATATTGACTGGTTTCTCCTCGTAGGTCAGATCACTATCCAACTGAATTGCTTGCAGGGGCACTGTATCTCTCAGAGGAATATCGACCATCTCAGCATGGCACTTCGTCAACTGGGAAATGTGAAACACGTCATGAACTCATGACAGTCCTTCCGGTAACTCCAACTTGTAGGCTACTTCTCCCATACGTTCCAAAACTCGGTATGGTCCTACAAATCTCGGGGCTAACTTTCCCTTAACTCCAAAGCATTTAACTCCTCGCAGTGGTGATACACGAAGATATGCTTTGTCTCTGATTTCATAGACTACCTCCTTGCGTTTTGAGTCTGCATAACTCTTCTGTCTGGACTGAGCTACCTTCAGTCTATCCCGAATAAACTTAACCTTCTCTTCAGACTCTTTAATCAAATCTGGTCCAAACAACCGAGGGTCTCCAACTTCATCCCACATCAACGGGGTTCTGCACCTCCTTCCATACAAAGCTTCGAAGGGTGCCATATTTAAACTGGCTCGATAACTGTTGTTTTATGAGAACTCAACGTAAGGCAAATTGTCATCCGGACTAGATCCATAATCTAGCGCACCAGCTCTCAGCATGCCCTCTAGAATCTGGTTGACTCTCTTGGTCTGCCCATTTGTCTGCAGATGAAAGGTTGTACTAAACTCTAGCCTGGTACCCAAAGTCTGGTGCAGCTAGTGCCAAAACTTTGAAGTAAATTGTGTTCCTTTATCTGATACGATGGTCCTCGGAACTCCGTGCAGACATACGATCCTGGTCATATATATCTTGGCCAACTTCACACTTGTATAGCTGGTCTTCATGGGGATAAAGTGAGCCACTTTGGTTAAACGATCCACTACTACCTAGATAGAATCATATTCCCGATCGTGTCCTGGGTAATCCGGTGATAAAATCCATGCCAAGCTTGTCCCACTTCCATTCGGGTATCGGCATAGGCTGCAGTAATCCTGCTGGCTTCTGATGTTCTGCCTTCACTCTTGGACTTACATCACATATGGCTACATACTTGGCAATATCCTTCTTCATTCCTGTCCACCAGAAACGCTCCTTCAAATCCAAATACATCTTGGTATTTCCGGGGTATATCGAGTATGGCGAGTCATGAGCTTCCTGTAGTATCAACTTCCTGATCTCTGCATTATTGGGTACATAAACACGGTCCTCAAACCACAAGGTGCCGTTCTCATCCTCACAAAAACCTTTGGCTTTTCCTTTGCTCATCCTCTCATTTATCTTGGCAATCTCTTTGTCATCCTTCTGAGCTTCTGGAATCTTTCCCAATAATGTCGACTGAACTTCCAATGCTGCAAAAAAACCTCTAGGGACTATCTCCAAATGAAGCTCCCTGAGATCTTCGGCCAACTCCTTTGGCAAACCTCCGCTTACGAGGGTATTGGCATAACTCTTCTGGCTCAAAGCGTCTGCTACAACATTGACCTTTCCTGGGTGATAATGCAGCTTCATATCATAATCCTTTATAAGCTCCAACCATCTCCTCTTCCTGAGATTCATCTCCTTCTGTGTGAAAATGTACTTCAAACTCTTATGATCCGTGTACACTTCACAACGGTTCCCAGTAAGAAAATGTCTCCAGGTCTTGAGTGCATGAACTACAGCTACTAACTCCAAATCATGCATAGCATAATTCAACTCATGCGGTCGAAGTTGACGTGAGGCATATGAAACAACTCTTCCGTCTTGCATAAGTACACCTCCAATTCCTAAGAGAGAAGCGCCGCAATACACTTGAAAATCCTTGCGTATATCCGGCAGAATCAACACTGGGGCTGTAACCAAGCATTTCTTCAACTCCTGAAAACTTGCCTCACATTCATTTGTCCATTTAAACTTAGTGTCCTTCTTCAGCAACTCTGTCATAGGCTTCACAATCTTAGAAAAATTCTCAATGAACCTCCGATAGTATCCTGCGAGTCCAAGGAAACTGTGGATCTCTCCAACTGAGGTGGGTGCGAACCACTCAGTGACTGACTGAACCTTGGTAGGGTCTACTGTTATGCCTTCTCCTGATATAACATGTCCAAGGAATCCAACTTCCTTCAACCAAAACTCGCATTTGCTGAACTTGGCATACAACTGATGTTCTCTGAGCTTCTCGAGAACCAAACGCAAATGCTCCTTGTGTTCTTCTTCATTCTTCAAGTATACCAAGATATCATCAATGAACACCACGACAAACTTATCCAAGAACTCCATGAACACCTTATTCATCATACTCATAAAATAGGCAGGGGCGTTAGTCAATCCAAATGACATCACCGTGTACTCATATAGCCCGTACCTTGTGGTGAAGGCTGTCTTAGGTATATCCTGTTCTCGAATCTTCAGCTGGTGGTATCCTGATAGCAGATCGATCTTGGAAAATACTTTAGCTCCTTGCAACTGATCAAACAAATCATTGATCATTGGCAGTGGGTACTTGTTCTTGATCGTCACTTCATTCAATGCACGATAATCAACAACCATTCTCAATGCTCCATCCTTCCTCTCAACCAAAAGCATTGGGGCTCCCCACGGTGATGAACTTCGTCGAATGTAACCTTTCTCCAATAACTCCTTAATCTGCTTATTAACCTCCTCAAGATCATTTGCGGGCATCTAGTATGGTCTCTTCGATATCGGTCCAGTGCCTGGCAACAACTCTATCAAAAACTCAATGTCTCGATCCGGCGGCATGCCTGGTAGTTCCTCTGGAAATACATCTGGGTAATCCTTCACTATAGGCACTTCCTCCTGAGCAACTCCCGTGAGAGAATTTACTTGGGTCCTCTTTGGTGCATGCCTAGATACATACTTAATCCTTTTCCCCTCCGGGGTGGTGAGAAGAATTGACCTACTACCACAGTCAATGTTTCCTCCATACTTCAATAGCCAATCCATTCCTAGTATCACATACAATCCTTGTGACTCAAAAATTATTAGGTCTGAGGGGAAAACATGGCTACCAATGGTTAAGGGTATCCGATCGCACCATCGGTGTAACACCCCGTATGTAACTTGCCATATTTGTATTCCAACTCTTGCCATTTCCGGCACTAAGTTATGATATTTCCTTGTTGTCGAGTTTTTGTCTCGTGTTGTTTTGTCTTTGTCATGCATCTCATATCATGTCATCATGTGCAATGCATTTGCATACGTGTTCGTCTCATGCATCCAAACATTTTCCCCGTTGTCCGTTTTGCATTTCGGCGCTCCTATGTCCTCTGGTGTCCCTTTCTACCTCTTTCCGTGTGCGAGTATTAAACGTTCTCGGATTGGACCGAGACTTGCCAAGCGGCCTTGGTTTACTACCGGTAGACCGCCTGTCAAGTTTTGTGCCATTTGGACTTCGTTTGATACTCCAATGGTTAACCGAGGGACCGAAAAGGCCTCGTGTGTGTTGCAGCCCAACACGCCTCCAAAGTGGCCCCAAACCCAACTAAACCTCCTCCATTATCTAGATCGTTTGATCACGATCGCGTGGCCAAAAACCATGCTCAATTTGGAGCCTCCTAGCCCCTCCTACCTATAAATATAGCTCCTCCCCGAAATTTTCGGATCTTCCACCCCTAACCCTAGCTCCCCGCTCATCTGCGCGCCGGACAAACGAGCCCAGCCAGCCACGTCGCGACACGTGTCACCGCCGCCTCCTCTCACCGCCAAAGCCCGCGGAAGCCCGCGGCCGGCCCTCCCGCGCCGTCACCGGGCCGCGCCCGACCGCGCCCGGGTCACCCGCGCCCCGCCGCCCGCGCGAGGGAGCTGCGCTCACCGGCCAGCGACCTCGCCTCCTCGCTGCCAGAGAGCTCCGCCGGCCGCCCCCTTGCCGGAGCCGCCCCTCGCCGCCCCGATCTCCGCCCCGCGCCGCCGTGGACGCGCGCCGGTGACCACGCCGGTGCCGCCCCCGTCCTCCTCCAGCCCGGATCCGGCATCCTCGGAGCTCTCCAAGTCCGGCCACCACGGCTCCATTTCCGGCCATCCTCAAAGTCCGTGCTCCGGCGAGATCTCGATCCAGATCTACAGTAAACCCTAGACCGGGTTGGGTTTTCCCCCCTCTTCCAGTAATTTTGTGCATTCTTCGCAGCATCATAACTTCATCACCGTGGCTCCGATTCGTGCGTGTAGCATATCAAAATGTTCGCCTCGACGAGTACTTCATTTCATCTCATTGCATCATGTTTATTTGATCTCATATTGATGCCCTAAATGCTGCTGGAAGAGTGCTAGTTTCTGTTATGTTCAGATTCATATCAATAATTGGACTTTTGTCATTTTTGCCATGATTAATGTGTGCCTCCTATGAACTGGAGCTCTACATGTGTTTTGAAGTATGCCATGCCATATTTACAGGGTGTATGCCATGTATTTTTGTGATCTCTGTGGTGACTAGCACAAGCATGCAAAGCAGCCCACTCAATGTTGCTGATTCCACGGACTTAGAAATATTCTAAGTCATTGCCCTGTTAATATTTTTATGCCATGTATCCATGTTGCTACCGAGTGATCTGTGCCTCTTTTGAGCATTATCAGTAAGGATGTTTTGTAGATATTGTGGTGCTCTATCCATCCATGTCTTTGTTTGCATTTATGGAGCACCCTAGCTTGAGTCAATCGAGCTCTACTTTTGCTATAAAATGTTCCTGGCAGATTGTTAACATGTTAAGCATTTTTGCCAAGCTTGTTGTAGTTTTTCCATGCATGCTATGATGTTGTTCTTGCCATGTATAACTTCTATGCCATGTCTACTTGCTGGGTGTATGCTTAGTTTATCATGCAATACCTTGTGGTGAGTGCATCGAGCTCGTAAACATGCCTACTTGATATCTGTTTTTCCATGTTCCAGTTTTCTGCCAAGTCTGAATCTGTTAACGATAATTGCTATGTTCATATGGTTGCCATTGTATTTTCTGATCCCTTTTGGCTTATGGTCAGTAAGGGACTTTTGTTGTATGCTTTGAGTAGCTTCACGCCATGCTTTGCTTTGCCATGATATGTTCCTGTAGCATGTTGATATCTTGCTCTAAACTTTGCTTCCTGATGTTAAATTCCTGACTTGATATTATTTTCACTAAGTCTGTAACCTGATATCTTTTGCTCTTTTGCCATGCTTGTTTGAACCTGTTATTGAGTGAATTAGCCGTAGCTCAGTGTTCATCTTTTGTCAAGAATTTTGAGTGGATCCCTGCCATGTATTTTGTTGATATGTTAGAGTGTTGTAGCACGTTGTTCTTGATGCATTTAGATGGCCTCGTGCTCTTAATCACAGACCGGTGCCATATTTGTTTTGCTTGTCATTTCCAAACCGTGCATCCGATTCCGGTGATCTTTATATCGATTTCGATCGAAATCAACTCCTCTTTCCAGTGGCACTCTTGGATTTCCAAGTTGACGCCAGGTTCAATAATTCCTTTCCGAAGCATGCATAGGCATTGCATATCGCATCCCGTAGGTCATGTCATGTTTTTGCATCATGTTGTTTGTACATTGCACGTGGTTGATTGCTCTCCTTTTGCTTGTGCTTCTTGCTTTGGGTAGAGCCGGGAGATGAGTACGTAATCGAGGAGCCCGTTGAGTATGCTTACAAGGATCAAGCTAACGTCAACTCGGAGAACTTTGCAGGCAAGATGACCATACCCTCGAAATCACTTCTATCTTTGCTTGCTAGATGCTCGCTCTTTTGCTATGCCTATGCTATGATACCTACCACTTGCTTATCATGCCTCCCATATTGCCATGTCAAACCTCTAACCCACCTTGTCCTAGCAAACCTTTGTTTGACTATATTACCGCTTTGCTCAGCCCCTCTTATAGCGTTGCTAGTTGCAGGTGAAGATTGGAGTTTGTTCCCTGCTGGAACATGTTTATTGTTGGGATATAATTATTATCTTGTCTATTTTTAATGCACCTATATACTTGGTAAAGGGTGGAAGGCTCGGCCTTATGTCTGGTGTTTTGTTCCACTCTTGCCCCCCTAGTTTCCGTCATACCGGTGTTATGTTCTTTGATTTTGCGTTCCTTACACGGTTGGGTTATAACGGGAACCCCTTGACAGTTCGCCTTGAATAAAACTCCTCCAGCAATGCCCAACCTTGGTTTTACCATTCTCCACCTAGCCTCTTTTTCCTTTGGGTTTCCGGAGCCCGAGGGTCATCTTTATTTAAACCCCCCTGGGCCAGTGCTCCTCTGAGTGTTGGTCCGAAATGGGCAGCCTGCGGGGCCACCTCGGGGAAACTAGAGGGTTGGTTTTACTCGTAGCTTGACCTATCCGAGCGTGCCCTGAGAACGGGATATGTGCAGCTCCTATCGGGATTTGTTGGCTCATTCGGGCGTCTTTGCTGGACTTGTTTTACCATTGTCGAGATGTCTTGTAACCGGGATTCCGAGTCTGATCGGGTTGTCTTGGGAGAAGGAATATCCTTCGTTGACCATGAGAGCTTGTGATGGGCTAAGTTGGGACACCCCTGCAGGGATTTGAACTTTCGAAAGCCGTGCCCGCGGTTATGGGCAGATGGGAATTTGTTAATGTCCGGTTGTAGAAAACCTTAACCTTAAATTAATTAAAATGAATCAACTGAGTGTGTGGCCGTGATGGTCTCTTTTCGGCGGAGTCCGGGAAGAGAACACAGTCTCGAGTTATGTTTGATCGTAGGTTGTGCTAGTATCACTTCTTGATCATTGTTGCTCTGCCGTGCATTGCCTTCTCTTCTCGCTCTCATTTACATATGTTAGCCACCATATATGCTAGTCGCTTGCTGCAGCTCCACCTCATACTTTTACCCTTCCTATAAGCTTAAATAGTCTTGATCGCGAGGGTGTGAGATTGCTGAGTCCCCGTGACTCACAATTTACTTCCAAAACCAGATGCAGGGACCGATGATACCGCTCCAGGTGATTCGACTGAGCTCAAGTGGGAGTTCGATGAGGACTCAGGACGATACTACGTTTCCTTTCCAGACAGTCAGTAGTGATACCCAGTTGGGGCGATCGGGGACATTGTTGCATTTGGGGTTTATTTTTATTTTGGTTCCGTAGTCGGACCTTGAGTGTAACTGGATGAATGTAATGTTATTTATGCTATTTGTGTGACGTGGCGAGTGTAAGCCAACTATGTACCTCCTTTCCTTATGTATTACATGGGTTGTGTGAAGATTACCTCACTTACAACATTGCTTACAATGCGGTTATGCCTCTAAGTCGTGCTTTGACACGTGGGAGATATAGCCGCATCGTGGGTGTTACAAGTTGGTAATCAGAGCCTTCCCCGACCTTAGGAGCCCCCTGCTTTATCGAATCACTGGCGTTGTTGAGTCTAGAAAAATGTTTTGAGTCATTTAGGATTTATATATATCGGAGAGTAGGATTCTTTTTACTCCTCAGTCCCTTCGTCGCTCTGGTGAGGCATCCTAACGTAGAGTTTTGACTCTTCTCTTCTCAAATTTCACTAAATTTATTTTAGGATCATGCGGGTATCTTGGAATCATTCCAATGGTTTTGTGACGAGAACATTGTTCTTGGTGCCTCCTGACATTTAGGGGTTGTGGCAGTTTCCCAGGGAGTTGAGCTCCGAGGTGTTGTCGTCACAATTTTATCGTTGCAATTCTGGAATACCTGAGTTTCGCCGACATCGAAAATCTCTTTTATGCAGTTGTTGGTGAGATAACCTCGACGCCACCCAGTACTGGGGCGGGAGTTCAGGAGTATCGCCATAACTCATATAACAGATGCTTTTCAAAGGTTGAGGTAAATGATTTCCGAAGGTTTCTTGGTTATGTGTTGAAGGATGGATACAGCTGGATGTAGGATTTGCTAGCTTTGGGTGAGATATTATGCTTCCCTGTATCCCCAACACCTGATTGCATAACCGGAAAGGTTCGGGAGTTTCATAGGTGGGAATTCTTGTAGCTCTAGTATTTCTTCCGCGGGTATTTGGTTTGTGATTGGGTAATCCTTACCAAGTATTTGTTCTTGTCCGTACCTTGTTATTTTATTCTTCTACCTCTATCGAAGTGGCTTCTCAATTTATGGATGTGTGACCATTTCAATTGGAATTCATTCGTTCATTTTGTTCGGATGTTAAGACTATATGTTGCAATTTCAATCCGTTTGATTCAGCTTGAATATATGTCTGTCTAGATGCTAACGGATGTCACCCTCTTCAGGATGGCTCCTCCTACGCGTTCGAATCCTGAACCGCCACCACCACCTCCACCTCCGGAGGCATGGCAAGTTGTGATGGCCGCTACCAATGCAAACACGCAGATTCTTTTGCAACTCTTGCAAGAGCGCGACCAAGGGAATCATGGCCATGGCAACAATCAGAATCATTTTGCTACACTCAACCAGTTCCTCTCAAACCAGCCAAAGACTTTCAGTAACTGTGTCGAGGCAACAGACGCTGATGATTGGCTGGTGGATATCTGCAAGCATTTGGAGTGCAGCAACATCAGGCCTGAGGACTTTTTCAAGTTTTCTTCGTTCCAACTCAAAGACCAAGCTGTTGAGTGGTATCAACAATACAAAGATTCCAGAGGAGGTTGTGTGATTACCTGGGATGAATTCCGTTAAGACTTCAAAGCTCACCACATTCCTCAGAGTGTTGTTGAGAGCAAGCGTGAGGAGTTCCGCAATCTGAAGCAAGGCAGCTTGTCTGTTTACCAGTACAACATCATGTTCCAGAAGCTAGCTCGTTTCGCTAAGCAAGACGTCCCTGAAGAGAAGAGCATGATATATCAGTTCAGAGGTGGCCTCAGAGAAGATCTCCAAATTCCTCTCGTGCTTTTCGAGCCTTAGAAGTACGATGAGTTTTACAACATGGCACTGAAACAAGAGACTGCTTAGCTGAAGTGCGATGCTTCCAAGAAGCGAGTCAGAGATGCGACTCCTTCTTCCTCAACTCAGGTGGTAACTAAGCAGCAAAAGTATTGGTTGCCTCCTCCTCCTCCGTTCCGTCAGCCTTATCAGCAGAAGAGCAAAGGTGGCAGTGGATCTTCCCACCCACCCAATTTCGTCTCATGCTCCAAGATCAAGTGCTCCGTATCACCGTCCGCTCTCAGAGGTCACGTGCAACAAGTGTCAGCAGAAGGGTCACTATGCCAACAAATGCTTCAATCAGAGGCGTCTTCCTCCTCCTCCTGTGAGATCTGTCAGTACCACAATGGTCAAGCATAATCCCAAGCACACCAAGGTCAACATGATGAACGCGGCTGAGGCAGAGGACTCGTCAGATGTGATTATGGGTTACCTTCCTGTTAACGATATTTCTGCAAGAGTTCTTTTTGATACCGGTGCATCACATTGTTTCATGTCAAAGCCATTTTTTTGCCAAGAATGAATTCGCTTCTTCTCATTTGGGCAAATCAATGGATATCGTTTCTCTGGGTAAACGTTTGAGTGCCAGTTTGGTGGTTCCAGATGTTACTATCACGTTGGGCGACTATAAGTTTCTTTCTTCCCCAATGATCCTTGGTAACTCGGGTATTGATCTTATTCTTGGAATGGACTGGCTTTCTAAGAACAAGGCTCGGCTTGATTGTGCTGCCAGGCAAATTCAATTGACACATTCCTCTGAGGATGTTATCATCTTTGCTGCTCGTGATGATACC
The DNA here is from genome assembly GCF_002162155.2 of Triticum dicoccoides. Classification (NCBI taxonomy): domain Eukaryota; kingdom Viridiplantae; phylum Streptophyta; class Magnoliopsida; order Poales; family Poaceae; genus Triticum; species Triticum dicoccoides. The sequence goes on from NC_041388.1 coordinate 165,045,424, forward strand.
ATTCGACTGTTTTCTCTCAACGAGAAGGGCAAGCTGGATGCCATCTCTCAGATTCCAGTCGTTTGCGAATATCAAGACGTCTTTCCAGAAGAGCTTCCAGGAATGCCTTTGCACCGGCCAGTTGAATTCGTCATCGATCTTGAGCCTGGCACGGAACCTGTTTGCAAACGTCCTTACAAGCTTGGACATGAAGAGTTGAAGGAGCTGAAGAAGCAACTTGATATTAAAGAGCGTATGGGTCTCATCCGACCAAGTTCTTCTCCATGGGGTTGTGGTGTTCTTTTCGTCAAGAAGAAGGATGGAACGGACCAACTTTGTGTCGACTACCGTCCATTGAACAAGAAGACCATAAAGAACAAGTACCCCACTTCCCAACATCAATGAGCTTTTTGAACAACTCAAAGGTGCTCAATTATTCTCCAAGCTTGATCTCCGTATGGGCTATCATCAGATTCGCATTCATGAAGAAGATATCCCCAAGACAGCATTTAGAACAAGCTATGGTTCATATGAATACACTGTCAGGTCTTTCGGCCTTGTCAACGCTCCTCCAACTTTCTCTCGCATGATGAACTTCATCTTCAATGCCTACACAAATGACTTCGTCTTGGTCTACCTCGATGACATTTTGGTCTTTTCCAAGAACAAGGAGGATCATGCAAAGCACTTGCGTTTGGTGCTGGATAAACTCAGAGAACATCAATTCTATGCAAAGTTTTCAAAGTGCGAGTTTTGGTTCGATGAGGTTCTCTACCTTGGACATATCATCTCCGCCAAGGGCATAGCTGTTAATCCTGAGAAGGTGTCTGCAATTGTGAATTGGGAACCACCTTAGAATGTGAAGCAACTCCACATCTTCCTTGGGCTCGCAAGCTATTGTCGAAGGTTCGTTGAGAACTTCTCTAAGATCGTGAAGCCTCTTTCCAACCTCCTGCAGAAGCATGTGAAGTATGTCTGGTCTCCTGAATGTGACATCGCTTTCAACACCCTGAAAGAGAAGTTAGTCACTGCTCCAGTTCTGACTCCTCCTGACGAATCCAAACCGTTTGAGGTCTTCAGTGATGCTTCCCTTCAAGGTCTTGGTGCAGTGTTGATGCAAGAGAATAAAGTTGTGGCCTATACCTCTTGTGAGTTGAAGCCCAACGAAAAGAACTACCCCACTCATGACCTCGAGTTGGCGGCAGTTGTCCATGCTCTTTTAACTTGGAGACATCTCTTATTGGGAAGAAAAGTGGACATTTTCACTGATCACAAGAGTCTCAAGTACATCTTCACTCAGCCAAACCTCAACCTCAGGCAGACTCGTTGGGTCAAATTGATTCAAGAGTATAATCCAAGTATTGAATATACTCCAGGCAAGGGCAATGTAATTGCTGACGCATTGAGCAGGAAGGCTTACTGCAACAGTTTGATTCTCAAGCCTTACCAACCCAAGCTTTGTAAAGCTTTTCGCAAACTTAATCTCCAAGTTGTTCCTCAAGGATTCCTTTCCAACCTCCAAGTCTCTCCTACTTTGGAAGATCAGATTCGTGAGGCTCAGCTTCTTGATGCTATGGTGAAGTAGGTGAAGATTGGGATTGCCAAGAGTCAACCCAAGTACAAGTGCTATTGTCTTGATGACAAGGATACTCTATTCTTCGAGGATCACATTGTTGTTCCTAAAGGTGACCTTCTAAAGTCATTATGAACGAGGCTCACAATTCACTCCTCTCTATTCACCCTGGTAGTACAAAGATGTACCAGGACCTCAAGCAGTCGTATTGGTGGACTCGAATGAAGCGTGAGATTGCTCAGTTCGTGAATGAATGTGATGTCTGCAGAAGAGTGAAAGCAGAACACCAACGACCAGCTGGTCTCCTCCAACCTCTTGTCATTCCAGAATGGAAGTTTGACCATATTGAGATGGACTTCGTGACTGGATTTCCAAAGTCCAAGCGTGGCAATGATGCTATCTTCGTTGTCATCGACAAGCTCACTAAAGTGGCTCATTTTCTTCCTATCAAAGAATCTATCACAGCAGCTCAGTTGGCAGAGCTATATACCTCCAGGATTGTCTCTCTGCATGGCATTCCACAGTTGATATCTTCAGATCGTGGCAGCATCTTCACCTCCAAGTTCTGGGATTCTTTTCAGAAGGCCATGGGCACCAACATTCGCTTCAACACAACTCTTCATCCTCAAATCAGTGGCTGTGACGCCCCCGATTCAATCGTACACTAATCATGCACGCAAATGTGTACGATCAAGATCAGGGACTCACGGGAAGATATCACAACACAACTCTACAAATAAAATAAGTCATACAAGCATCATAATACAAGCCAGGGGCCTCGAGGGCTCGAATACAAGTGCTCGCTCTTAGACGAGTCAGCGGAAGCAACGATATCTGAGTACAGACATAAGTTAAACAAGTTTGCCTTAAGAAGGCTAGCACAAACTGGGTTACAGATCGAAAGAGGTGCAGGCCTCCTGCCTGGGATCCTCCTAAACTACTCCAGGTCGTCGTCAGCGGGCTGCACGTAGTAGTAGGCACCTCCAGTGTAGTAGGGGTCATCGTCGATGGTGGCGTCTGGCTCCTGGACTCCAACATCTGGTTGCGACAACCAGAAAGGAAGGAAGGGGAAAAAAGGGGGGAGAAAGCAACCGTGAGTACTCATCCAAAGTACTCGCAAGCAAGGAACTACACTACATATGCATGGGTATATGTGTAAGGAGGCCATATCAGTGGACTGAACTGCAGAATGCCAGAATAAGAGGGGGATAACTAATCCTGTCGAAGACTACGCTTCTCGCAGCCACCGTCTCGCATCAAGTAGAAGAGAGTAGATTGAAGTCCTCCAAGTAGCATCTCCAAGTAGCATCTCCAAATAACATAATCCTACCCGGCGATCCCCTCCTCATATCCCTGAGGTAGAGCGACCACCGGTTGTATCTGGCACTTGGAAGGGTGTGTTTTATTATGTATCCGGTTCTAGTTGTCATAAGGTCAAGGTACAACTCCAAGTCGTCCTGTTACCGAAGATCACGGCTATTCGAATAGATTAACTTCCCTGCAGGGGTGCACCACATTCCCCAACACGCTCGATCCCATTTGGCCGGACACACTTTCCTGGGTCATGCCCGGCCGCGGAAGATCAACACGTCGCAGCCCCACCTAGGCAATACAGAGAGGCCAGCACGCCGGTCTAAACCTAAGCGCACAGGGGTCTGGGCCCATCGCCCATAGCACACCTGCACGTTGCGTACGCGGCCGAAAGCGGAACTAGCCCCCTTAATACAAGAGCAGGCTTACGTTCCAATCCGGCGCGCGCCGCTCCGTCGCTGACGTCTGAAGTGCTTCGGCTGATACCACGACGTCGGGATACCCATAACTACTCCCACGTAGATGGTTAGTGCGTATAGGCTCGTAGCCGACTCAGATCAAATACCAAGATCTCGTTAAGCGTGTTAAGTATCCGCGAACGCCGAACAGGGCCAGGCCCACCTGTCTCCTAGGTGGTCTCAACCTGCCCTGTCGCTCCGCCACAAAGTAACAGTCGGGGGCCGTCGGGAACTCAGGCCCACCTCTACCTGGATGGAGCCACCTGTCCTTTCAGCCCCCTCGTCAGAATCACTTGCGGGTACTCAATGAGCTGACCCGACTTTAGTCACCATCTGTATAGTATGTATGTAAGTATAGTATATACCCGTGATCACCTCCCAAGTGATCACGGCCCGATAGTATAGCAAGGCAGACTGACAAGAATGTAGGGCCAATGATGATAAACTAGCATCCTATACTAAGCATTTAGGATTGCAGGTAAGGTATCAACAGATGTAGCGACAATGTCAGGCTATGCATCAGAATAGGATTAACGAAAGCAGTAACATGCTACACTACTCTAATGCAAGCAGTATAGAGGAGAATAGGCGATATCTGGTGATCAAGGGGGGGGCTTGCCTGGTTGCTCTGGCAAGAGAGAGGGGTCGTCAACTCCGTAGTCGAACTGGTCAGCAGCAGCGTCGGTCTCGTAGTCTACCGGAGAGAAGAGGGGGAAGAAATAATGAATACAGAGCAAACAAAGCACCACAAAATATATCAAGGCAATACGCGGTGTTCGGTGTGCCCAATCGCGGTAGTAGGTGATACCGACGAAGGGGGGAAACATCCGGGAAAGTATTCCCGGGGTTTCGCGTTTTCGGACAAATGAACCGGAGGGGGAAAGTTGCGTGTTTGGTATGTTAGAGGTGTGTGGTGGACGAACGGGCTGCGTATCCGGGTTCGTCTCGTCGTTCTGAGCAACTTTCATGTTGAAAATATTTTAATCCGAGTTACGGATTAAAAGATATGATTTTTAAAAGATTTTAACAATTTTGGAATTTAATTATTTATTTAATTAAGTCAAAAAAAATGTATTTATGACGTCAGCATGACATCAGAGTGATGTCAGCAGGTCAACGTTGACCATTGACCTGGTCAACCTGACGTGTGGGTCCAGTGGGACCCACCTGTCATACTCTGTTTAGTTTAATTACATATTAGTTAATTTAATTAGTGATTAGGTTAATCTAATCAGGATTAATTAACTCAATTAATTAATTAATTAATATTTTAATTATTTTAGTTGTTATCTATTTATTTAATATATTTATTTTTATTTTTTTCATTATTATTATTTTTTTTAAATCCCCTTTTTTTTAAACGTTATGGGGTGTGGGCCCCTGTGGTCAGTGGCCCAGGGGGCCTAGCGGGCGCTGGGTACGGGGTGCGGGCACACGCCCGAGTCCACCTGGGATGGGGTCGACGGGCGGCTGTGCGGGCGTAGCCCGCCTAGGCGGCGAGGGAGAGCTGGGCGCGGGCGCCGGCGGCCAGGGACAAAGAGGAGGGGAGGGTTCAGGGGCCGGCGTCGCCGGAGGGAGAGGAGGCCGGGGTTGGAGGCGATTCGGTGGAGGGCCGGCGACGGCGTGCAGGGGACGGCGCACGGGCTCGGGAGGCGGGACGAGGCCCGTGCGTGAAGGGGGACGCGGTCGTGCGTGGCCGTGCGTGCGAAGGCGCGGCCCGGGGCGTGCGGGGCCGCGGCTGTGGCCGCGTGGGCACGTGCGGGCTCCGGCGAGGCGCG
>NC_041388.1:165050973-165052575 GCF_002162155.2 Triticum dicoccoides
ATTACCACTAGTGCCTAATTTGTATCTACCAATAAACTACTACAAGATTAATTCTTAACCCATAATAAAATAGTGTTAGCATTTTATAAATTCAATAGGCATTTGTTTAATTGTTTTTCACTATTGTTTTAATTGTTTCAGGGCCTTTAAGCATTTTATCAACGTTTGGTTTCTCCACCATAATTACCAATGTATTATTTGGTTCACTCAGGACATTTAAATTTTAATATTTGAAAACTTTTATTGTTTGCTCGATTTTGAATTTGAAATTCAAACTAGGTTCCGAACTAACGCGAGTTTATCCACAGTAACCGAGGTGACGTGGCATCATTAGCGGGGATTACTGTAGCTTAATTACCCGGGCGTCACAATTCTCCTCCACTACAAGAAATCTCGTCCCGAGATTTAAGAGGGGAGCAAGGGGGAAAGGTCTGGTTACGATAATCTAACGGATCTTCTCGAAGAAGTTAATCCCTTTCGTTGATGTCTTCAATCCTTTATTCCTATGCATCATGATAAACTGGTCATCATTTCTTCGGGAACTCCATCGTACTTACGAAAGATAAGGGCCAGCTCACTACGACATAAAGCTTTTAAGGGAAACAATCTGGGGCTAACCCATGAATTAGTATAAGATTATCTCTCGAGTTGAACATATGAAATACCTCGAGAGTAAGGTACGAAGGTACCATAATAGGCTCCAAGCGGGTGAGAAAGGGGTTCAGAGTAGCGAGAGTAAGTATTGCGTCTGATACCAGAATAGATGACCTCATCGGTAGGTGGCTCATGAATTTCATACGAGTCCACGCGCGAGGAATAACTTTGGAAACATGAGGGTGTACAGGAGAGTCAGGTTTCGATCCTGGTGGAACTGTGGGTTATGGGCCCACCATGTGGGTTAAAAGTAGGAAGGGCGGAGACGTCTTGCGCGATCATGCAAGCAAGGCATGTCAGAGGGTAGCCTGTCGATTAAGTCGGCAACAACGTCGATACCAAGGGCGAGGGACGAAGAGAATCATTCTCCTGCTCGTTGAACGAGGCGGGCCATTAGGCAAAGTTCTCGTCCATCGATGGTTACCGGAATGTCATCAACAATAGTAACAGGGTCTTACCGACACGACTGTACACCTAGGTGTTTACACGAGCAGAAGAATATCACTGCTTAGATCATATAGATCACAAGCAACATTAATCCAACCAATGGAGAGGAAAATATAACTATCAGATTAAACAGGTCAATGGAAAGGAAAATTGTGATTACACACGATTATTAGGAGTATATCCTTCCCATGTACAAGCAGAACATGGCATACAAGGTAGGAGAGTAAGTATTCAACCATTCAGATAAAGAGGCAAGGATTACTCAAGATGTTACCCATTCAACGGTGTTTGGTTAACTGACTAAGAAACGTTTAGCATCGCGCCTCCAATGTTCTTGTTGAAGAGCGGGGTATCATAGTCATGCTTCGAGGTAGCAATGATATGGTGTTTCAATAAAGGGCCAGGCTTTGGATACACAATTGATCCATCAGGAGCAACTTATAAAATAAGTCTTACAATTTCCTCCTGGAAGAATGGATAACCTTGCTAACAAGGAAACTA
>NC_041388.1:165052619-165058432 GCF_002162155.2 Triticum dicoccoides
GGGGGGGGGGGTGCTAGGCATGACATCATGTTACCGGGTCATCAAAGGATCAACGTCATGACTCTTGGAAAGTTGTCCCAACCATCATATCTGACCGAGATTCAGATCCGATTGGTGTCAGGATACCTGAGACTCAGGATGTCCGAGAAGAAAAGGTGCAACACAAATTGACGAGGTGACATTGTAAGATTCTCGGGGAAATGAACTATGAAGTGATTTCCTGAAACAATAGTTCATCATTAAACCAAGGAGAGAAGGAGGTGGCTGATGGGCTCGGCGATAATCCATCGAGATTTCCGACAAGATGGATTTCCACAATTATGTGAACAAGGAGATAACATTTGTCAGATCAAATGGTATAATGATGTATGCTCGAGGAAACATACTCAATTAAACATTGGTTGAAAGGTGCACCCGAATATGGGTTGGGTTGCACGATCAATGTTAGAGTGGTGACTTGACGAACAAAATAATTAGAATGAAACTCGACCATTACTTCATAGCAATAGGGTTGCTAGAAGTTTGAATTCACACCTCATAGTTCAAATGTCGGTATTCCGGTTAGAAACAACACGGGTAACAAGAAAGAATGGTGAGGGTGAGAAGTATTTCTATGTCAAGAATTCTCAAGAGGGGGAACAAATCTTAGAACATTCTTGACATAAAGGACGGTAATACTCTAAGGTAAAGAAGAACAATTGCAGGATAGCAAGGAACTCAAGGTATAACACCAAACATGAACAAGCTTGTGTTGGTGGGAAGGCAATAAAGTGGTCGATGATAATACAATTCATCGAGGGCAAGGATGGTATTTCTCATCATGAATTCAATTGATATCCTGGATGAGCTCAGAATGTTGATGATCACGACACCTTTGTCGCGAGAGTTCATGAAGATGTAATCGATCGGCGACGACATCAAGTCAAAGTAATGATGAAGTGAAAGGTTATTGGAACCAAGGGTACGACACAACTCGAAACCAAGCTTGTTGTTCAAGGCGAAATGGTATGACGATGAGGATCGACGTAAGGTTAGTTCATCGTCGAAAATTGTGCTCCGAGAAGAAGGACCGGGTAGCACAGTTAAAATCATCAAGACAATGATATAGCCGATCAGGCTAGGAATGACATGATTGGGTACAAACTCGTAAGTAAAGAATATTAGTAAGAGTTGTTGAACCGTAATGCGGACTCGGTTCAGTTATCGGTGTCTTTGAGTGTTTAATAACTCAGAGCCCATGAAAAATTGTAATCAGTGGGAACGTAGCACTTGATGAAGAACTCATAAGAAGTTATGCAGTTCCATGATAATCTCGAGATACCAGGGGGTAATACTCGACGACAGATCAAAATAGAGGTTGGACTGGGGTATTGCTCTGCAGAAGACAAGTGCTTAAACTGGCACGAGAATTGGTATTTAAAGGAGAACATGGTCGGAACCACGATTGAAAAAGGCCAGATCCCAGATATAAGATGAACTTATACCAAGGGAATAATTAATTTTAAAAGAAGCTTCGATGAGAAGATCTACATCGTGTCTATGGGCATGAACACAAAGTTCAAGGTCGACTCCCACTTCTTCAATGTATAATCTTCCATTCACTTCTCGCTTTGATAAAGGCATTAGTGTTGAAAGTTTTACCTGGTGAAATACCAGATGAGTATGACTCGTGAAATCTTCCGAGCTCACACATATTAAGGAAGGCATAGGTTCAACCCATCCGGGCATCTTACGAACATATACCACAAACTTCGGGGTAATTAATACAAGCTCGAAAGTAGAGCATTGTTGGTCAAGCAGAGGATACAATGTACCAAAGGCATTATGTATCAGGGGAAAGAGCTCACAAGGTGATTAATTATGAAGGACATAAAATCCAACAAAGGAACCGATGGTCCACAACGGAGCTGGTGTGGGTATCGATACTCTATCAAAGGAAGAAGGAATGCAAGTGCACCGGATTATAGAAACAACTGACTAACTCAATTGTCAAATGCAAAGGAATTATGATTCCCAAATCAAGGGATCAGAAGCAATGCTCTGATTAGGGGTGGATAAGTTGAATAGCCTTAGGGTACAATCAAAGACAATTCGATTGGTCGAGAACCAATTCCAGTTAAAAGAATGGCAGCTCAGCCGGAAAAGTAATTTATAAGGATCAATGATGATTGCGTGTATTCGCAAACATATTGAGTCAATAGACCCAAAATGATAATGACAAGGAATGTCAATAAGACTACGAGACTTATGGGATTAACCATAATGCGAGCAAGCAAGAATTTCAAGAGCCAAAAAGGCTCCAAAGGATTTTCAGAAGATCGAATAATATTTCGAAGACTTTTGTGAAACTCATGAACAACTGGGGATGAGCGGATACTCGATAATTGCAATAATTAACCGTAGGGGTATTCAGGTGACAAAGAACAGCAAGGCAGTAAGCTCAAAGGATTATCGAAACAACGACGAGTTTTCAGGTTATCTTGTAATAACAAGACCAACTGGGGATGAAGGTAAGAATAACAACTGCAAGTAGTTATCCATAAGGGTTTGCGGTGGAAGGGGAATTGCAAACGCGATGAACACAAGTTCTCGGGTTAACAGCGGAGAGTATCTTCAGGGTCTTCTGGTGCAGCAGACGATCATCAGTAACAAGGGGCTCTCCGGGTGAAGTGATAACGAGATCCTAATGTTAGATTTAGTAAACTTCATTTAACCCGAATAGAGGAGAGATCAGCGTCCCAGAGTAAAGGTCGAGGAGTAAAAGATCCTAGTACCACCCAATGGCGACGTGGGCCCATGGGCCACACAGCCATGTTAGTAAAAGTTTTGTAAAGTCTAGACTCGACTTCGGCCAAGGAGTTGGAAGGGGGATTCCTACAGGCAGTCGGCTCTGATACCAACTTGTGACGCCCCCGATTCAATCGTACACTAATCATGCACGCAAATGTGTACGATCAAGATCAGGGACTCACGGGAAGATATCACAACACAACTCTACAAATAAAATAAGTCATACAAGCATCATAATACAAGCCAGGGGCCTCGAGGGCTCGAATACAAGTGCTCGCTCTTAGACGAGTCAGCGGAAGCAACGATATCTGAGTACAGACATAAGTTAAACAAGTTTGCCTTAAGAAGGCTAGCACAAACTGGGTTACAGATCGAAAGAGGTGCAGGCCTCCTGCCTGGGATCCTCCTAAACTACTCCAGGTCGTCGTCAGCGGGCTGCACGTAGTAGTAGGCACCTCCAGTGTAGTAGGGGTCGTCGTCGACGGTGGCATCTGGCTCCTGGACTCCAGCATCTGGTTGCGACAACCAGAAAGGAAGGAAGGGGAAAAAGGGGGGAGAAAGCAACCGTGAGTACTCATCCAAAGTACTCGCAAGCAAGGAACTACACTACATATGCATGGGTATATGTGTAAGGAGGCCATATCAGTGGACTGAACTGCAGAATGCCAGAATAAGAGGGGGATAACTAATCCTGTCGAAGACTACACTTCTCGCAGCCACCGTCTCGCATCAAGTAGAAGAGAGTAGATTGAAGTCCTCCAAGTAGCATCTCCAAGTAGCATCTCCAAATAGCATAATCCTACCCGGCGATCCCCTCCTCATATCCCTAAGGTAGAGCGACCACCGGTTGTATCTGGCACTTGGAAGGGTGTGTTTTATTAAGTATCCGGTTCTAGTTGTCATAAGGTCAAGGTACAACTCCAAGTCGTCATGTTATCGAAGATCACGGCTATTCGAATAGATTAACTTCCCTGCAGGGGTGCACCACATTCCCCAACACGCTCGATCCCATTTGGCCGGACACACTTTCCTGGGTCATGCCCGGCCGCGGAAGATCAACACGTCGCAGCCCCACCTAGGCAATACAGAGAGGCCAGCACGCCGGTCTAAACCTAAGCGCACAGGGGTCTGGGCCCATCGCCCATAGCACACCTGCACGTTGCGTACGCGGCCGAAAGCGGAACTAGACCCCTTAATACAAGAGCAGGCTTACGTTCCAATCCGGCGCGCGCCGCTCCGTCGCTGACGTCTGAAGTGCTTCGGCTGATACCACGACGTCGGGATACCCATAACTACTCCCACGTAGATGGTTAGTGCGTATAGGCTCGTAGCCGACTCAGATCAAATACCAAGATCTCGTTAAGCGTGTTAAGTATCCGCGAACGCCGAACAGGGCTAGGCCCACCTGTCTCCTAGGTGGTCTCAACCTGCCCTGTCGCTCCGCCACAAAGTAACAGTCGGGGGCCGTCGGGAACCCAGGCCCACCTCTACCGGGATGGAGCCACCTGTCCTTTCAGCCCCCTCGTCAGAATCACTTGCGGGTACTCAATGAGCTGACCTGACTTTAGTCACCATCTGTATAGTATGTATGTATGTATAGTATATACCCGTGATCACCTCCCAAGTGATCACGGCCCGATAGTATAGCAAGGCAGACTGACAAGAATGTAGGGCCAATGATGATAAACTAGCATCCTATACTAAGCATTTAGGATTGCAGGTAAGGTATCAACAGATGTAGCGACAATGTCAGGCTATGCATCAGAATAGGATTAACGAAAGCAGTAACATGCTACACTACTCTAATGCAAGCAGTATAGAGGAGAATAGGCGATATCTGGTGATCAAGGGGGGGGCTTGCCTGGTTGCTCTGGCAAGAGAGAGGGGTCGTCAACTCCGTAGTCGAACTGGTCAGCAGCAGCGTCGGTCTCGTAGTCTACCGGAGAGAAGAGGGGGAAGAAATAATGAATACAGAGCAAACAAAGCACCACAAAATATATCAAGGCAATACGCGGTGTTCGGTGTGCCCAATCGCGGTAGTAGGTGATACCGACGAAGGGGGGAAACATCCGGGAAAGTATTCCCGGGGTTTCGCGTTTTCGGACAAATGAACCGGAGGGGGAAAGTTGCGTGTTTGGTATGTTAGAGGTGTGTGGTGGACGAACGGGCTGCGTATCCGGGTTCGTCTCGTCGTTCTGAGCAACTTTCATGTTGAAAATATTTTAATCCGAGTTACAGATTAAAAGATATGATTTTTAAAAGATTTTAACAATTGTGGAATTTAATTATTTATTTAATTAAGTCAAAAAAATGTATTTATGACGTCAGCATGACATCAGAGTGATGTCAGCAGGTCAACGTTGACCATTGACCTGGTCAACCTGACGTGTGGGTCCAGTGGGACCCACCTGTCATACTCTGTTTAGTTTAATTACATATTAGTTAATTTAATTAGTGATTAGGTTAATCTAATCAGGATTAATTAACTTAATTAATTACTCAATTAATTAATTAATTAATATTTTAATTATTTTAGTTGTTATCTATTTATTTAATATATTTATTTTAATTTTTTCATTTTTTTTTAAATCCCCTTTTTTTTTAAACGTTATGGGGCGTGGGCCCCTGTGGTCAGTGGCCCAGGGGGCCTAGCGGGCGCTGGGTACGGGGTGCGGGCACACGCCCGAGTCCACCTGGGATGGGGTCGACGGGCGGCTGTGCGGGCGTAGCCCGCCTAGGCGGCGAGGGAGAGCTGGGCGCGGGCGCCGGCGGCCAGGGACAAAGAGGAGGGGAGGGTTCAGGGGCCGGCGTCGCCGGAGGGAGAGGAGGCCGGGGTTGGAGGCGATTCGGTGGAGGGCCGGCGACGGCGTGCAGGGGACGGCGCACGGGCTCGGGAGGCGGGACGAGGCCCGTGCGTGAAGGGGGACGCGGTCGTGCGTGGCCGTGCGTGCGAAGGCGCGGCCCGGGGCGTGCGGGGCCGCGGCTGTGGCCGCGTGGGCACGTGCGGGCTCCGGCGAGGCGCG
>NC_041388.1:165058845-165061094 GCF_002162155.2 Triticum dicoccoides
GGGGCGGGGTCGAGGCGGCACCAGGCGGCGGCGAGGGCGAGATGGAGGCGACGGGGTCCGAGCGCCGTGGGGAGGTTCGTCCCCCCGATCCCGATCTGGATCGGGGAAGGGAAGAGGGGCGTGCGGTCGTGGGGAGGGGGAGAGGGGAGTGGGGCGAGTGGGAGTGGGGGTTAGGGTTTCTAGGGTGTGGGTGGCCTATAGGCCAGGGGGCGGCCGGCTGGGCCGTGGGGCGGGCCAGCCCGTTCGGGAGGCTGAGGCCAGCTGGGCCAGTTGGCCCAGCAGGGGGGGGCCTGTTTTCTGTTTTCCTTTTTTTATATATATATATTTTTTTTTCTTGTCTCTTTTTATTTGTAGTTTCTTTTATTTCCAGTTTTATAAAATTACCACTAGTGCCTAATTTGTATCTACCAATAAACTACTACAAGATTAATTCTTAACCCATAATAAAATAGTGTTAGCATTTTATAAATTCAATAGGCATTTGTTTAATTGTTTTTCACTATTGTTTTAATTGTTTCAGGGCCTTTAAGCATTTTATCAACGTTTGGTTTCTCCACCATAATTACCTATGTATTATTTGGTTCACTCAGGACATTTAAATTTTAATATTTGAAAACTTTTATTGTTTGCTCGATTTTGAATTTGAAATTCGAACTAGGTTCCGAACTAACGCGAGTTTATCCACAGTAACCGAGGTGACGTGGCATCATTAGCGGGGATTACTGTAGCTTAATTACCCGGGCGTCACAGTGGCCAAGTCGAGTGAGTAAATCAGATTCTTGAAGATATGCTCAGGGCTTGTGTCATCTCTTTCGGTATGAAGTGGGAAGATTGTCTTCCATATGTCGGGTTCTCCTACAACAATAGCTTCCAAGCGAGTTCGGGCAAGGCCCCATTCGAGATTCTATATGGCAGGAAGTGTCGTACTCTTCTTAACTGGTCAGAGACTGGTGAACGTCAACTTCTCGGAAATGACTGGATCACAGAGGCAGAAGAAATGTGCAAAGTCATTCGTTATAATCTCAAAGCTGCGCAATCACGCCAGAAGAGTTACTATGATAGCAAGCATCGTGACTTGGCTTTTGAGATAGGAGACCATGTCTACCTCCGCGTCTCTCCAATGAAAGGTACTCGTCGCTTCCGTATCAAAGGGAAGCTTGCCCCTAGATACGTGGGTCCTTTCAAGATCATCAGCAAAAGAGGCGATCTCGCCAATCAACTTGAGCTTTCATCCAACTTTGCAAACGTGCACGACGTGTTTCACGTGTCTCAACTCCGCAAGTGCTTCAAGACTCCTGACCGCACCATCAACTTTGAAGAGATTGATCTCCAGGAAGACCTATCTTATCGTGAGCACCCTGTTGCTATTCTTGAAGAAACTAAGCGCAAGACTCGCAACAAGTCTATCAAATTCCTGAATGTCAAGTGGTCACATCATTCCGACTGTGAAGCCACCTGGGAACGTGAGGATCACCTCCATTCTGAGTACCCGGAGTTTTTCCAGTCCTAGATCTCGGGACGAGATCCTTTCGTAGTGGTGGAGTGTTGTAACACCCTATATGTAACTTGCCATATTTGTATTCCAACTCTTGCCATTTCCGGCACTAAGTTATGATATTTCCTCGTTGTCGGGTTTTTGTCTCGTGTTGTTTTGTCTTTGCCATGCATCTCATATCATGTCATCATGTGCATCGCATTTGCATACGTGTTCGTCTCATGCATCTGAGCATTTTCCCAGTTGTCCGTTTTGCATTCCGGCGCTCCTATGTCCTCCGGTGTCCCTTTCTACCTCTTTTCATGTGCGGGTATTAAACGTTTTCGGATTGGACCGAGACATGCCAAGCGGCCTTGGTTTACTACCGATAGACCGCCTGTGAAGTTTCGTGCCATTAGGACTTCGTTTGATACTCCAACGGTTAACCGAGGGACCGAAAAGGCCTCGTGTGTGTTGCATCCCAACACCCCTCCAAAGTGGCCCAAAACCCACCTAAACCTCCTCCATCATCTAGATCGTTCAATCACGATCGCGTGGCCGAAAACCGTGCTCAATTTGGAGCCTCCTACCCCTCCTACCTATAAATATAGCTCCTCCCCGAAATTTTCGGATCTTCCACCCCTAACCCTAGCTCCCCGCTCATCTGCGCGCCGGACAACGTCCAGGCCGCGCCGGACAAATGCGCCCAGCTAGCCACATCGCGACACATGTCGCCGCCACCTCCTCTCACCGCCGAAGCCCGCGGAAGCCCGCG
>NC_041388.1:165061561-165070692 GCF_002162155.2 Triticum dicoccoides
CGCTGCCGTGGACGCGCGCCGGCGACCACGCCGGTGCCGCCCCCGTCCTCCTCCGGCCCGGATTTGGCATCCCCGGAGCTCTCCAAGTCCGGCCAGCGTGGCTCCATTTCCAGCCATCCTCGAAGTCCATGCTCCGGCGAGATCTCGATCTAGATTTACACTAAACCCTAGATCGGGTTGACTTTTTCCCCCTCTTCCAGTAATTTTGTGCATTCTTCGCAGCATCATAACTTTATCACCGTGGCTCCTATTCGTGTGTGTAGCATATCAAAATGTTCGTCTCGATGAGTACTACGTTTCATCTCATTGCATCATGTTCGTTTGAGATCATCTTGATGCCCTAAATGTTGTTGGGAGAGTGCTAGTTTCTGTTAGTTTCTGATTCATATCAATAATTGGACTTTTGTCATTTTTGCCATGATTAATGTGTGCCTCCTATGAACTTGAGCTCTACATGTGTTTTGATGTATGCCATGCCAGATTTACAGGGGTGTATGCCATGTATTTTTGTGATCTCTATGGTGACTAGCACAAGCATGCAAAGCAGCCCTCTCAATGTTGCTGATTCCAGGGACTTAGAAATATTCTAAGTCATTGCCCTGTTAATATTTTTATGCCATGTATCCATGTTGCTACCGAGTGATCCGTGACTCTTTTGAGCATGGTCATTAAGTATGTTTTGTAGATATTGTGGTGCTCTATCCATCAATGTCTTTGTTTGCATTTATGGAGCACCATAGCTTGAGTCAATTGAGCTCTACTTTTGCTATAAAATGTTCCTAGCAGATTGTTAACAGGTTAAGCATTTTTGCCGAGCTTGTTGTAGTTGCTCCATGCATGCTATGATGTTGCTCTTGACATGTCTAGCTTATAGTGCTTTTCTCTTCTCTTCTCGCTCTCATTTTTTATATGTTAGCCACCAAATATGCTAGTCGCTTGCTGCAGCCCCACATCATACATTTTTCCCTTCCTATAATCTTAAATAGTCTTGATAGCAAGGGTGTGAGATTGCTGAGTCCCCGTGACTCATAGATACTTCCAAAACCAGTTTGAAGGTGCCGATGAAACCGTGCAGGTGACGCAACTGAGCTCAAGGAGGAGCTCGATGAGATTCGCGTTCGTTAGGTTGTTCCGTTTCCATTTGATCAGTAGTGGAGCCTAGTTGGGACGATCGGGGATCTGTGTAGCTTTTGGGTAGTCTTCTTTTATTTTGGTTCTAGTCGGGCCTTGTGTGTATCTGGATGATGTAATGTTATATCCATGTATTGTGTGAAGTGGCAATTGTAAGCCAACTATGTATCTCTTTCCTTTTAGGTATTACATGGGTTGTTTGCGAAGATTACCTCACTTGCGACATTGCTTTCAATGCGGTTATGCCTCTAAGTCGTGCTTCGACATGTGGGAGATATAGCCGCATCGAGGGCATTACAACGTTGCAGCCCAAAACGGGTCAGCACATGGAACAGGCTAGCAATGTAACATAGTAGAGCAATGAACAGAATAAATGCTATCACCACATGCATATATGGCTGGTGGAGGCTCTATGGTTACAATGTTTTGCGAAAAGCCAAATTTTCCCTACAACAAAGGAATATATTTTATTTAACTATCATGGTGGTTGAAACATTGAGAAGGTTATTCCAACTCAATCCCAATTAAAAAGTAATTAACAACCCAACAATTAATTTGGGGTGATGAGATCAACATGATAATTCAAGTACCAGATACTCAAAATGTCCATAATCGAGGACACGGCTAACCATGATTAGTTTATACACTCTGCAGAGGTTTGCGCACTTTTCCCCACAAGTCTCGTTCTCCTCCATTGGATTTCTCGCACTACATGATGTTTGAGAAACGGATGACCGAGACACAGTCTTTCAGGAGCATTATATCAAACCCTGGGCAGACAGTACCAACCTACATCTCCTACATCTGCTAGCCTACCACTGGAAGAGGTCATGCAACATACTCAACTATGCTAGAGCCCATAATAACTTGTGGCTGCACATGGAAGTTTCTAGCATGAATAATCTTATGATCCCTTTGAGCCTGGGTAGCGAACCATAGGATGATCACACGGGTCCTCCGGGATATCCTAGGACAACACTGGATTCTCCAAGTGCCCGCAACCAATCCATCCAGATGTGTATTTAGGTAGCCACCTTAAGTTAACCATTAATTAACAATCTCACATCTGTCATGGATACACCCAAACCCAAACCACGTCTACGAGCAGAGCATGGCAGTATAAGCATAACATAGAAGTAACTCCCAAGGTTTGATAGTAAAATAGGTGATAGGTTCTACCTCATCATCTACTTCCCAATACCCACAAGTTAATCACGTCCTAATCATGCCGTGTTTCAGGATTGTAACTAATGTATAAAAATTGGGTAATAAAAGGGTATGATCAATGTGTTACTTGCCTTGCTGACGATCCGCAAACCCTACAGACTCAAGGTAGCACGCTTCGCACTCCGGGAATTCTATTGCAAACAAACAATAGCATACATAAGCACTCAAGCATAGATGCAAGGGTAAAACTCGAATAAGAAGATCAAGTCAGAAAATTCAATTGAAGAGATTCGATCTGCAAAAAGAATCAATCGAATCGGAGCTACGAAACTGAAACTACGGTCAAAAGAACTTCAAAAACAAATATGCTTGAAACCAAATTTTAATTTTGTCAAAATCATGTTCAAGTTGATTAAACAGAAAGAGGGGCTCGAGACGAAGATTTTGGCATTGCTTTCACTGGATTTGGAAAAACGATTAAAAAGTTACGAGGGTTTGAAGATCAGGGGCTAATCTACGATAAAAATAATCACGGATAGGTCCCTGGCAGAAAAAAAAGAAAAAGAAAAACTACGGCGCGAACGTTCCTTAACTGGGACAAATGAGCGAACGCATTCGTTAAAAATGAACTAACGAGCGAACGCTCGCTAAATAACGAAACCGGAAAAATGAATCTAAAAAAAATCTAAGGTTTTATAAAAACCAGCGGTTTTACCTAAACCAAAAAAACTAAACCGACAAGAACCGATGGCGGATCCGGCGGTGGCGGCTGGCTCCGGCGGCGAGCGGGCGGCGGCGCGAGCGGCGGCTGGCGGGCGGGGCTAGGGTTTCGCGTAGGGCAGGCTGCTAGGCTAGGGCACTGTGGGGCGGCGACTTATAAAGCCTGGGCGCGGACAGAGTCCGGGTTGCCCATGGCCCAAAGGTCGGTTCACTTTTTTAAACGGACGTAGTAAATAAATAAAAAGAAATATCAAACGGAGTCCAAAAAATTCCGAAATAAATTTTCATGGTCCTCTATAAAATTTAGGACAAAGTGAACAATTTTCCCGGACCTAAAATGCTATGTAAAAAAACAATTTTTTTCTTAATTTAATTAAAATAACTCCGAATGAAATTCAAATAAAAATCAATAAAACAATAATTTGATTTTTAACATTTTTCCTCCAATATTTCTTTTATTTTGGAGAAGTCATTTTATCTCCTCTCTTTTATTTTTATTATGAAATATTTCAAAGAGAAAAATTATTAAAAATCAATATGATCCTATTTTCAATATTTGAGGAAATTCAAATACAAAAATAAATGAAATCCCCAACTGTCTCCGTGGGTTCTTGAGTTGCTTAGAATTTCTAGGATCACAACGGAAATGCAAGAAAATATGATATGCATATGATGTCCTAAGTATAACATTACAAATTGAAAATTTGGGATGTTACAAAAAGAGATTGGAGAAGAGTCAACTTTAGGTAGAAGGCATCCCAATATTTCGGAGGGTGAAAATCTTGTTGAGAAAATTGATGAAAGTGGGTTTGGAGAGGTCAAAACTTTAGCTAGTGATGTGCCCACTATTTTGGATTACAAAGACTTTAATTATCATAGTTGCTCTTTGATTGATTGTATTCTGTGTTGCAATCCATGATAATCACCCCATGCTTATGAACAGAACAAAGCTTTTACTAAACATATTGTTGATGCTATGATGAAAGCTTTGGAAGAAAAATTGGAATTAGAAGTTTCAATTCCTAGGAAATTGCATGATGAGTGGGAACCTACTATCAATGTCAAGATTAAAAATTATGAGTGTTTTGCTTTGTGTGACTTGGGTGCTAGTGTTTCGACAATTCCGAAATCTTTATATGATGTGCTTGGTCTTACCAATCTTGAATAATGTTCTTTGAATTTACACTTGGCAGATTCTACTATTAAAAAGCCTATGGGAAGAATTAATGATGTTCTTATTCTCGCAAATAGGAATTATGTGCCCATATATTTTATTGTTCTTGATATTGATTGCAATCCGTCTTGTCCAATTATTCTCGGTAGACCATTTTTACGCACTATCGGTGCCGTGATTGATATGAAAGAAGGCAATATTAAGTTCCAATTTCCTTTGAGGAAAGGTATAGAACACTTTCCTAGAACCAAAATCAGGCCACCTTATGAATCAATCATGAGGGCATCTTATGGATCTCGAACCAAAGATGACAAAACTTAGATCCATGCTTTATGCCTAGCTAAGGGCGTAAAACTATAGCACTTGTTGGGAGAGAACCCAATGAATAAAATTTATTTTAGCTTTTTTTCTTTATGTTCTTGAGTGTTAGCACAATTATGCTACTGTTATGATTGTGTTTTTTATGTTTTAATTAGTGTTTGTGCCAAGTAAAGCCTTTAGGATCTTCTTGGGCAATAGTTGTTTGATCTTGCTGAAAAAATATAAAGTTTTGCGCTCACGAAAACAATTGTCATTTTTTACCAGAGAGCGATAAAATACCCATTCCAATTGCAGTAGATCAATATACAAATTTCTCAGGCTTTCCTAACTTTTCAGAGTTGTTGGAGTTACAGAAGTATTCGAAATAGTTAGATTGCTACAGACTGTTCTATTTTGACATATTCTGTTTTCTTTGTGTTGTGTGCTTATTTTGACGGCTCTATGGTTTTCTTTGCCATAGAAAAGTTGGAATACAGTAGATATAATACAAAAACAACTTATGAATTGGTTTCATACACCACTTGTAGTAGTGGTTTATTATTCTTATATTAACGGATCTCACGAAGGTTTTTGTTGAGTTTTGTGTGATTGAAGTTTTCAAGTTTTGGGTTATCTTACGATGGATGAAGGAAGGATGTGTCGGTGTACTAGAGTAGGGGTACCTTAGTATCCCGAACTTGTGCACGGGCAGTCGCAGCATCCCGCGGCAAGGCTTGCCGGGTGACCGCGAAGGTCCTCCGTGGTTTCTTTGGAGTCATTCAAGAACAAAGTATCCAAGCCAAGGAGACAAGACCCCGGCAAGAGGAGCTTGCCAGGAAGGCCAACCAAGGCAAGGCGCTTAAGGAGACAAGACCCCGGCAAGAGGAGCTTGCCCGGAAGGCCAACCCAGGCATCTCAAGGAACTTGCCGCGATGCGCCACGCGTCCCGGCAAGGCCCGGTGAGCGACAAGCTCCCGGACGCGACAAGACAAAGACCGCGGCAAGGCGCTTGCCGCAGCAAGCCACCACTCTGGGCCCGCGCTCCAGCACATCCACCAACGTGTCGCTTTGGGACCCTTCCAGGCGTACGTGGCGGGAGGCTGTGCAGCCAGGGGTGCGCGGTGGCAAGCGGCGCTGACAAGATCGCCATCGTGGCGAGCAGTGGCGTCCCTGACGGTCCCTTTTGCACTATTTAGACGACGCAGACGGGCATTTAATGCCATTGTCCCCTGCCGTCAGGGTTAGGTATGATACACTGTAGCAGGTAGTTGTACCAACCGCAAAACCTTTCCATTTTTACCCTTGTCTACGTTGCCACCTGTCGGTGACCCCTTGAGCATATAAAAGGAGGCCCATGCGCAACATAGAAAGGGAGGAGAAGGAGAACACTCACGCTCGGTCTCATTAGCTGCTGGGGTGTACTGTAGCACTCCGCGCTCCCGAGCAAGAACTCAATACAAACCACAAAGCAGGAGTAGGGTTTTACGCATCCGTGCGGCCCGATCCTGGGTAAACCGCTCGTGTGCTTCGCCTCGATCTGCTCTTCGTGCGACCTCTGCCCCCGCCGAACCGAAAGGGACTCGGTCCGCCGGTCCCATAGGTGCTCGTGGATCAGAACCCCGGCATCTTTGGCGCGCCAGGTAGGGGGCGTCGAGGTTGTGTGAACCAGATCCGGCGTTCACACGAGCTAGATCTTCATCATCTTCATCGACATGCCGTCGAAGAAGAAGGCTTCGGAGGCGGCTGCTCCGTCCGCGCCGAACCCACCACCGCCGGAGCAAACGGCTGATGGGGCAGACGCCGGCGGAAGAACGGGCGTCGACGAGGGAGCTCACGGTGCTGCCAGGTCCAAGGACAAGGCTGCGCTGCCCATCGGCGGCGTAGCCGGCTCCCACAACGACCGGGCGCAGTCTAAGACCTCGGCGTCCGTACACGCATCGCGCCCATCTCAGGAGGCGCGGGACCAGCAGCGTCATGGTGCTCACAGTACCATGCGTTTGCTGGACCAAGATCGAGCTGGTGGATCTCGAAGTGCTCAAGACCAGCGTGCACGCCAACATGCCGGCACGAGCGAGGCACGGTCGCCTGGACGGGATACTGCTCCTTCTAACATAGTTAGAAGTCCGAGCATGTCCCGCTCCTCGCACCGTACGCCACCGCCACCCGCCACTCCAGCAGAAGCTTTGGCGCGAGCTCAACTGCTCCTGGACTACCCTCCAACGGCAGACAAGATCGACGACTGGAGGGCCACCATTCAGAGTCTCATCGGCTTCGCCAACGGCGACACTCAACGGCAGCCGAGCACGTCGCAGCCGCGGCAAGTCAGCCAGGCATGAGCCGGTGGTGACAAGACCGGTGGGGGTGCAACCACTGTGCACTCTCCGTCCCGAAGGCCAAGATCGCTGACTCGCCGGATCCACCTCGACAGCGACTCCACCGCGTCATCAGATCCACGAGCTCGTCGCGATCAGCGCCAAGTTCTTCACGAACGACAGCAAGAAGACGCTCGTAGTCGCATCGAGCGCCAAAGAGAAGCGCAACGTCAATCGGACCAGCGCGCTGGGCCCTCTGTCGACATGCATGCGCCAGGGGAACCAGGCGACTTGCCGTACGTGGTAGGTTGCCCTGCGTTTACTCATGAGCTGCGGCAAGTCCAGTGGCCCAGCACGAAGAATTTCAAGCCAGACGTACCAGAGAAGTACGACGGCAAGTCGCATCCGTCGGAGTTCCTCGGCATCTACACCATCGCGGTGCAGGCTGCCGGGGGGCGGGACGACAAGATCCTTGCCAACTACTTCCCGCTGGTGCTCAAGCCAACGTCAGGTCCTGGCTCATGCACTTGCCGGACAACTCCATATCCTCCTGGGCAGACCTATGCCATCAGTTTGTCGGCGCCTTTACAGGCGGCCACAAACCTCATGGCCAAGAGAGTGACCTTCATCTGCTCGCCCAGAAGGAAGGAGAGCCCCTGCGCATGTACATCCAGATATTCAGCCGTGTACAGCACAACATCCCAAATGTCCACCCTGCCGCGGTCATCAGCGCGTTCCATCAGAACGTGCGTAACCACAGGATGCGGGAGGAGATGGTGATGTGCAGGATCAGAGACATCAGTGAGCTGTATGCCCTGGCCGACAAGTGTGCACGTGCTGAAGAAGGGAGGAAACTCCCCGGAGAGAATACAGGAGCAGGGGGATCTGACAGCGAGGATGCTACCCCGGCAAAGAAAAACCGGCGGCGGAACAACACGAAGAAGAAAGGCAAAGATGTGCTAGTCGTTGAGCAGTCCGGCAACGAAGGTGGCGCCAAGAAAGCCAAAGCTGGTAGCTCCGGCAAGGAGATTGCCGCATGCACCAACTGCCAGGTTGTGGCGGTCGCCGACAAGCAGGACGGCACCGACAAGCAGTACTGCAAGATCCACCGCACCAAGGGCCATGACCTCCAGAGCTGCAAGAAGGTCGAGCAGCTTGTCCAGCAACAAAAAGCTGAATACGAGCGACGCGACAAGGAGAGGGCCCAAGGAGGCGCTGGAGAATTCGGCAAGAAGCGCGCCGACCGGGGGGGACGCCGCGGCAAGGCCAAGCAGCGGCAAGGAGACAGACATCCCCGCGGCTGCGACAAGGATGAAGAGGACGACGACGAAGACATGGATGATGTCGAGACCAGTGAGCAGGAGTTCCAGAAAGCCACAGAGGTCTTGTGCGTTGACGGCGGTGCTTCTCTGCATACTTCGCACCGCCAACTCAAGCAGTGGGTGCGGGAAGTCAATGCGGCGGAACCACATGTCGAGTCACGCAAGCTTCTGAAATGGTCCAGCACGCCTATCATCTTTGATATTGAGGACCACCCTGATCGCACAACTGCGGTCGGGTGCTTGCCGATGTTGGTTTCACCAACTATCCATAACCTCAATGTCACTAAGATGCTAGTTGTCAGGGGTGACTCACAGCTTGTCGTCCGCCAAGTGAACAAGAGCTATCAGAGTCCGTTGATGGAAGCCTACGTCGACGAAGTGAGAAAGCTAGAAGAGCACTTTGACGGCCTACAGATGGAGCATGTTCCAAGAGCTCAGAACGCCATTGCCGATGGCCTATCAAAGTGCACCGCACTTAAGTTACCTGTGGAACCAGGGATCTTTGTGCTCAAGCTGACTCAACCGTCTGTAACGCCATCAACTGGACAGAGCAAGAAGAGGAAGTTGATTTCTGGTGACTATTTGCCGGCAGAGCTTCCCGAAGCCGCCGCCAAGAAGGTCCCCAAGATCAACGCCAAGAGTGCTGAGGAGCAGTCTGCTCCGGCAAGCCCCAGGGTTTGTTCCGTTGAAGCAGAAGCTTCCGACAAGTTTTGCTCCGGCAAGCTTGCCGGGGAATGTCAAGCTCCGGCAGAGCCGCAGGTTCTCGCCGTAGAAGCGGACGTTCCCACAGCGACAGATTTGCCTTGCGCTGAGGAGCAGTCTGCTCTGGCAAGCCCCAGGGTTTGTTCCATTGAAGCAGAAGCTCTCGACAAGTTTTTCTCCAGCAAGCTTGCCGGGGAACGTCAAGCTCCGGCAGAGCCGCAGGTTCTCGCCGTAGAAGCGGACGTTCCCACAGCGACAGATTTGCCTTGTGCTGAGGAGCAGTCTGCTCCGGCAAGCCCCAGG
>NC_041388.1:165071109-165079666 GCF_002162155.2 Triticum dicoccoides
GCAAGCCCCAGGGTTTGTTCCGTTGAAGCAGAAGCTCCCGACAAGTTTTGCTCCGGCAAGCTTGCCGGGGAACGTCAAGCTCCGGCAGAGCCGCAGGTTCTCGCCATAGAAGCGGATGTTCCCACAGCGACAGATTTGCCTTGCGCTGAGGAGCAGTCTGCTCCGGCAAGCCCCAGGGTTTGTTCCGTTGAAGCAGAAGCTCCCGACAAGTTTTGCTCCGGCAAGCTTGCTGGGGAACGTCAAGCTCCGGCAGAGCCGCAGGTTCTCGCCGTAGAAGCAGACGTTCCCACAGCGACAGATTTGCCTTGCGCTGAGGAGCAGTCTGCTCCGGCAAGCCCCAGGGTTTGTTCCGTTGAAGCAAAAGCTCCCGACAAGTTCTGCTCCGGCAAACTTGCCGGGGAACGTCAAGCTCCGGCAGAGCCGCAGGTTCTCGCCGTAGAAGTGGATGTTCCCACAGCGACAGATTTGCCTTGCGCTGAGGAGCAGTCTGCTCCGGCAAGCCCCAGGGTTTGTTCCATTGAAGCAGAAGCTCCCGACAAGTTCTGCTCCGGCAAACTTGCCGGGGAACGTCAAGCTCCGGCAGAACCACATGATCTCGCCGTAGAAGCGGACGTTCCCGTAGCAGCAGATTTGCCTTTAGTCCTTGTTGTCGAGCCACAAGCTCCAGCATGGGCACAGCAGATTGTCCGCTTCCTTCAGACAGGAGAACTTCCCGAAGAGCAAGAAGAAGCGGAAAGAGTAGCCCGGCAGTCAAGTATGTACCAGTTTGTCGACAACACACTGTACAGAAGAAGACTCAACGGTGTGAAATTGAAGTGTATTCACCGGGAACACGGACAAGAGCTGTTGTCAGAGATACATGGAGGCATATGTGGACACCACATTGACGCAAGAGCACTTGTCGGCAAAGAATTCCGGCAAGGTTTCTTTTGGCCGACAACCCTCCAGGATGCAACTGCACAAGTAACCAAGTGTGAAGCGTGCCAGTTCCATTCCAAGCAGATACACCAACCAGCTCAAGCTCTCCAGACGATCCCTTTATCCTGGCCATTTTCGGTCTGGGGGCTCGACATCCTCGGCCCCTTTCCCCGAGCAGTCGAGGGCTTTGAGTACTTGTATGTTGCAATCGACAAGTTCACAAAGTGGCTGGAAGTGGAACCAGTGAGGAAGGTGACAGCACAGTCAGCAGTCAAGTTCTTCAGGTCGATTGTTTGCCGCTTAGGGATCCCTAACAGGATAATCACCAACAACGGTACGCAATTCATGAGCCGCACCTTCATGCAGTACATCCAAGATCTTGGCGCCAAGGTCTGCTTCGCTTCTGTTGCTCACCCGAGAAGCAACGGTCAAGCGGAGAGGGCAAATGCTGAAGTGCTGTGTGGGCTCAAGACCAGAACTTTCGACAGGCTACACAAGTGCGGAAGAAACTGGATCGAGGAGCTGCCGGTGGTTCTTTGGTCGATCAGGACGACGCCAAATCGAGCCACTGGCCAGACACCTTTCGCTCTAGTCTATGGAGCAGAGGCAGTTCTCCCCACGGCACTCGTATACGGGTCACCTCGAGTGCTCTCTTACGATGAGCTTGAGCAAGAGCAGCTGCGACAAGATGACGCGCTACTCCTCGAGGAAGACCGTCTTCAGGCTGCTGTACGAGCTGCTCGCTACCAGCAAGCTTTGCACCGCTACCATAGCCGCAAAGTTAATGCCAGAAGTCTCGAGGAAGGCGACCTTGTTCTTCGGCGTGTTCAGTCCGCTAAGAATTCCAACAAGTTGACGCCGAAGTGGGAAGGCCCTTACCGGGTGAAACGAGTCACTAGGCCTGGCGCTATCCGCCTTGAGACCGAAGATTGCATTCCGGTGAGCAATTCCTGGAACATTGAGCATCTTCGTAAGTTTTACCCGTAAGGCGCGGTTGCCGGAACCTGTTCCGGCAACCACCTTTTGTACAAGTCTTGCCGCTGTTGCATGTAATCCTTTGTACAAAGCCAGGCGCAGACCCCATGCATAAGTAAAGCTCATATGCTCCGCACATCTTGTCGATTTCATGCTTTCTATTTTTTTTGCATATGTGATCTGACACTTTGTGCACCACCTACTCCCCGGTAAGCAATAACGAGCCGTAAGGCTCCATATCTTTATTTTCTCTTCTTTCTTTTTTCTCAAGGAAAGGAAGGTTCCCTCGCCCACAAGTTTGCCGGGGGGAAAAGGAGAAGATAATGGTATGGACCAGGCGTCGTTCAAGAAAGTTTCGCCTTACCGGGAAGCAAACAACAGAAAAGCTAAGTTGCCAAAGTTTGAGCAATCAGATTTATTTAAAAAATTTAAGTTATTTCCCTTGAACGACCGCACTTTGTATGGAAAACCTGTGCACGGAGGAACCAACTCGTAGCTAGTTGCGCCCTTATTTTGTTTCAAGTCCGCTCAACAACTTAAGTGAGCCGCGACTAGTTGCGACAAGGTTTCTTGTCGGTAACGGCACCGCCAGTAGGCTGCTGACGTCCCGCACTCAGCGCTCGCGGCTAAGGTGCCTGCACCGGCAAGTTCCCTAAAAGCGTAGGGCAAAAACATACAAAGGGAGTAATCAAGTAAAGGGAATAACATTGCAATCATTACCCGGAATAGAGTTATATTACAAGATAGCTTGTCGCGGCTCTAACAGATTGTTTTCATAACATGACAAACAGCGACAAGAAAAGAAGAACGCGGGCGGCCTAGTCTATGCGATTGCCCTCGATCCTCTTGATCCCGCTCACCTTGTCCACAATGGGTGCGACAAGGGTCTTGAGCGCCTCCAGATCAGCATCCGGCGGCAGGATCTTGAGGACGTTGGTGAGGTTGAGGCCCGGATTGCGGAAGGCCACCTTCACCAACACTTTTTGAAGAGCTCCCGCGCAGATCTTGCGCGACTCGTCGGCCAGCTGCTTTGGGATCTTCTCCCGGAGCCGCTGGAGGGCCGTCGCCACGCCTTTGAAGAACAAGATGATCTTGGCGCTGGGTTGGAGGTTCTCGTCGGAGGGATACCCGAGATCCTCCATTCCCAGCTGCGCCAGCTCCCTGTCAATGTCTGCGGCAACATTCACGAGACCCTCCGTCCAGTGCTCCACATTCTCCCTGAAAGCATTCTGGGCGGCGGCAGCACTTTCCAGCAGCGCCTTGTCGGCCTTGATCTCCTCCTTCAAGGCCACCTCCTGCTCCTTGGCGCCGTCCAGCGCCTTGGTCAAGGTGGTCAGCTTCAACTGAAGATCTACGTTGGAGTCCTCGGTGGCGACAAGCTCTTCACCACTCGCCTTGAGATCGGCCTCCAGCTATGCCACCTTCGTCTCCAACTCCTTCTTGGCGGCCTCGGCGACTGCGGCAGCATCCTCCGCCTGCTTAAGGGCTCCGCCGAATTGTTGGTCGCACGCGGCAAGCTCCTCCTCGTGGGCGTCAAGGTTGACCTTTCGCTGCGCCAGCTCGCCCTCCTGCGCAAACAGCTTCTCAGCGGCAAGTCGTCGTTGCTCTTCAACTTCGGCCTTCTCAAGGAAGAAGGCCTTCTCCTCTTCGGCGAGTTGCTCCCGCTCCTCCGCCAGGGGCCGGAGAGCTTCCTGGTGGAGACCCCGGAGCTCCTCCGCGTGCTTCTCAATGTCTGCTCCCGCCTTCGCGACAAGCGCCTCACGGGATTCCACCTTGGCTTGCCGCGCACGGTAGAGCGACAACAACTTCCGCAGCAGCCGCTCCTCCTCAGGCTCGTTGCTGCTGCTGCTCGGCGCGTCAACCAGCGTCAGCCCAGCGGAGGCGAGCACCTCCCCGTCGAAGATCTCTCCCTCGACCGGCGCCCTGGAGCTTGACGCCCAGGGGAGGTTGATGAAGACGCCATCGCCGGCCTTCAAGTAGACGCCTGGCTGGGGCTCTTCGGAGCCTGGCGCTGCGGCAGCGGCGGACGGGTCGGTGGTCGACGTAGCGCCTGGCGCTCCTGCGGCCTCAGGGCCGTCAGTGCAATCGCCAGACCCCTCGCCAGTTGCTGCGGCGGCAGCCTTGGCGGCCTCTGCGCCGGCGACCTTTTCGGTGGCAGCAGCGTCGTCGTCGGCAACCTCGGTCTCCATCGGCTCCGTAGCAGATGGGTCTGACCGCCGGAAAAGGGAGAAGAGTCAAGCAAATACCCAAGAAGATCAAAAGAAGAAGAACCCAAGGGAAGTTTTGAAGCGAGAAGAGTACCTGTACCGGGTCCTGCAGTCGTGGTCTCCGCCGTCGGGGGGCCGCTGGTGCTGTCCCTTGCCGGAGAACTATCCCTTGCCGGAGACTTCTCCCTTACCGGAAAACTCTCCCTTGCCGGGGGACTCTCCCTTGGCTCCTGGTGGGGCTGTTCTGCTCCGACACAAACCAACAGTCAGATGTCAGCAAAGGAAGAGTATCCATGCGCGCCTAACAGCGGAAAGTGAACCATATACTTACGCTGGGGGCTGCTCTGGAGAACAGTTACCGGGTCCGGCAAGGTGGGTTCGTCCTCGATGACAATCACCGGGACCTTGGCTCTCTTCGCTGCTCTCTGGGCCAGAGTCCTAAAAAGGAATAGGTTCAGAGTAAAGCAAGTAAGATACAAGACAAAACAGCAAGAATCGAAGAACTACAAGTACAACAAGAGAATCTTACTCTTCTTCTTCCTCGTCGGAGCTGAACACAGAGAAGTCGAAGTCCGGCTCACGTCCGGCGCAAGGAGGCGGAGGAGTAGGTTCCCTTGGCCGCTTGGCGGGAGCAGTGGCGATGGTCGGAGATGACCCCGCTCCGGCTGCCGCCGCGGCATGAGAAGCAGCAGGAGCAGAAGTGGTGGTCCGGGAGGGCCCCGCTCTAGTTGCCGTCGCTGCGTGAGGTGCTCCTGCGGCAATAGTGCTTGCCACGGTGGAGCGTGTCACGCGGCGCGGCGACTGTTGACTCGCCTGCCGCTCCTCTATGTCACCGGCCTTGCGGAGACGCCTTCTTGGTGGGGATGGAGGCTCTGCTTGCGGCGAGCTGCCTGAAGATGAGGAGGAAGAGGAGTTGATCTCCAGCGAGCCGCTCGCATCCTCGGCGGGCTCGCTCGACTCGACGCCATGCCCGGCAAGCCCTTTCTGCCCGGCAAGCTCTTTTTCGCCGGCGGGCTCCCCTCGCTCGGCACGGCTTGCCACCTCTGCTGCATCTGCCTCCTCCACGGTGAATCCAAATTCGCCCGCGGCTGCGGCTGCCGCCGCCTCTTCCAACCTAGTGGCGATGCGTGTCATCTCCGCATCGGTGGTGTCGCGGGTGAGGCTATCCTTTTCGTCGGAGCGGATCGGCACTTCTACCAAGCCATCGAAGAATTGCTGCACGACGTCGTCTGCAGGCTCTTTCCAGGTTGGGACAATTCCATGTGAATCGCATAGCGGCATCATTGCACGGATGTGGTCGAGCGCGGAGTTGTTGCACAGCGGAACGACACCCCCCGGCAACCTGAACACTTCGGGATGTTGAGGGTCATATTTGAACAGCTCCTGGAGCATCGCGTTGAGCTCCAGAACAGTGAAGTTGAAGTTGAGGCCCGGACGCAGCCTCATAATATCTGCCGCATTCTTGAAATTCCCAGGCGGGTCTCCTCCGTTCCTGCAGGGGGGCGATGCGGCGGCGAAGAAAATCTGCGCCAACAGCGCCTACAGTGAGCCCGGCAAGCCTGAGGCGTAGGATCCGGGTGACGGCAATCTTCAGCCTATCGTCTTCCGGGGCCACGTCACTCCAATCGCTGCCGCGTGCTACTGGGGCTTGGCGCCGGGCGGTAAACGGCTGCGGGTTCTCCTCGACAATCCAGCACCAGTCTGCTCTCCATTCCTCCCACTTGCCGCGGAACTCTCCTTCTAGATAACTGTCCTTCTTGCCGGCCCTTGAGATCCAGGCGATTCCGCCGGATAAAGGCTCTCCTCTCTCTACTCGGGGCATAAAGAAGTGGCGAAAAAGGGCTACATTGGGATGGACTCCGACAAAGTTTTCGCAGAGATGTGCGAAAACTGCCATGGTCAGAACGGCACTGGGGGTGAAATCAAGGAGGTGGAACCCGTAGGTGTTCATAATATCGCAGAAGAACTCAGAGAAAGGCGGGCAGAGCCCGCAGTAGAAGAACAAGGCGAAGAAAGGATATCCATTTGGAGCCGTCTTCCAAGCGGCGGCTGGAAGTACCTTCGTGCGCGGATGCGCTCGCGTCTCCGTCGACCAGAAGAGGTAGTAGTTCTCCCTCAGCTCCCTCGCGGCGAGCTTGGGGGGGAAGATTGCCCGCTCCTTTCGCAACACCGCAAGCCGCTGCGCCTCGGTCGACTTCACAACCTTCCCCTTGTCGGCTTTCGGAGCCATGGCAGAAGTAGTGGAGGAGGTCAACGGCATCGGTGGTGCTGGTGGCGATGGGGGGCGGGGCGCTGCTCTCTTTCAGATTCGGGAAGACGAGGGAGCGGCGGAGATTTCCGAGATTGAAGCAGCAATCGACGAATGGGCGAACTACCCCTGTTTCCCCTGCTTATAAAGAGGGAGAGGGCGGACGTTCCGCATTTCCGAATAAAGAAACCACCCACGATCTCTCCCACGACGCCGCATTCAACGCGTGCCGTTCGGGGAGGGCGCGGTGGATACGGGGAGAGATACGGCGTAACCTAGGCCGCGCGTGCCCGTGCCCAGTTTCGGGCCTGGCCCAACAGCGCTCGGCACCGTGTATGGCCCAGGCCCGGGGGCTCCTGTCGGTGTACTAGAGTAGGGGTACCTTAGTATCCCGAACTTGTGCACGGGCAGTCGCAGCATCCCACGGCAAGGCTTGCCGGGTGACCGCCAAGGTCCTCCGTGGTTTGTTTGGAGTCATTCAAGAACAAAGTATCCAAGCCAAGGAGACAAGACCCCGGCAAGAGGAGCTTGCCGGGAAGGCCAACCAAGGCAAGGCGCTTAAGGAGACAAGACCCCGGCAAGAGGAGCTTGCCGGGAAGGCCAACCCAGGCATCTCAAGGAACTTGCCGCGATGCGCCACGCATCCCGGCAAGGCCCGGTGAGCGACAAGCTCCCGGACGCGACAAGACAACGACCGCGGGAAGGCGCTTGCCGCGGCAAGCCACCACTCTGGGCCCGTGCTCCAGCACATCCACCAACGTGTTGCTTTGGGACCCTTCCAGGCGTACGTGGCGGGAGGCTGTGCAGCCAGGGGTGCGCGGTGGCAAGCGGCGCTGACAAGATCGCCATCGTGGAGAGCAGTGGCGTCCCTGACGGTCCCTTTTGCACTATTTAGACGACGCAGACGGGCATTTAATGCCCTTGTCCCCTGCCTTCAGGGTTAGGTATGATACACTGTAGCAGGTAGTTGTACCAACCGCAACACCTTTCCATTTTTACCCTTGTCTACGTTGCCACCTGTCGGTGACCCCTTGAGCATATAAAAGGAGGCCCATGCGCAACATAGAAAGGGAGGAGAAGGAGAACACTCACGCTCGGTCTCGTTAGCTGCTGGGGTGTACTGTAGCACTCCGCGCTCCCGAGCAAGAACTCAATACAAACCACAAAGCAGGAGTAGGGTTTTACGCATCCGTGCGGCCCGAACCTGGGTAAACCGCTCGTGTGCTTCGCCTCGATCCGCTCTTCGTGCGACCTCCGCCCCCGCCGAACCGAAAGGGACTCGGTCCGCCGGTCCCATAGGTGCTCGTGGATCAGAACCCCGGCAGGATGTAAGAGCCTAAGCTTGGGGATGCCCATCCGTTAGCTTAGTAATATGCCATTTGATGAACAGGATCACATCATTAGAGAATGATGTGATGGACAAGACCCATCCGTTAGCTTAGCATTATGATTGTTTAGTTTTACTGTTATTGCTTTCTTCATGATTTATACATATTCGTTTGACTATGAGATTATGCAACTCCCGAATACCGGATGAACACTTTGTGTGCTATCAAACGTCACAACGTAACTGAGTGATTATAAAGATGCTCTAAAGGTGTCTCCAAAGGTGTTTGTTGAGTTGGCATAGATCAAGATTAGGATTTGTCACTCCGTGTATCGGAGAGGTATTTCTGGGCCCTCTCGGTAATGCACATCACTATAAGACTTGCATAGCAATGTGACTAATGAGTTAGTTACGGGATGATGCATTACGGAACTAGTAAAGAGACTTGAAGGTTACGAGATTGCACTATAGGTATGAGGAAACTGACGGTCAAATCTCGGGTAAGTAACATATCGATGACAAAGGGAATGACGTATGTTGTTATGTAGTTTGACCGATAAAGATCTTCGTAGAATATGTAGGAGCCAATATGAGCATCCAGGTTCCGCTATTGGTTATTGACCGGAGACGTGTCTTGGTCATGTCTGCATAGTTCTCGAACCCGTAGGGTCCGGACGCTTAATGTTCGATGACGATTTGTATTATGAGTTATGTGATTTTATGACCGAAGTTTGTTCGGAGTCCCGGATGAGATCACGGACATGACGAGGAGTCTCGAAATGGTCGAGAGGTAAAGATTCATATATTGTAAGGTTATATTCGGACATCAGAATGGTTCCGAGTGATCCAGTATTTTTCCGGAGTACCGAGGGGTTATCGGAC
>NC_041388.1:165079970-165128955 GCF_002162155.2 Triticum dicoccoides
CCAATATGGGCCTAAGGGAGAGAGAGGGAAGCCCACGGTTGGTGGACGCGCGCCCCCCTCCTTGTGAGTCTGAATAGGACAAGGAGGAGGGGGCGACGCTGCCTTCCCTTTCCCTCTCCTTCCTATTCCCTCCGGTGGAAGAAAGGAAAAGGGGGGCGAATCCTACTTGGACTAGGAGTCCAAGTAGGACTCCCCGCATGGCGCGCCCCTCCTGGTCGCCGGCCTCTCTCCCCCTCCTTTATATATGTTGCCAGGGGGCACCCCAAAGCACAACAGACAATCTCTTAGCCGTGTGTGGTGCCCCCCATTACAAAAAAAGACACTTCCTTGATGATACGTGTTTGTCACAGTAGGTCATGTTTTCTGTCATGCATGTACATCCATGACGATTTTATGACAGAATCAAGATAGTCATACTTGTGCTGTCGTAGAAGTGTTCCATGAATTTACCAAAATTATCATCATGGAAGTGTTCACTTCCATGACGATAAATGCCGCATCATGGAAGTGCTTTCGTGAAGGGTGACCGACACGTGGCATCCACCATAACGGGTCGCCGTTAAGCTATCGGGTCCAGTTTTGGATCCGATAACCCTCTAACAGCCACGACCAATGACGATTTTCCACGTGTAAAATTCTCATTGGATGACGGAACCACGTGTCAGCTCCGCGTTGGCACAGGTGTCACTCATCCAATGGGCGAGATGCGCCTATGATATGTTGACACGTGGACCGGCCCAAAAGTAGCCCATAAAGATTAAATGGGCCGGACCAACTAAAGGCCCATAGGATTTTGCATACCATAATGGGCCGGCCCAGCTAAAGGCCCACGAGATTTCACTGACCATAATGGGCCGACCCAGCTAAAGACCCACGAGATTTTGCCGATCATAATGGGCCCACCCAGCTAAAGGCCCACAAGATTTTGAGGACACTAATGGGCCGGCCCATTAACAAGCTGCCATGTTTTGGGCCAAATGCTGGCCCATATTTGATCCAGTCCATTAACAGCCTGCCATGTTCCAGGCCTAATAAAGGCCCATATGAGATCCGGCTCGTTAAAAGCCTACCATGTTCTGGGCCAAAATACGGCCCAGATCAGATCCGGCCCTTTAAGAGGCTTTGGGCTAAATTATGGCCCATATCAGATTCAGCCCGTCAACTGGACGCTATGCTTTTGGGCCCACTTGCTAAAGGCCCATTTAGTAATTCGGCCTGATATTAGTTTCTCATGTTAAAGGCCTGTTTAACATTTCGTCCCTATATTTATTTTGGCATGTTTAAAGCCCGTCATATAGTTGGGCCTAACTACGGCCCGGTTTGCATCCGGCCTACTCACAGCCGATAATTTGATTGGGCCAAACAAGGACCAAGACAATTTTGGCATGTTAACAGCCCGTGATGTGATTGGCACAATCATGGGCCGGGGTCTATTTCAGCCTGCTGCCGGTCCGTGAGCTGTTCGACATGTTTCAGGCCCAACCTACTTTTCAGCCTCCTAAAAGCCCATTGAGTTTTCTTGCGAAAATAGGGTCGGCGGTTTACTCGGCCTATTAGAGACCCAAATCTACTAGTGGGCCAGTTTACATATAGGCATGTTAACGGACCGATTATGTAGTGATTTGCATGACGGCCCGATTATGTACCGTAATTTTATGGTTTGGCCGGTTTACTGCGAACACATGATATATACAGTAAAATAACTGCAGCATCGTGAATAAGAAAAAACCTAGACTATACAATAAAGAAATTACATCATATTACATCCACTGGGCATCAAAGTTTGCCACTACGATAGTAAAGCACAAGAAGACAGCAGATTACATACACTAGGCATCAAAGATCGCCACCAGTGCAAATAAACACGCTGACAAAATAATATACAAAAATGACAGCACTTCAATAGAGTTCAAGAAAGGTTAGCCCTGCTCGGGAGCTGGAGCGCAAGCAGCTGAGCAAGCTGATGAGACTGCACTTGTCTGACACATATATCCTCCTCACTCTGAAAGATAAACAAGCAGACAGATGACATGTTTTGCACATATAAGTATTAGTGTTGACAATTCATCACATTTCTTACTGACAAATCAAGTGACACTGTTTTAAATAGCATTAACACAATATGGTATTGTTCAGGTTAAGACATGGCCAGAAATGACATTGTGAAGGAGTTGGCAGCTTCACGACACCACTAGATTACAGATCAAGAACTCATAAGTATCAATGGTTAGTGTGCTGTCAATTTATCCCATTTCGGATTGGCAAATAAAGAGACGGTTTAAATAATAGTAGAATGACATGACATTGTTCATAGTTAAGACATTGCAGAATATGACATTGTGCTGTAGTGGGTAGGTTCACCACACCACTGGATTACGGATCAAGAATAGAAGCATACATGCAGTGCAAAAGAAGATCACTTGCTCTGTATAGTTTAATTTACATGGTATGAAGAAGGAACTTGGTTTTACAACTGAAAACTTAAATTGAGAAGGACAAACTTTTGTTTATGAACTACATAATAAACTTTAAACATGCAATTTGATGCAGACACCAAAAATAAACAGCTGTTGCAGTCATTCCTAACCAAATATACACAACAAAGTTTTAAGGCTTGAGAAGGACAAACTTACATTAGTGGTGAAGACAGGCTCTATAAAGCCCTTGTCCATGCTGATGGGGGGGGCAATTCAAGAAGTGTACCACAAAATCTTCTTCATAAGCATTGCCTTTATTCTACACTTTGTTAAAGTAAATATAGATGTGATAATATAAGAAAAATGGAGAATATTTAAGATAAGATGAAGAGTGATGGTACATAACACCAAGTAGGTATAAATGTAAGTATAGTGATACAAGCAAAAGGTACAGCCAAGAGCAATGCAGAGCTAAACTTCTTCAGGACCATCGGTGTTATCCAACCTTATGGTAAGAGTAAATATAGATCTGATGCATAGAAAATGGAGGGCAAAGGAAAATAAACTGCAGAGTGATGGTACATGAACAACTACTTGTCATTATAAGTACACTAATAAAGGACATTAGATACTTACAAGAACAATGCAGAGCTAAAAAAATTCATTGGCATTGGATATATTCTACACTTAACCATTCATATAGATCAGATAATTTGGAGCGAGCAATTGATAAGCAAGCTATCATGCATACTGCTGTCACATAATGAACCAGGTATGAATGCAAGTACAGTGATACAGGACAACAAGTACTAACAAGAGCAAAGCAGCGGGCAACATATTTGTGATATCATGTCATTCTTTTGAAACCAGAATTCTTCTTCGAGTCGATTTCCTGCAAAAAGATCCGTAAGGCACATGTGAAAAAGTAGAAGTTCAATTTGTCATGTGATATCATAGACAATACCTCATCCTGGGAACAAGACTAGTGCATAACAAGGTTTTTCCATTCAGTGTCTTCTAAATTTAGCACATGAGACTTCACCGGAAATTCGTTTATATACTTGCCATCAAAGTGTGATTTCCTCAGGTAACACTGATACTGCTGCAATGCTTCCTCGAAAAGCGCAAGCAAGCTTTGCTCATCATGACTATCTAGATTGACCCTCGCCTACTTATATCAATGTAATGTAAATCATTGATGTGTTCGATCAATAGAAAACAGGAAAATAATCACCATGAATAATAGCACTTACATGTAAGTGGGACAGGAAGATGTGAAAATGGTGTTTGTCTTCACTATAATCTTCCCATGATGGGAATATATGCATGTAGTCCCTAACAACATTGAAAGCATTGTCTTTAAAACTGGGAATAACTGGAATGGGGTTCCAATTTGTAGGAATTGGCCGTCTCTGCAGTTGGGATAGGTCTTCAGCCAGTGGACTTGCTGTACTTTTTGCTGGAGTGGGATTTTGCTATGGTGTAGCTGGTGCTATGGCAACTGATATCGGCATACCTTTTGCTGGAGTGCAGGTCCAGTGTGGTGGGGCTAGTGGTGTGGCTTGTGAAGTA
Organism: Triticum dicoccoides; assembly: GCF_002162155.2. Taxonomy (NCBI): domain Eukaryota; kingdom Viridiplantae; phylum Streptophyta; class Magnoliopsida; order Poales; family Poaceae; genus Triticum; species Triticum dicoccoides. The sequence continues at coordinate 165,083,960 of NC_041388.1, forward strand.
TGGGTACAGTCTACTGGAGTCGCTCCTACATTTTGTGTCACTGGTTGTACAACCAATATAAGTGGGGTGTTGTCTGATTTCTCCGGCACCACCATGTTTTCAAGGACTTCTGTAAGTGCATCTAGTGCCCCTTAGTGATTTTGGTGTATTGAAGACTTATAGGTTAAGGGACTAATGTGTTTGTGAGTGTACACAGGTCTATAAGTCTATGAGGAGTTTGATATTTATAGAGAAAGTCGAGCCCTAAAAATGAATGTCTTCAACTGAAGACTTCGTCTTTCCGAAGACTTAGAAAGTGAAGAACTTGGTGTGACCATGAAGACTTGATATTCATGTGAGGAATATGAAGCTTAAAGACTCTTGTTTTTGTAGTTTCATTTTTCCCTTTCTTGATTCATAGGAAACACTGTACTGTTAAAGGGGGTTGAGGAAAAACTAAGGAAAAGTTTCCAAGTGATGCTCATCTCAAAACCCTACACCTACCAATCCTTTCGAGTGAAGCCATTGGAAATCTCATACAGTTCAGTCAATTTCTTTAGTGACAGAGACGAAGATCTTCTGTTCTCTGAGGAATTTGTTCTGACTGAGGAGTTAGGAGTTCACTAGTGTGGATTGCCTACAAGTGAGGAACATGATAGCCCCGAGGAATTTGATAGCCAAATTTTCGACCATTGTTGTGCTATGCGCCAGCTATCCCAAAATATCTACCCAACGGTCATATCATTGAAGGGCATTTATGCCTTATCATGTTTGGCTGCTCCCTAGGCTATAAATAGCCACCCCCTACAACCACTCGTTGGTTGGCTGCTCCTTGAGAAACTAACACTTGTCATTGAGAGCATCCCATCCTCCGAGGACTTTGAGCAAAAATCATCAAGTGAGGAAAAATCCAAAACCCCAAACCAAACACCAACAAACCCAAAGTGATTGAGCATCACTGAAGAGATTGTTCCTATGTGGAACTGACGCTTGTTACCTTTGAGGACTATGCATCCTCCAGACGGTTAGGCGTCATGGTCTAGAGCATCCAAGAGGAAATTGTGGATCGCCGAGTGACTGAGTCTGTGAAGGTTTGGAAGTCACCTGAAGACTTACCACGAGTGATTGGGCGTGGTTTGTGTGACCTTAGCTCAAGGAGAATACAGTGAGAACTGTGTGTCCGGGACGGTGTGTCCTCAGGTTTAAATACCTAGCCACTCCAACCAGACGTACAACTGTCACAACAGTTGGAACTGGTCTGACAAATCACTGTCTTCACCAAGCTAATTGGTTCTATTTCCTCAACCCTTTCATTTCCTCATTAATGTGTTGTTGTTCTTGATCGTTACTGTTTGAAGACTTTGACTGAAGACTTTCGCAATTTCCTCAATCCTATTTCTTCAGTCAGTTTGTTTTCAGCCTGCTTATCCTGTGTTTACGCTTTCTATACTTTGTGCTTGTTTTCATTCCATCATGATGACTGTGCTTCTGTTCTGTTATGCTTGCATCTGAGTACTTATTCCACTGCTAGTCGTTCGTGATGTAGGAATTTCCTCACCGTGAAATTCCTAAGTGAGGAATTTGTAAAAATCGCCTATTCACCACCCTCTAGTCGACTTAACGCACTTTCAATAGAGCAAGGTACTCCCTTGTTCTGTGTGATTTTGGTTTAACAGCCTAGATTTTAGTTATGTCGACTGCAGGTATGATCAAGGTCTCCGCTGGGTGTCCTACCTTCGATGGGACGGACTACCCCTACTAGAAGAATAAGATGCGAATGCATCTTGAGGCAATTGACAACGATCTCTGGTATGTTGTGGAGAATGGTGTTCCCTCTGTCACTCCTACCATCAACACTGCTGATGTGAAGAGATTCAAGCAACTCAACTCTCAAGCTAAGAATATCATATGTGGCCATCTGAGCAAAGGATAGGATGGCAGAGTGAGTGCTTTGGAGATAGCGAAGCTTATCTGGGATAAGCTGTCCAAGGTCAACGAGGGAGTCTCCACATAGCATGACTCTCGGGTTGACGTTCTTCGCAATCTCTTCAACCGTTTCAAAAGACTTGACAATTAAAATGTTTGGCAAACATTCGATCGCCTCACTGACATTTCAAATGAGCATCAAGCACTTTGTGCCACTGATATCACCGACCATGAAGTGGTGAAGAAATTGTTGAGATCGCTTGATTCCTCATTTGACACTTTGGCATTGGTGATACAAGAACGCACAGACTATAAGTCACTTGATCCTACTGATATCCTCGAGAGGCTAAACACTCATGAGTTCCAACTTGCTGAGAAGAGAGATCTCTATGGATCAAGCTATGGCAGATCACGCGCTCTAAAGGCCAAGGCAGTCTCCGAATCTGAAGGTGAGGATTCTGGTAGCAGCCTTGGCGATCCTGAAGAACTGAGCCAGGAGCTAGCAATGCTCGTGAGGAAATTCCAAAAGTTCTCAAGATATGGACGCTTTGGTAAATCCTCAAGAAGTGATGACATGAGAACAAATTCCTCATCCCGTGAATACAAGAAGAGAACTTGCCACAAATGCAAGAAGCCTGGTCACTACATTCAAGACTGTCCTCAATGGGAGAAGGAATCAAAGAAGAAGAAATACAAGGATTATAGTTCTGATGACTTGAAGAAGAAGAAGAAATCTTCAAAGTACTCATCATCAAAATCCTTGAAGTCTTCATCTCACAAGAAGAGTAGCTCCAGAAAGGCTCGGGCATTTATTGGCAAGGAAATGGACTCTGAAGCTGAGTCTGAGGAAAATGAGGAAGAGGAGGCATATGAGGAGTCAGATTCTGGTGTGGCGAGCGTAGCCCTCGCTACTGCGTACGTCAGCAAGTCCATCTTCAACTCTGAAGAAAATGACCTCCCCAACACTGCTGATGGCGGTGATGATGACTACGCTCCCACCTATTGCTTCATGACAAAAGGTGCAAAGGTACTCAAATATCCCTCCTCTGAATCAAGTGAGGATGAATTTGATGAAAACCTCAAGCCTAGCTATTCTAAACTTGCTAAGATTGTTGTGAGACAACAATAGGCTTTTGAAAAGGTTCAAAATATGCTAGACAAAAGCGATGATATGTTGGGTGAAGAAATGGATCACACTAAAACTTTGACTGAAAATCTTCAGAGACTTCAGACTAAGTTTGATAACCTTCAGCGTCATCATAACACTCTCTTATCTGATCATGAGAAGCTTTCTTATGAATTTCTTCAAAGAAAGCAAGATCTTGAGTAGCTAAGGGCGAGTTATGAAGATCTTCAGAAGGAACGCGATTTATTACTTGCTCAACAAATCAGTTCCGCTCAGGTTGAATTCATTCCACCATGTTTGAAATGCATTGAACGTGAATCTGCTAATTCTTCACTTGAAAGTTCAAATGCTTCTATTGATGCAAATTCTTCAACTGTCTCTGCTATCACAAATTCCTGATCTGAGGATGCTGCTAGTATAACTGACCATGCAGAGATGAAGGAATTGTATGTGACAGACATGTACAAAAGCCTCAAAGGGCATCAGGCACTTTGTGATGTGCTTAAAAAGTAGATCCTCAACAGGAACCTTAGGAAATAGGGTATTGCCTTTGAGAGGAAACTCAATGCTGATGGGACCTACTGGAAACCTGAGTAGTATCCCAAAACCTCATGGGTTGCTGCAAAGGGACCTTCAGTGGATCCATCTACTTTATCTGGCTTTATGTGTGAATCTTCACATTCTTCTGATGAGTCTTTTGACTCCAACTATAAACTGTTCAAAAATCAGTGTCACATCCTAGTTAGCCATGCATTAGAGTGTTGCATCATGTTTACTCTTTCATCAGAAACCTGAAATGGGGATGACAGAACCCCCAGTCCCCTCTGAAACCAATTAGGGTTTACTAAAAACTTTTTCAATGAACCTGAAATGCCCTTCTAAAATGCCCATCATTTTTGTCTTGGTTCAGAACCTCTGCCAAAAGTGATGCACATTTTCCTAGGCCATCTTAGGGTTTTTGAATTAAATCATAAATATTTGAATTTGGGCATTTAAAATTATATAAAATATTTAAATGCTCAAATATCTCCAAACTAAAATGTTTCATGTTGGAAATAATCCAACTATGGACCAGGAGTAGTTTGGTGATTTTAGGAGTTGCCTAAGTATTTTATTTAATTCAACAAAGTTGCAGAAGTATTAAAAAAACAGAAGAAAGAAAATGGAAAAAACTTACCTGGCGCCCAGCACCCGGCCCACCTGCCGGCCCAGCCCAGCGCCGCTCCAGCGAGCTGCTTGCCGGCCAGGCAGGCAGGCAGGTGCCCGACGGCGACCGCAGCGTGCGCCCCGCACCTGCTCGCCGCCTCGCCGCTCCCCTCGCCCGGTGACGTCGTGGATCGGCCTCCCTCGCTCCCCCGAACCCCCCAGACACCCCCTCTCCTCTCCAGCTCCTCCCCCTCGCGCTTCCCCCGCCATGACCGACGCCACCATCGTCGTGCCTTCGTTGTAGCCGTGCTCCCCGCCGCCCGTGCGTCCTCTCATCGTGTCCAGGAGCTCCGCCGCTGTCCACTCCATCGAGCAAGCCGAGCCCCGAGCGCTCGCAACGCCCGAGTCCACCGCAACGACCTCGCCGGAACCGCCGTCGCGGGAGATCCCCTTCAACGCCGTCGTCGCTCCGGTTCATCTCCGGCCACACCAAGGGCTTCGTCGCACTCACTGTGAGCTTAGCCATCTTCCCCTTCCTTCCGTTCTTGCTCCCGAGCCGTGTAGCGACCTCCCAGAGCTCAACCGCACCCACCGCCGAGGAGCTCGTCGCCGACATGCTCCCGGTCATCCTCCGGCCACTCCGCGGTGTCCATCATACTCACCGTGTCACTTAGCACCTAGCTAGCCACTCCCCGAGCCTCACTGACCCCTCTAGCGTCAAGTTCGTCTTCGGCCGAACCCCGGTGGCCGCCAAAGTCGTCGCCGGCGCCAACTCTGGCCACCCCGACCCCAACGGACTCCACCAAGAGCTGCGGCTCGTCCTCAGCTCCACTCCGGTGGTCTCCGCGACCCATTTGGTGGCCGAAACAGCCAAAACCACTTCCGCCGCCGCGTCGGGCTCGCCGGCGGCTAAACGCCGGTGCAGCCGACCCGGGTTTGACCACGGGTGGGCCCTGGTTGACTCCCCTGAGTCAATGACAGGTGGGGCCCAGCCCTGTTAATTAAACAGGTTTAGTTTTATTTAAACTTTAATTAAACTAATCACACTGACACGCGGGACCCACTGTCAGGTTTGACCCGGACGTGTTCCGTTGACCTGCTGACGTCACACTAACGTCAGGATGACGCAATAATTGATTTTCTGGAATTAATCTAATATAGGAAATTCCAGAATATAGTTTAAACTTTAAAAATCCATAACTTTTATTCTGTAACTCCAAATCAGACAAATTATATATGAAAAATGATCAGAAAAATCCAATCTATCCATCTGTACTATTTTCATGCATGATTAAACAAGTTAATCTGATGTTTAATGCAGAACAAGGAAAAGCACTTTAAAAGGCCATGTTTGAGTTTGAAATTTGAATCTTTGATTCAAATTGGTTCAAACCCTTCTGGTCTTAGTTGCATTAGCCCAACACACTCATATTGCTATGTTTCATGCATGCATCATATTGTTGCACATTGTTTGGTGATGGTTGTGTATCGGTGTTCTTTGCGGCAGGTTCTGCCTCCGAGGAGTATCGTGATTACCCTAACGAAGAACCGTATCAGTGCATCGAACCATCAGGCAAGCAACCAACCATTTGATCATATCGATACAATCCCATGTTCTCGCTCCTGCTCTCTTTTACTGCATTAAGACAACGTGTTTCAAACTGCTGTGTGCTACGGTAGTTGAACCCATTTCCTCTGCATGACCTGTCATTGCCACAGTAACTAGATGAAACCCACTAGCATGTGTAGGAGTTGATTGAGCCATATATATGTGTTGTTCCTACCTTGCTATGCCTGCTATGCTTAGAGTCGTGTCAGGTCTGGTTCATCTGGGTGATGGGCTAGAGTGAAATGATTATGTCGGTAATGAGAGTGGTGTGGTGAACACGATTTGGTAAAGGTATCGATGAGAGGCCATGTAGGAGTACATGGTGGGTTGTTTCATTGAAGCCGACCTTAAGCACTGAGATCTGTATGTGTGATTTAAGAATCAGCTACTACCATGCATTGGGCCCGAAACCAATGGACCCTCTCGGCTTCTTATTCACCCTAGTTCTCCGTCCAGGAGTTGCAAGTAGTTTCTGGTGTTTGTAGCCTACTGGAGGCCGTGGACAGCGCTGACCGTAGGGGTGGGCTGTGATGCGGTAGGTACGTGGCCGGGTGTACCGAATACCCGTTAGGTATTCGGGAACCCTGTTCACATCGTTCGGGGCCGTATGGGAAACCTCGGCCGGACTCCCTGCGGATGGAACCTGGATAGGCGATAAACCTGGACTGGAGGCTTAGGTGGTTAGGTAGGTCGTGGCCGACACCCACGTTGGGCTTCCGCTTGAAGGTTGCCGAGTACATGTCGTGTAAACGACGGTAAGTGGTGAGAGCGTGTATGAAGAAGTACACCCCTGCAGGGTTATCATGATCTATTCGAATAGCCGCGTCCGCGGTAAAGGACTACTTGGTTGCCTATACAGTTCATAGACAAGTAAATGGAAACTACTAAAAACCTCAAGATAAGGGTGAGTGCCGAGGATGGCTCTTCCGTAGGAAGACGGAGGTGGATCCTCGGTAGTGTATTGAATTGGTGAGTAATGGACTCGTGTGCGCAAAATCATTTCAAGTTGGAGTCTCGTAGGTTAGCCTAGCCAAGAGTCAAAGCTGGCCTGCTGCAACAACTCCACCAACCCTTCTTGATAATATGCATGTATGTAGGATCTGATGTAAGTCTTGCTGAGTACCTTTGTACTCATGTTGCTATAATTTACATTTTTTCAGAAGACGCTGCAACCCCTTCTGATGGGTTCTACGTAGACGTTGACATCAATGAGTAGGCTAAGGCCCAGGTGGTGATCCTGAGCTTGTGAAGGACCACGTAGTATAGCTAGGCTTTCCAAGCCTCTTTTATTTTACTAGTTGTCTGTACTCAGACAAGTTACTTCCGCTGCTGGTTTGTATGACTGTATGACTTGAATGCTGGGTCGTGTGACCCGTACCTTTGTGTATGTTATGTATGGCTCTCTGAGCCTTAAATAAAGTACTTGTGTCATAGAGTCATGTTGTGATGCCTTGTTGTATTTGCACATATTGAGCATATTGTGTGTATGTTTGAAATGCTTGGTATGTGTGGGATCTGACTATCTAGTTGTTTATCCTTAGTAGCCTCTCTTACCGGGGAATGTCTCCTAGTGTTACCATTGAGCCATGGTAGCTTGCTACTGCTCGGGAACACTTAGGCTGGCCGGCATGTGTCCTTCGTTCCTGTGTCTGTCCCTTCGGGGAAATGTCACGCATTGAGTACCGGAGTCCTGTTAGCCCGCTACAGCCTGGTTTACCGGAGTCCTGCTAGCCAGTGCTACAGCCCGGACCCACTTGCTGATGACCGACACGTTCGTTGCTGGGTCATGGATGCCTGTCCCTGTAAGTCTATGCCACTTTGGGTTTACGACTAGTCATGTCAGCCCGGGCTCTTTATCATATGGATGCTAGCGACACTATCATATACGTGAGCCAAAAGGCGCAAACGGTCCCGGGCAAAGGTAAGGCGACACCCGTGGGGATACCGTGCGTGAGGCCGCAAAGTGATATGAGGTGTTACAAGCTAGATCGATGTGACATCGAGTCGGGGTCCTGACTGCGTTGGCATCAGAGCCGGACTGCCTGTAGGTTCTCCAAGCCAAACTGGTCGATGTTGAGTCTAGAAATTCTTTAGTTATATGTAGGGGAATTATTTGTGGGTGGAACGTAAGGCTCTTTTTACTCCTTTATCTTATGACATTCTGATCTGAGTCAGTCTATTCTTCCACCGGGGGTTAAGGAATTAGGATCTATTCTCTCTATCAGGATCACGTGTTACTAATCAGTAGTACCTTATAGGGTTGATGGATACAAGCCTAGTTCAGTTCTACTACCACATTATGTTGCTAGGATGGACTCAGAACTTGATATGATGATGTTGAGTGTGTATGAAATCCTTTGTCAAATGTCTCAAAATCCTTCTTGAGCATTTACAGCTGTTATGCTGCCGAAATTTTGCTAGAAATTCTAATGCCTTTGCATTATGATTGTGTTTTCAGATGGCCACTCGCGATCTCAATCAAGTGGTTCGCCTGACTCGATGCCTAGATGTACCCGGTCATACCGCCATGTTGGTCAGGGTAATGACTGAGGCTGGATACCGTTGGTATCCTGAGTACACGGTCGAAGAGCAATTCCGAGACTTTAATCAAAGCCAGTATCTCTGCACTGTCAGGATATTTCCATCTTATCCTGGGTCCACCGAGCCCCTTCACTGCTCCTATGGACTCGGGGTTACTATTGAGATGGCTGTGCAGGACGCCGCCTACTCTATGATGACCATCATGCGAGTCAGGTCTGGCCTATTTCGGGACTCTGATTTCCGGTATATGCCAGGATCACTTCCGGGAGCACAAGGGTATCTCCAGGCTATCTATGCTGACCCCACTCAGGAGGATTCACGGACTCGCACCACTGCTGAGATGCTCGAGGATAAGGACCGTGAAAATCGGGCCTTGAGGTTAGAGCTCTTCAATACCCGTGCTGACCACTGGGCCACATTGACTCGGTTTGCATCGGCGGTGCAAGCTGGATATTCGGATATGCGCGATCTCTATCCTGTGAGATCTGCTCTGCCAGACGTGATGGGTTGGCGTGATGTAGGAGGCATCACCCCACCTCGCGGTCCCCGCAGGCCACCGTCTGTTGGTCCAAGACCTCATCCTAGCCCCTATGGTCCACAAGCTCCGCGAGATCGTCTGTTTCCGGATGATCATGTTGAGCTTCCAGGCTATGGAGGTGACTTCTACGAGGACTACTACGGATCGGTCTGAGTTAGTGGTAGTATCACTAGTTCGTGTTAGCTGTGTCGTCTATCGTCCTGCGTGACTCGTGGGATATGACCTAGCTGTATCGCCTTCCGGAGGTGTAGAAAAATAATGTATAGGAGCTGGGAATGCCTCCGATGAGATGTAATCCTTTTTTTTCACCGTAATAGTACTTTGTTTGGTCTTGTACTAAACCCTGTATGGTGTGTATGACGATGGAATAAAGAAGCAGTTTCTGTATCTACCATGTCATACAGATGGTCATCTTGCATTCCGAGTTATTCCTTACATTCTGTATCCTATGTCGGAATTTTATCATCCTGACTAAATCATTGTCTTGTTTACCTAGGATGGTCAACACGCGCACTAACCCTGCTCCTCAAGAGCAGGCCGAAGGCAGTGAAGTCAGGAATGCAAATCTGCCTCATCCTCCTTCCCTAGCCGAGGTTATGATGGAAGCCGAAAGAAACAAGCGGGAGACCAACCGTTTGTTGGAGCGTATTGAACAGAACACAGCACACCATCAGCGGACTAACGTGGTGTCACTCAGTGATTTTATCAAGTTACATCCACCCACATTCCACCACTCCGTCGAGCCTCTCGACGCTGATGACTGGCTTCGCAGTATCTCCCACAAGCTGCGTTCCGTGCTAGTAGCTGAGGCTGACAAGGTCACCTTTGCTGCATATCATCTTGAAGGCCCCGCCAGTCTATGGTGGGAGAATTATGGAGCTATGCGCCCAGCGGGCCATGTCACTACTTGGGCTGAATTCAGCGAGGCTTTCCGTGAACATCACATTCCGGAAGGTCTCATGGACCGTAAACGTGAGGAATTTTGCAGTTTCACTCAGGGCCGACTCTCTGTGGATGCTTACAGCAGGGAGTTCGGTAACCTCGCACGATATGCAACTGAGGAAGTTTCTACTGATGCCAAGAAGCAAGCCAGGTTCCGTAAGGGACTTAGTCCTGAGCTTCGCCGCGACCTCCGTCTGCATGAGTGCACATCTTTTCAGAAACTTGTTAACAAGGCCATTAGTGCTGAGACTGGTCAGACTGACTATGACGCAACACGCAAGCATGGCCGTGACATGGGTTCCTCATCCGGTGCGGGTCCTCAGAAGCGCCGCGTGTGGGTGCCCAACACTGCCCTGCCACCTAGGTTCACACCGAGGCCATCCTTCCAGGCGCCTCGCCCCGTTCAACAGTCTACACCAGCCAAGCCCTATGGGGGTCCAACCAACAATGCTCCTCCACGTACCAGTTCCGTGACTTGTTTCAAGTGTGGGGAATCTGGCCACTATATGCGTGAGTGTCCCCAGACCAACCCCAACCAATCTGCTAAAGCTGTTGGCCGTGGCAAGCCGACAGGGAAAGTGTTCCACGCCAAGCCGGCCACCGCTACACGTGGCCATGTCAACTGTATCTCTGCCGAAGAAGCTCAAGAGGATCCCAACGTCGTTCTCGGTACGCTCCTTGTAAATTGCCACCCGGCATCTGTTCTTTTCGATACAGGAGCCTCTCATTCATTTATATCCGAGAACTATGCTCGTTTGCATAACACCGCATTCTGTGACATGCCATCCACTATGGAAATTTCTACTCCTGGTTCTAGATGGCAGACCTCCAGGGTAAGTTATGGAAATGAAATCCAAGTCGACAGACTTGTTTTCCTTGCATCTTTGATAGCTCTCAAATTTTCAGATATTAATATCATTTTGGGTATGGACTGGATGTCAGCTCATCATGCCAAAATTGATTGCTTCTCTAGGACTGTTCAACTCACTCATCCTTCGGGGAAGATAGTCAATGTCTTGACCCGATTAGCCAATCGACAGTTATATTCTCTTAACGCCAGCCCTTTGCCAGACCTTGAGGACGTTCCGGTAGTCCGTGACTTCCCGGATGTCTTCCCAGAGGAATTGCCAGGTGTTCCACCCGACAGGGATGTTGAGTTCGTAATAGACCTCATTCCAGGAACCGTTCCGATTGCTAGAAGACCCTATAAGATGGCACCACTAGAACTAGCCGAGCTTAAGAAACAACTCGATGAGTCCTTGAAAAAGGGTTTCATCCGACCTAGTTCATCTCCGTGGGCTTGCCCCGTCCTCTTCGTCAAGAAGAAGGATGGTACGGACCGGATGGTTGTAGATTACCGACCTGTCAATTTGGTCACAATCAAGAACAAATATCCGCTCCCTAGGATCAACGACCTGTATGATCAGCTCGCTGGATCCTCAGTCTTCTCCAAGATGGATTTGAGGTTGGGCTACCATCAAATCAAAATCAGAAACGGGGACATTCGTAAAACGGCCTTTGTTACTCGTTATGGCCAATACGAGTACACCGTCATGTCCTTCGGTTTAACCGACGCTCCAGCCACCTTTTCTCGGTTAATGAACTCAATCTTCATGGAGTATTTGGATAAATTCGTCGTAGTTTATCTCGATGATATACTCATCTACTCCAAGAACGAGGAAGAACATGCCGAACATCTAAGGCTAGTGTTGAAGAAACTTCGAGAGCACCGCCTTTATGCCAAGTTTTCCAAATGTGAATTTTGGTTGTCAGAAGTGACCTATCTGGGTCATGTAATATCTGGTAAAGGTATTGCTGTTAACCCTAAGCGAGTTCAAGCCGTCCTTAATTGGACTCCACCTGAATCGGTCAAACAAGTTCGGAGTTTTCTGGGCTTAGCGAGCTATTGTCGCCGCTTTGTCGAGAACTTCTCCAAAGTTGCTAAACCTCTAACCGAACTCCTCAAGAAAGATAAGAAGTTCGAATGGACTCCACAATGTGAGCACAGCTTTCAGGAACTGAAAAGACGCCTGACTTCTGCTCCCGTACTGGTACCGCCAGACTTCTCCAAGGACTTTGTTATCTACTGCGACGCCTCGCGACAAGGACTAGGTTGCATTCTCATGCAAGATCGACACGTAATTGCTTACGCTTCACGGCAATTGCACCCACATGAGGAGAATTATCCTACTCATGATCTAGAGCTTGCAGCCGTAGTCTATGCACTTAAGACCTGGCGACATTACCTCCTCGGTAACCGTTGCGAAATATTCACTGATCACCAAAGTCTGAAGTACATTTTCACCCAACCGGATTTGAATCTCAGGCAAAGACGTTGGGTTGAGTTGATCACAGATTTCGACTTAGGAATAACTTACACCCCAGGGAAAGCCAATGTCATGGCTGATGCGCTAAGTCGTAAATCTTATTGTAACAACCTAATGTTACAACAAAGTCAACCGCTTCTCCATGAGGAATTTCGGAAGCTTAACCTTCACATTGTTCCTCAAGGTTTTCTTTCCACCTTGGTGGCGAAACCTACCCTTACAGACCAGATCGTCAAGGCACAGAAGGTAGATCCGGGAATCTCCCGCATCAAGAGAAACATCAAGAAAGGAATTGCGAATTGTTTCTCCATTAATGATCAAGGGGTCGTATACTTCGGGAATCGACTAGTGGTTCCCAAAGTGCGAAACCTGAGGCGATTGATCCTTAAGGAGGCTCATGAATCTCCTCTCACCATTCATCCCGGTAGTACTAAGATGTATCAGGACCTACGCTAGAGGTTCTGGTGGACTAGGATGAAGAGAGAAATTGCTCAGTATATTGCTAATTGCGACGTCTGTCGTCGTGTAAAAGCAGAGCATCAACGGCCTGCTGGCACCCTTCAACCCTTAGCTATTCCTGAATGGAAATGGGATAAAATTGGTATGGATTTCATTACCGGTTTTCCCAGGACCAAGAGAGGGAATAATGCTATCTTCGTCGTTGTCGATCGTCTTTCCAAAGTAGCCCATTTCCCACCTGTTCGTGAGAGTATAACCGCTAGTCAATTGGCAGACTTATACATCTCCCGGATAGTGTCTCTCCATGGTGTTCCTTTGGAAATTAACTCGGATCGAGGAAGTATTTTCACCTCTCGATTTTGGGAAAGTTTCCAAAATGCTATGGGAACCCGTCTCTCCTTTAGCACCGCTTTCCACCCTCAGTCGAGTGGTCAAGTGGAACGCGTCAACCAGATTCTAGAAGACATGCTTCGAGCCTCTGTTATCTCATTCGGAATGGATTGGGAGAAGTGCCTTCCATTTGACGAATTCGCTTACAACAACAGCTATCAATCTAGCTTGGGTAAAGCCCCTTTTGAAGTTCTCTATGGACGACGGTGTCGAACACCCCTTAACTGGTCAGAGACCGGGGAAAGACAATTCTTTGGCCCGGATATGATTCAGGAAGCAGAAGAACAAGTTCGCATCGTTCGTGAAAAGTTGAAAACAGCCCAATCTCGTCAAAAGAGTCAATATGACCGAAAACATAAGGCTATGACTTTCGAGGTTGACGAGAAGGCTTACCTTCGGGTTACCCCTCTGAAGGGAACCCATCGTTTCGGTATCAAAGGCAAATTGGCTCCTCGTTACATTGGACCTTTTCGCATTCTCGCTAAACGAGGAGAAGTTGCCTACCAGTTGGAACTACCTCCGCACCTCTCCAGAGTCCACGATGTCTTCCACGTTTCTCAACTCAGGCGTTGCTTCTCGGATCCTATCCGTGGAGTGGACCACGAAACGCTTGATCTCCAAGATAATCTTACATATCGAGAGTACCCCATTCGTATCCTCGATCAGGCCGAGCGTACCACTCGACGTCATAATATCAAGTTTCCCAAAGTACAATGGTCGCACCATTCTGAGGATGAAGCAACTTGGGAAAGGGAGGATCGTCTTTGACTTGAGTATCCCGCCTTCTTTCCGGAGGAACCCAAATCTCGGGATGAGATTCTTTTGAGTGGGGGTGAGTTGTCACATCCTAGTTAGCCATGCATTAGAGTGTTGCATCATGTTTACTCTTTCATCAGAAACCTAAAATGGGGATGACAGAACCCCCAGTCCCCTCTGAAACCAATTAGGGTTTACTAAAAACTTTTTCAATGAACCTGAAATGCCCTTCTAAAATGCCCATCATTTTTGTCTTGGTTCAGAACCTCTGCCAAAAGTGATGCACATTTTCCTAGGCCATCTTAGGGTTTTTGAATTAAATCATAAATATTTGAATTTGGGCATTTAAAATTATATAAAATATTTAAATGCTCAAATATCTCCAAACTAAAATGTTTCATGTTGGAAATAATCCAACTATGGACCAGGAGTAGTTTGGTGATTTTAGGAGTTGCCTAAGTATTTTATTTAATTCAACAAAGTTGCAGAAGTATTAAAAAACAGAAAACAGAAAGAAAATGGAAAAAACTTACCTGGCGCCCAGCACCTGGCCCACCTGCCGGCCCAGCCCAGCGCCGCTCCAGCGAGCTGCTTGCCGGCCAGGCAGGCAGGCAGGTGCCCGACGGCGACCGCAGCGTGCGCTACGCACCTGCTTGCCGCCTCGCCGCTCCCCTCGCCCGGTGACGTCGTGGATCGGCCTCCCTCGCTCCCCCGAACCCCCCAGACACCCCCTCTCCTCTCCAGCTCCTCCCCCTCGCGCTTCCCCCGCCATGACCGACGCCACCATCGCCGTGCTCCCCGCCGCCCGTGCGTCCTCTCATCGTGTCCAGGAGCTCCACCGCTGTCCACTCCATCGAGCAAGCCGAGCCCCGAGCGCTCGCAATGCCCGAGTCCACCGCAACGACCTCGCCCGAACCGCCGTCGCCGGAGATCCCCTTCAACGCCGTCGTCGCTCCGGTTCATCTCCGGCCACACCAAGGGCTTCGTCGCACTCACTGTGAGCTTAGCCATCTTCCCCTTCCTTCCGTTCTTGCTCCCGAGCCGTGTAGCGACCTCCCGGAGCTCAACCGCACCCACCGCCGTGGAGCTCGTCGCCGACGTGCTCCCGGTCATCCTCCGGCCACTCCGCGGTGTCCATCATACTCACCGTGTCACTTAGCACCTAGCTAGCCACTCCCCGAGCCTCACTGACCCCTCTAGCGTCAAGTTCGTCTTCGGCCGAACCCCGGTGGCTGCCAAAGTCGTCGCCGGCGCCAACTCCGGCCACCCCGACCCCAACGGACTCCACCAAGAGCTGCGGCTCGTCCTCAGCTCCACTCCGGTGGTCTCCGCGACCCATTTGGTGGCCGAAACAGCCAAAACCACTTCCGCCGCCGCGTCGGGCTCGCCGGCGGCTAAACGCCGGTGCAGCCGACCCGGGTTTGACCACGGGTGGGCCCCGGTTGACTCCCCTGAGTCAATGACAGGTGGGGCCCAGCCCTGTTAATTAAACAGGTTTAGTTTTATTTAAACTTTAATTAAACTAATCACACTGACACGCGGGACCCACTGTCAGGTTTGACCCGGACGTGTTCTGTTGACCTGCTGACGTCACACTGACGTCAGGGTGACGCAATAATTGATTTTCTGGAATTAATCTAATATAGGAAATTCCAGAATATAGTTTAAACTTTAAAAATCCATAACTTTTATTCTGTAACTCCAAATCAGACAAATTATATATGAAAAATGATCAGAAAAATCCAATCTATCCATCTGTACTATTTTCATGCATGATTAAACAAGTTAACCTGATGTTTAATGCAGAACAAGGAAAAGCACTTTAAAAGGCCATGTTTGAGTTTGAAATTTGAATCTTTGATTCAAATTGGTTCAAACCCTTCTGGTCTTAGTTGCATTAGCCCAACACACTCATATTGCTATGTTTCATGCATGCATCATATTGTTGCACATTGTTTGGTGATGGTTGTGTATCGGTGTTCTTTGCGGCAGGTTCTGCCTCCGAGGAGTATCGTGATTACCCTAACGAAGAACCGTATCAGTGCATCGAACCATCAGGCAAGCAACCAACCATTTGATCATATCGATACAATCCCATGTTCTCGCTCCTGCTCTCTTTTACTGCATTAAGACAACGCGTTTCAAACTGCTGTGTGCTACGGTAGTTGAACCCATTTCCTCTGCATGACCTGTCATTGCCACAGTAACTAGATGAAACCCACTAGCATGTGTAGGAGTTGATTGAGCCATATGTATGTGTTGTTCCTACCTTGCTATGCCTGCTATGCTTAGAGTCGTGTCAGGTCTGGTTCATCTGGGTGATGGGCTAGAGTGAAATGATTATGTCGGTAATGAGAGTGGTGTGGTGAACACGATTTGGTAAAGGTATCGATGAGAGGCCATGTAGGAGTACATGGTGGGTTGTTTCATTGAAGCCGACCTTAAGCACTGAGATCTGTATGTGTGATTTAAGAATCAGCTACTACCATTCATTGGGCCCGAAACCAATGGACCCTCTCGGCTTCTTATTCACCCTAGTTCTTCGTCCAGGAGTTGCAAGTAGTTTCTGGTGTTTGTAGCCTACTGGAGGACGTGGACAGCGCTGACCGTAGGGGTGGGCTGTGATGCGGTAGGTACGTGGCCGGGTGTACCGAATACCCGTTAGGTATCTCGGGAACCCTGTTCACATCGTTCGGGGCCGTATGGGAAACCTCGGCCGGACTCCCTGCGGATGGAACCTGGATAGGCGATAAACCTGGACTGGAGGCTTAGGTGGTTAGGTAGGTCGTGGCCGACACCCACGTTGGGCTTCCGCTTGAAGGTTGCCGAGTACATGTCGTGTAAACGACGGTAAGTGGTGAGAGCGTGTATGAAGAAGTACACCCCTGCAGGGTTATCATGATCTATTCGAATAGCCGCGTCCGCGGTAAAGGACTACTTGGTTGCCTATACAGTTCATAGACAAGTAAATGGAAACTACTAAAAACCTCAAGATAAGGGTGAGTGCCGAGGATGGCTCTTCCGTAGGAAGACGGAGGTGGATCCTCGGTAGTGTATTGAATTGGTGAGTAATGGACTCGTGTGCGCAAAACCATTTCAAGTTGGAGTCTCGTAGGTTAGCCTAGCCAAGAGTCAAAGCTGGCCTGCTGCAACAACTCCACCAACCCTTCTTGATAATATGCATGTATGTAGGATCTGATGTAAGTCTTGCTGAGTACCTTTGTACTCATGTTGCTATAATTTACATTTTTTCAGAAGACGCTGCAACCCCTTCTGATGGGTTCTACGTAGACGTTGACATCAATGAGTAGGCTAAGGCCCAGGTGGTGATCCTGAGCTTGTGAAGGACCACGTAGTATAGCTAGGCTTTCCAAGCCTCTTTTATTTTACTAGTTGTCTGTACTCAGACAAGTTACTTCCGCTGTTGGTTTGTATGACTGTATGGCTTGAATGCTGGGTCGTGTGACCCGTACCTTTGTGTATGTTATGTATGGCTCTCTGAGCCTTAAATAAAGTACTTGTGTCATAGAGTCATGTTGTGATGCCTTGTTGTATTTGCACATATCGAGCATATTGTGTGTATGTTTGAAATGCTTGGTATGTGTGGGATCTGACTATCTAGTTGTTTATCCTTAGTAGCCTCTCTTACCGGGAAATGTCTCCTAGTGTTACCACTGAGCCATGGTAGCTTGCTACTTCTCGGGAACACTTAGGCTGGCCGACATGTGTCCTTCTTCGTTCCTGTGTCTGTCCCTTCGGGGAAATGTCACGCATTGAGTACCGTAGTCCTGTTAGCCCGCTACAGCCCGGTTTACCGGAGTCCTGCTAGCCCAGTGCTACAGCCCGGACCCACTTGCTGATGACCGACACGTTCGTTGCTGGGTCATGGATGCCTGTCCCTGTAAGTCTGTGCCACTTTGGGTTTACGACTAGTCATGTCAGCCCGGGCTCTTTATCATATGGATGCTAGCGACACTATCATATACGTGAGCCAAAAGGCGCAAACGGTCCCGGGCAAAGGTAAGGCGACACCCGTGGGGATACCGTGCGTGAGGCCGCAAAGTGATATGAGGTGTTACAAGCTAGATCGATGTGACATCGAGTCGGGGTCCTGACAATCAGAATGGTGAAGTATTTGCTAGATATGTTGGCACTAACTGCAGGACGGTCCCCCTATGAAGAAAATCTGGGTTTCCAAAAGGTGCCTTGGAAGTCTTTAGGTGAATGTCATGATGACACCACCTGTGAAGAATAGGAACCCCAGATCAAATTCTTCATACGGACCAAAGTCTTCATATGGATCCAGATCCAGATCCTCGTATGGACATCATCGTGCTAACACTTCTGTTTCGCAGGGAAGATCTAAGGGTTATGAATATGTGCATTATTCTTCAAATCATTATGTTCATAAGTCCTCGAAGAATTTATTTGCTTATTCATATGCTTACTCTAACCCCTCTCATGTGAAACGAAGTGGATTGGCTTCTATGCCACCTTTCTCATATGGAGCTCGCAGAATGATGAACTTTTTGCCACCCCTCCAGATGTGGGTGGTGAAGAAAAAGAACTAATCTCTTATGTAGGGCCAGGTCTTCAGATGATCCTAAACGTCTGAAGAATTTGCTGGAGACCTGAATATGCTTGAAAGGACGCAAGCTAATCATGAGGAAATGGATTTTTGTTTCTCACGTCCTCATACTGCTATATCTGTTCTATCGCTTGATGAAATTGATCTGATGCATTTGATGTCACATTCTTCACTGCTGAAGTATATGAGTTCGTAAGATGCACTAATTCATCTGCAGGATGATCAACCCAAAGCCACTGAGTGGGTCCTCGATAGTGGATGTACAAATCACATGACTGGTGACAGGAACTTATTGATGGACACTGATTTGTCTCCATCACATCTGAAGCATATCACCTACGCTGACAAAGGCAAAAGCAAGGTATTGAGTCTAGGTAAGGTTGTGATCTCAAAGGATTGACACATGGACAAAGTCATGCTTGTCGAGTCCTTAGGGTTCAACCTCATGTCTGTCTCAATGCTTTATGATCTTGATATGGTTGTTGTTTTTGGCAAGTATCGTTGTGTTGTGATCATGGAAGCTGACAGGTCCAAAGTCTTCGAATGCTTTAGGAGAGGATATCTGCATATTGTTGATTTCTCTAAAGGACCACAACCTACTACATGTCTACTTGCAAAAGCTTCAGAAGGCTGGCTATGGCATCGATGACTTGGTCATGTTGGCATGAGGAACTTGCACACTCTAGCGAAGAAGAAGCATGTCATTGGCATCGAGGGTGTCAAATTCCTCCAGGACCATATGTGTGGAGCTTGTGAAGCTGGAAAGATGACCAAGGCCAAGCATCCCTCAAAGACCATCATGACTACCACTCGTCCATTTGATTTTTTTGACTATAAACAGTAGGGTAAAACCCCACTGCAACTTTTATTAAATAAAAAAGGGAAAGAACACAATGTCTTAAGCGCTTGAGGTAAGCCAAAAAAAGAGAAAGAAAGAAAGAAGAGAAGAGAAAGAAGAGAGAAAAAGAAGAACTAAAAAAGAAGAAGAAAAAAGAGAGAGAAACTATCAAAAAAATCTATACTACCCCTATAATTACAAGATGGACTCTAACCAAGCTGAAAATTGTGGCGGTAACTTATTCTTCATCCTAAATTTCAATAACTTGAGCTCTTCCAAATAGATGTGTTTCCAACCCTGAAAAGAGGGATTGATATGTTCAAAGATCTTGTTGTTTCTAGATATCCAAATAGCCCAAGAACGTAGTATAATAATCTCCATGAAGAAAGGAAGCTGCAGTTTGTCTTTAAGGTCTTGAAATGCTTCCAACACTGACAGGTTACTTGTTCTGGTTGGGAAAATGTAATCCCAACATTGTGCAACGAAAGGGCAACTCCAAAAAAGATGATGTAAAGTCTCCTCCTGATGACAATTTCGAACAGCACAGTTATCATCATCCAGCTCAAAGTTCTTTCTTCTTAGTAGATTCCTAGTATTAACTCTGTCATGCAACAATTGCCAGAAGAAAATTTTGTGTTTAGGTTGAGATGAGCTCTTCCATATCCAACTGAAATGAGGTGGAGTTATCTTATATCTAGTTAACACCTTATAAGCTTTGATTGAGGAGTAAAATTCATTGCCCCATATGTAGCTCCATGTGTCCCTCAACTGCAAGTGCTCTGAGTTTCTCAAAGAGATGCATATATTTTCCTTCAAGGAATTCCTCATATGCTTGGGTGGTTAGTGGTAGGTGAAATAAATCCTGGAGATACGCAGTATGGATGACTTGATTGACAGTAATAGAGGTATTTTTGGCAAAAGTAATGAGGTGGTGAAATTTGTGTTTCATGACAAAGTCATGCCAGCAATCATCCCAAAACAGAGCACTTTGACCATCTCCTACATTACATCTAGCAATTGCTTTGTATTGATCAATAAGAGCTAAATTTGACTTCCACCAGAAGGATCCCTCCCTGCTGTTGCCTGGCAGATTCCCAGTACTATAGTATGTCTCCCAAACAAGATTTACCCAGGGAATATCATGTCTGTTGAAAAACTTATGCAGATTTTTCATGAGAAATGTCTTGTTGTATGTGAAAATATCCATGACTCCTAAACCTCCTTGACTCTTGGGTCTACAGACAGTTTTCCATGCCACAAGTGCTGGTCTATGATCCCCCAAACCAGGGCTTCTCCATAGGCAATGTCTCAAATATTTATTGATCTGCTTCTTGATAGTAACAGGAACATCTAGGCAGCACTTGAAGAAAATGGTTAATGAAGCAAGCACTGATTTTACCAATAGTAATTTTCCTGCTTGGGTCATGAATGTAGATAGTCCAGCAAGTCTTTTAGCAATTCTTTGAACTAGTGGCAAACATTGCTCCACAGTTGGTTTGTAAATTCCCAGAGGTAATCCCAAGTATGTGAAAGGGAAGTGACCTCTGGAGCACTGCAATGTGTTTGTGAATATATCCACTCTGTCCTCTGCAACATTTATGGTCACCATGACTGACTTACCACAATTTACCTTTAAACCAGTGGCTGCAGCAAAAGTGTTGAGGAGTGCCTTAATACAAATGAGCTCTCTGGCATTAGCTTTCATAAAGACAAGGGTATCATCAGCATATTGCACTATTGGAAAATCAGGGCAAGAATTAACTTGAAGAGGGGAAGTTATAATCCCCAATCTCATAGCCTTATTAAAGATGGACTGAAGGAGGTCAGCAGCCAGAATAAAAATCAAGGGTTAGTAAGGATCACCTTGTGTGACCCCTCTTTTGCAATAAAATTTCTTCCCAGGAACTCCATTGAGCATAGCGGCAGAAGAATCAGATGTGAATATAAGACTCATCCAAGAAATCCATTTTTCCCCAAAACCTTTTACTCTGAATATGTCAATGATGCCCTGATGTTAAATAGTATCAAAAGCTTTTTCATAGTCTAACTTGATCACCAACATCTCCTCTCTAGATTTGTGACACTGGTGTATATACTCATAAGCCCACCCAAGGCAGTCTTGAATCATCCTGTTCTTCAAAAAACCATACTGATTAATATGTACTATCTGTAATATCACTCCCCGAAGTCTGTTGGCTAACAACTTTGTAATGATTTTCATAACACCATTTAGCAAAGAAATGGGTCTAAAGTCATTTAGTGTGAGAGGTACTTCCTTTTTAGGGATTAAAGTGATGAAAGATGTATTGATGCTCTCAAGGTTCACAGTGCCAGCATGAAAAGCCATGATCAGTGCAGTAGTATCCTCTTTAATAATGTCCCAGCAAGCTTTAATAAATTCATTGTTGAAACCATCTAGACCTGGGGATTTATCAGTTGGTAAGTTCTTCACTACATCATTAATTTCTTCTTGTGTGAAAGGCCTTTCAAGGTCCTGAAATATTTGTGGATCAACTCTGTTTTCATATAAATCATGCAAATCAAAATGCATATTATGCCCACTTGACTGTCCAAGTCTTTTTTAAAAGCCTCCCAAAGAATAGCAGCCTTGCCTGCATGATCAGTGATTTCCACTTGCTCATCATTTAGCAGCATTGCAATCTTGTTATGTCTATGATTAATTGAGGCCTTAGTGTGGAAGAATTTTATGTTCTCATCTCCAAACTTAACTCCTTTATTTTTTTTCCTTTGTTTCCAGTAGATCTTTTGATTATTAAGCACCTCCAGAAGATACTCTTTTAACAGTCTCCTACAATTTGCCTCAAATAAGGTTAGGTCTCTGTATTCCTCAATCATGTCCCAAAGAAAAATACAAGCATTTAGCTCCTCAATCTACTTTTTCATACAAGAGAGGTTTTTGGCCCACAGTTTTAGTGCTCTCCTCAGATTTTTAAATTTGGCATTGATTTTCTTAGTAGGATCATAGAAACCCACTGGAATATTCCAAGCAGCCTGGACAATATCATTGAAAGAGCTATGTTTCAACCAGTATTTTTCAAACCTGAAAACCTTAGACTTTGGGATGCTAGTTCCAATTTTGATCATACATGGAATGTGATCAGAAATTGGTTTGGCCAGAGGAAGTGCAGTGGAATCAGGAAAGGAGGTCAACCAAGCAGCAGAAGTAAATAGCCAGTCTAACTTTTCTAAGAGAGGACTATCTTGCATGTTACTCCAGCTATATTGCCCACCTTTTAAAGCCAGTCCCACCAACCCTAGGTTACTAATAGCCTCATTGAACAAAATCATCTGATTGACATCCCCACCTAGTTTATTCCTATCATCTAGGGATCTGATAAAATTGAAATCTCCCATGAGAATCCATTCAGTCTCAATGTCCATTTGCATGGAATTTAACCAGTCAATAAATTCTAGCTTATCTTCTTGGTTGCAAGGGCCATAAATATTGGTTAGAACCCATGAGTGATGAGATGTTTTGCATGTAAACTGAACTATGAGAGAGAACTTGTTTTGAAATATCAATTCAGCATTGAAGAAAAGAGCCATTCCATGCTATCAAGATACCACCAGAGGCCCCCACAGAGGGGAGGAATTCAAACTTATTAAATCTTTGTGGACAAAAATTGTGCAGGTAAGCAAGGTCAAAAAGTTCTCTTTTAGTTTCCTGAATGCAAACAATACAAGCTACACTCTCCTTAATTTTCTGTCTGATGGCCAACCATTTATCTGAGGAATTAATGCCCCTGACATTCTAGTTCAATATGTTCCATGATCTGTTGTTATTCATTAACACAAATAATCAAATTGTAATTAACCACCAAGTGCCATCCCCTGGTGTTTATCCCTGTATTAATGAACTGTATATTCCCGGCAGAAACTTCCTTTCTCAACAAATCAAGAGCAAAACAATCACCAGCATGGACATCATCATTTTCCAAGGTATTCAAAGTACACTTGTCCCACTAGACCCACATCACACAGTTAGGGGTACAGACATATAGAAGAAAAGATCTCCCACTACTAATCAAAAGGATGCAGGGAGTACCAAATCCATTTATATTACATAGATTACCAAAATAAGCCACTGCCACTCCACAATGTTGCTGCAGTAAATTGTGGAAATAAAGGAACTGGCTTGTAGGCTTGGAGTAGAGGTGTGCAGTCATGCTTACACAGCATGAGGGTTAGCATCTCCAGTGGCCTTGGGGACCTTGGCCATCTCCTCCTGCTCCTTTTTCTTGAGCTTTTTGGACAACTTGTCATATGCCTCCTCCTCAGATACCTTGCAGAAACTCTTTGTCAGTTTTTTCACAACTTTATTCCTATAACCATTGTTATATTTCTATAACCATTACAAGGGAGGCAAGTCTGAACAGTACAAGGTTTTCCCCACCATTGTTATCTTTCTTAATCCTGTCACTTCTTGTTACCTCAGTTTCCACAAGGGGTTCCTTCTCCCTTCTCTTCCTTGAAACTGCCTCTCCAAGTGGCAGAATGAGCACTTTATTTGGAGACACCTCTTGTAGTGGGCTCCCTGTGCCACTAGAAGAGCGAGCAGCTGGGCTAATGCCCTCATTTTCCTTACCAATTCCCTGCATAAATTATTTACAACTTGGAGCCTGAGAAGTGGAGCAGTTATCAGGTATGTGAAATGTAAAAGTCTCTTCAATAGAACAGTTTGCAGTCAACAAAGTCCATAATTCAGATTTGAGCAATTTCATAATCCAGCCAAACTTGTCAGGAGTTAAAAGAAGGTGGATTATGAAGTTGAACCAACTTACTGGAATATCAATCTTAAAAGGGCTGGCTTCTCCCTGAGTGGCTGGAGCAAAATGCTGAATCCACATGTCCAAACGTTCTTCAGAGATCAAATGAGAGCCATCAATAAAAGTATAATTAGAAAGCATGGTGGAAATTTCAGCTTCTTGTATCTTTCTTTTATTTGTAACAATATCTTTCATATACTTAGCATAAGGATTCATTTTAAGCATATCAGTCAAATGCATATGCAAAAAGATAGGTATAATCATTTCAGCAAAGCGCTAAAATCCTCATCATCCTTTTTCTTGGATGGTTTAGGAGGAAAAGGCATGGGTTTCTGAACCCATGGTTCTCTTTCTTTACCGTGCTTCCTAGTGACGAAGTCTATCTTATCATAACATTGATTCCTTGATTGTGGGTTATCAAGATCAACAACAGGTTCAATCTCTACATCATTATTATTGCTAGGTTGAGCATCAACATGAATATCATCATTAACATTATCACTAGGTTCATGTTCATTACCAGATTGTGTTTCAGCATCAGAAATATAAATATCATTGGGATTCTCAGGTGTGTCAACAACAGGTTCACTAGAAGCATGCAAAGTCCTATCATTTTTATTTTTCTTTTTTTTAGAAGGACTAGGTGCATCAACATTAGTTCTTTAAGAATCTTGCTCAGTTCTCTTAGGGTGGCCCTCGGGATAAGGTTCCTGAGTCATTTTACGCCCTCTAGTCACAACTCTAACATCATTATCATTTTTCTTATTATTTAATTCATTGAGCAAATCATTCTGAGCTTTAAGCACTTGTTCTACTTGAGTGGTAAGCATAGAAGCATGTTTACTAATAAGTTTAGGCTCACCTTTAACTCTAGACATATAATAACTCAAGTGTTCAATCATATAAGCATTACATTTCAATTGTCTACCAACATAAGCATTGAAGTGTTCTTGTTTAACGATAAAATTATCAAACTCATCTAAGCATTGACTAGCAGACTTATAACGAGGAATATCACCTTCATGAAATCTATAGAGAGAATTTACCTTTATTACCTGTGTCGGGTTATCAAGACCATGTATCTCTTCAATAGGTGGTAAATTCTTAACATCTTTAGCTTTAATACCCTTTTCTTTCATAGATTTCTTTGCCTCTTGCATATCTTTAGGACTGAGAAATAGAATACCCCTTTTCTTCGGAGTTGGATTAGGAGTTGGTTCAGGAAGTGTCCAATCATTATCATTACTCAACATATTACTCAATAGCAGTTCAGCTTGATCAATAGTTCTTTCCCTGAAAACACAACCAGCACAACTATCCAGGTGGTCTCTGGAAGCATCGGTTAGTCCATTATAAAAGATGTCAAGTATTTCATTTTTCTTCAGAGGATGATCAAGCAAAGCATTTAGTAATCGAAGAAGCCTCCCCCAAGCTTGTGGGAGACTCTCTTCTTCAGTTTGCACAAAATTATATATTTCCCTTAAGGCAGCTTGTTTCTTATGAGAGGGGAAATATTTAGCAGAGGAGTAATAAATCATATCCCGGGGACTACGCACACAACCAGGATTAAGAGAATTAAACCATGTTCTAGCATCACTCTTTAATGAGAACGAAAATATCTTAAGGATATAGTAGTAACGAATTTTTTCATCATTAGTGAATAGGGTGGCTATATCATTCAATTTAGTTAGATGTGCCACAACAGTTTCAGATTCATAGTGATAAAAAGGATCAGATTCAACCAAAGTAATTATCTTAGGGTCGACAGAGAAATCATAATCCTTATCGGAAATACAGATAGGTGAAGGAGCAAAAGCAGGGTCATATTTCATTCTAGCATTCAAAGACTTTTCTTTCAGCTTAGCTAATAGTTTCTTAAGATCATATCTATCTTTGCAAGCTAAAAGATCTCTAGTAGTTTCTTCATCCATAACATAACCCTCAGGCACATCAGGCAATTCATATATAGGGGGAGAATCTTCATCATCACTTTCCTCAATATTATCAGTTTCGATAATTTCATTCTCTCTAACCCTAGCAAGTTGTTCATCAAGAAATTCACCTAGTGGCATAGTATTGTTAAGCATAGAAGTAGTTTCATCATAAGCATCATGCATAGAAGAAGTGGCATCATCAATAACATGCGAGATATCAGAATCAATAGCAGGAGTAGGTGTCTCAAGTTTACTCAAAACAGAAGGTGAATCAAGTGCAGAGCTAGATGGCAGTTCCTTACCTCCCCTCGTAGTTGAGGGAAAAATCTTGGTTCTTTCATCTTTCAAGTTCCTCATGGTGATCAACATATATAAATCCCAAGTGACTCAAAGAATAGATCTATGCTCCCCGGAAACGGTGCCAGAAAATAGTCTTGATAACCGACAAGTATAGGGGATCGCAACATTTTTCAAGGGTAGAGTATCCAACCCAAATTTATTGATTCGACATAAGGGGATCCAAAGAATATTCTCAACTATTAACAGTTGAGTTGTCAATTGAACCACACCTGAAAGACTTAATATCTGCAGCAAAGTAATATGGAAGCAGTGGCAACGGTGGCAAAAGTAATAGTACTGGTTTTGTAGTGATTGTAACAGTGGCAACGGAAAAGTAACTAAGCAAAGATCAATATGTGAAAAGCTCATAGGAAATGGATCAGTGATGGATAATTATGTCAGATGCAATTCCTCATGCAATAGTTATAACATAGGGTGACGCGGAACTAGCTCCAGTTCATCAATGTAATGTAGGCATGTATTCTGAATATAGTCATACGTGCTTATGGAAAAGAACTTGCATGCCATCTTTTGTCCTACCCTCCCATGGCAGCGGGGTCAATCGGAAACTAAGGGATATTAAGGCCTCCTTTTAATAGAGTACCAGAACAAAGCATTAACACTTAGTGAATACATGAACTCCTCAAACTATAGTCATCACCGGGAGTGGTCCTGATTTTTGTCACTTCGGGGTTACCGGATCATAACACATAGTAGGTGACTATTGACTTCCAAGATAGGATCAAGAACTCACATATATTCATGAAAACATAATAGGTTCAGATCTGAAATCATGGCACTCGGGCCCTAGCGACAAGCATTAAGCATAGAAAAGTCATAGCAACATCAATCTCTTAACATAGTGGATACTAGGGATCAAACCCTAACAAAACTAACTCGATTACATGATAAATCTCATCCAACCCATCACCGTCCAGCAAGCCTACGATGGAATTACTCACGAACGGCAGTGAGCATCATGAAATTGGTGATGGAGGAAGGTTGATGATGACGACGGCGACGGATTCCCCTCTCCGGAGCCCAGAACGGACTCCCGATCAGCCCTCCCGAGAGAGATTAGGGCTTGGCGGCGGCTCCGTATCGTAAAACGCGATGAATCCTTCTCTTTGATTTTTTTCTCCCCGAACGTGAATATATAGAGTTGGAGTTGACGTCGGTGGAGCCTCAGGGGGCCCACGAAGCAAGGGGGCATGCCCTCCCCCCTGATGGACAGGGTGTGGGCCCCCTGGTGTTGATTCTTTCGCCAGTATTTTTTATAAATTCCAAAAGTATTCTCTGTGAAGTCTCTAGTCATTCCGAGAACTTTTATTTCTGCACAAAAATAACACTATGGCAATTCTACTGAGAACAGCGTCAGTCCGGGTTAGTTCCATTCAAATCATGCAAGTTAGAGTCCAAAACAAGGTCAAAAGTGTTTGGAAAAGTAGATACGATGGAGATGTATCACGCATCTCAGGAGTAAAGGCACGGAAGCGTGCTATGGTCACCGGAGCCCATCGTGGTGGCGGAGCCTAATCCTGATATCCACGCACCGCCGCCGGCGGTGGTGCGTAGTCTTGACGCAACGGTGCTGGGAACGCGGGAGCGTTTTCTTGCGCCCGCGAGACTTCTTGGTAGCTTCCTTCTTCGTGCGCGGGCGCCTGATGTGGCGGTTCACGCCGCGAGACCACGCGTCATGGTGCGAGGTTGCTGTCTTGATGCGGAGGCGGCAGAGGCGCTCTGTGAGCCACGCGTCTCGGTGCGAGGGCGCCGTCTTGATGTGGAGGTGGCGGAGGCGCTCTGTGAGCCATGTCGCCCGCAGCTAGAGGTGGGCGAGGCAGCGAGAGGGATGGTGCAGGAGAGCCCCCGGCAGCACTGACGAGCTCGACGATGCGGTCCAGCCAGTCGTCGTAGAGGTTGTCGACTGGGCGGTTACGCAGGAACTCGCGTGCCATGAGCAGCGCGGCCTGCGCGTCAGTGGGTGCGCGACGAGCGTGGGACAACAAGCTGGCCGGAGTCAGTGACGGGGTGGCGGTACGTCCGTCCCGCCGCATGGAGGGGTGCAGCGATGAAGGTTGTTGCTCGTTCGCTGCCGGGCCGGTGGTGGCATTGGCAGCGGGTGATGGAGAACAGTGGGGAGGTCCGCCAACGGGCTCCGTCTGAGCGATGCGGGCGGCGAGGGTGGCCCGGCACTTAGCACGGGCTCGGCGAGCATCGGACATGGATGAAGTGGAGCAGTGGAGCGTGAATCAACGGAAGAAAGGCTTCAGGGCACCCCTACCTGGCACGCCAAATGTCGGATTCTGGGTTCCGGCAAACCCTTGAGGTTCGAACACTGAGGTGCGCATGAAGATTGCTCTCCCTCTAGCTCGCTCTCACAACGATCTCAAGGCCTAGCTCACCGAACCCTAGGGACAAGTGACACGAGAGTTTATACTGGTTCGGGCCACCGTTGTGGTGTAATACCCTACTCTAGTGTGGTGTGGTGGATTTCCTTGTGGACTGAGGATGAACTAGTACAGTGGATAAAAAACCTCCAGAGGAGACGTGTTCTTGAGCTCGATGAGTAGGTGAGATGGCCTTGGTGGAGTGGAACCGATCCAAGATGAGCCGATCCTTGACTACGGTGGTGGCTAGTCCTATTTATAGAGGCCCTGGTCCTCTTACCAAATGTTTTAGCAGGAAGGGATCCCACAATGGCCAATTTTGAAGGGAGACAACTAGTACAAGTTATCATGACAAAAGGTGGTCTTCGCCTAGTAAAGGCTCTGGTGGTGACGCTGTCGTGGGATCCGTGGTGACCTCCGTCCTGCCGTCCTGCTGGTCTTGGTCTTGTTGCACTGATATGGAAACCTTTGCCTGATGCCTCAGGACTCTTTGCCTACGCCTGCTTCCTTAGCACCAAAGAGGAAACTGGAACTCTATGCCTGCTGGCGCCCGCCTGGCTTCGGCCATCATGGCTCACGTCACGTGGACCTCACGGGGTGCCCCTTGCATAGATATCTCCGTTCCTTGGGAGCCAGCCTAGTGAGACCGCCCCAGAGGAGGCCTTGGCGTTGTCCGCCTCGCGAGGGTCTTGAGTGGTTGCTGATGAAGATGGGTCGTACCAGGCCATTCGTGGAGCCACGCCCTGGGCCGTAGGCAGGCAAGTCTGGGTACCCCCCTTCCCAGGACACCGACAGATCCGATGAAGAAAATCCTTCTGATGCTTCGTCAGAGCAGTTGGATGAGGAAATTGATGTGGACAACATTACATCCACTCCAGTGATATCATCGCCCATGCCTTAGTTCACAGCTGAAGAGGCAGGCATTGAGGAAATGGATGAAGAAGAAGACATGGACATTGGGTGCACCATCTAGTTCTGAATGATGACTATTTGGAAAGTCATCACCCCAATTCACCCATGTTCACCCCACTGCAATAGATTCCTCGGTCCCCAGTCCAAACTGAAGAAGTTCAAATGTGCTCTGATGAACCTCAAGCTTTAGTTCTCACCATCCCTAAAGAAATTCCAGCCACTAGTGCTGATGCTCATACTGCTGAAGATATGGAGAACCAGACTGCCACTTAAGATATTGCTACTGAAATTCCTCAGCCCGCGGCTCATGAGACTGTGATTCCTGAGGCTATGAAGACATTGACTGATACTCCTCGGCCCAAGCCGAAGAATCCCTTCTCAAAGAAGCAAAAGTTCAAAGCTAATGACTTCTTTCATGAGCATGTGTTCTTCACTGACTACACCCCTTATGACTCTGCTTGTCTTCGAAGGAAGCGTTTCTAGACAGCAAGCCAGATGAATTTCTATTCTTCTTTGCTTTTTGACAAAGACAAAATCTTCGACCATGAGCATATTCCTCATGTTTACATGGAGTCGCTACCTTGCTTCACCCCCCATCCTCAGTGTTCTTCATGACGCTGGGCTGCTCAACTTCTGCACTGACGTCATCAATTGGAATGAAGAGCTAATTCTCCAGTTATATGCTACATTGCACATCAGAGGCAACACTGACGATGTGAATTCATGGGTTCTGGACTGGATGACTGAGAACACACACTACAAAGCATCGGCCTCTGAATTGCTTCATGCCCTGCCTATCAGTCCTCCCCTTGAAGGTGCGCGGCTCATCTACCATGAACCTGAGTTATCTGATCACTACATGCAAGTGTTGATGAAGCCTCTGAAGCCTGGTCAAGCCCCAAGGACAAAATTCCTCGTGAAGGAATTGCTATATGTGCCAAGGACCGTCTACAAGATTCTGACTAAGACCCTTAGTCCAATCAAAGGCCACAATTATAATGAAGAAGAAGTCATCGGCATCATGAATAATTTGCTATTCAACATCATTCATGGAGTTCCTGTCAACTACCATGATTTCTTCATGAGGACTCTGGAAAATGTTGCACTGTCACCTTTTGAGTTGAAGCCTTATGCTCCCTGGATTATGACATTCCTCAGATCAAGGTCTTCAATCAATTACAAGGCTGACTTTCAAAATCATCTCAGCCACTTTCCGCCCATTGAAATCTTCAAATGGCCTATTTCCTCATCTAATGAAAAAGGGCAAGGCTGTTGTTATTGATGAAGGCATTCGTCCATTGGATGGACAATTTCGCAAAGCTGCCTCATATTCCACCAGTGATGACTCTGCCACACATGACTCTGCCGCAAATGCTTCTAAGAAAAATCCTCAAGCCACTGCTCCCAGGGTGATGACTGATCATGAGCTTCTCCTTAGTCTTCATTAGAAGGTTGATCGCAACCACAAGTGGGTCAAGCGTCAGTTTGGTGCAATTCTTCAGAACATGACAATCACTCAAAATACTATGAAGAAGAATCACTATTACCTGCATGAAGTCTTTGACCGCACCTGGGCTATTCTGTCTAACCTCTACGGTGTTGAAGATCTTAAGAAGATGGAATTTCAATAGGACTTTGACTGGGCACAACCACCTTTGAAGAAATTCAAGAAGGTCAAAGTTCCTCAGCTTGTGGCAAGCTCTTATTCTTCATCGCGTGAGACTGATGAAAATGAAGACTTGAATGACACTACGGCAGGCCCTACTCCAACGGACGACCCCAACAATGCTGGCGCTCCTCCATCTACTTCGTGATGATATTCTTCAGGGGCGTTAGTCCTCATTTTTCATCCCTTTTGGTCATTCGATGACAAAGGGGGAGAAATTTGAGTTAGTCTTCAAGCGGGTCTATATATGGGCGTTTTTTAAAGTTGCAACTCTCGTTCTTTTGAAAACTTTGTTGGATGGAGTTGTAATCTTAACTTCGATGGTGGTCTAATACTTTTGCTGTGTTCTTCTGCATGCTATTTCCTCATATGTTAATGCACACATGATGAATTACATCAGTCACCATATTTCATCATGCATTTCAAATTCTTCATATCATATGTTAAATGCGTGTATGAATTACAAGATATAGGGGGAGATCTCCATGATTCTACTCTTCAATGTGCATGGCTTCTCAAAAGCAAATTCCTCACATATGCACATCTTGAGGGGGAGTTCCTCTATATCTTGCAATAAAATTCCTCAATTTCAGTATTTACACTTCTCATGTTTATCCCCGTTGAAAACTTAACCTATATTGTCATCAATCACCAAAAAGGGGGAGATTGTAAGTGCATCTAGTGCCCCTTAGTGATTTTGGTGTATTGAAGACTTATAGGTTAAGGGACTAATGTGTTTGTGAGTGTACACAGGTCTATAAGTCTATCCGGAGTTTGATATTTACAGAGAAAGTCGACCCCTAAAAATGAATGTCTTCAATTGAAGACTTTGAAAGTGAAGAAATTGGTGTGACGGTGAAGACTTGATATTCATGCGAGGTATATGAAGCTTAAAGACTCTTGTTTTTGTAGTTTCGTTTTTCTCTTTCTTGAGTCATAGGAAACACTGTACTATTAAAGGGGGTCGAGGAAAAACTAAGGAAAAGTTTCCAAGTGATGCTGATATCAAAATCCTACACCTACCAATCCTTTCGAGTGAAGCCATTGGAAATCTCATACAGTTCAGTCAATTTCTTTAGTGACAGAGATGAAGATCTTCTATTCTCTGAGGAATTTGTTCTGACTGAGGAGTTAGGAGTTCGCCAGTTCGGATTGCCTACAAGTGAGGAACATGATAGCCCTGAGGAATTTGATAGCCAAATTTCCGACCGTTGCTGTGCTATGCGCCAGCTGTCCCAAAAGATCTACCCACCTAACGGTCATATCATTGAAGGGCATTTATGTCGTATCATGTTGGGCTGCTCCCTACGCTATAAATAGCCGCTCCTACAACCACTAGCTGGTTGGCTACTCCGCGAGAAACTGACACTTGTCATTGAGAGCATCGCATCCTCCGAGGACTTTGAGCAAAAATCATCAAGTGAGGAAAAACCAAAAAACCCCAAACCAAACACCAACAAACCCAAAGTGATTGAGAATCACTGAAGAGATTGTTCCTGTGTGGAACCGACGCTTGTTACCTTTGAGGACTGTGCATCCTCCAGATGGTTAGGCATCATGGTCTAGAGCATCCAAGAGGAAATTGTGGATAGCCGAGCGACCGAGTCTGTGAAGGTTTTGGAAGTCACCTGAATACTTACCATGAGTGATTGGGCGAGGTCCGTGTGACCTTAGCTCAAGGAAAATACGGTGAGGACTGTGTGTCCTCAGGTTTAAATACCTAGCCGCTCAAACCAGACGTACAACTGTCACAGCAGTTGGAACTGGTCTAACAAATCACTGTCTTCACCAAGCTAACTGGTTCTATTTCCTCAACCTTTTGATTTCCTCATTAGTGTGTTGTTCTAGATCATTACTATTTGAAGACTTTGACTGAAGACTTTCTCAATTTCCGCAATCTTATTTCTTCAGTCAGTTTGTCTTCAGCCTGCTTATCATGTGTTTACGCTCTCTGTACTCTGTGCTTGTTTTCATTCCATCATGATGACTGTGCTTCTGTTCTGTTATGCTTGCATCTGAGTACTTATTCCGCTACCAGTCGTTCGTGATTTAGGAATTTCCTCACTGTGAAATTCCTGAGAATTTGTAAAAATTGCCTATTGACCCCCTCTAGTCAACTTAACGTACTTTCAACTTTGCTGGTGCTCCTTCAGGTTTGGCAGTCACCCACTTCCTTTTTGATGTCTGACACACAATGTCAGGACCCTGACTCAATGCCACATCGATCTAGCATGTAACACCTCATATCACTTTGCGGCCTCATGCACGGTATTCCCACGGGTGTCGCCTTACCTTTGCCCGGGACCGTTTGCGCCTTTTGGCACACATATATGATAGTGTCGCTAGCATCCATATGATAAGGAGCCCGGGCTGACATGGCTAGTCGTAAACCCAAAGTGGCACAAACTTACAGGGACAGGCATCCATGACCCAGCATCGAACGTGTCGGTCATCAGCGAGTGAATCCAGGCTGTAGCACTGGACTAGCAGGACTCCGGTGAACCGGGCTGTAGCGGGCTAACAGGACTCTGGTATTCATCGCGTGACATTTCCCCGAAGGGACAGACACAGGAACGAAGAAGGACACATGCCGGCCAGCCTAAGTGTTCCGGAGCAGTAGCAAGCTACCATGGCTCAGTGGAAACACTAGGAGACATTTCCCGGTAAGAGAGGCTACAAAGAATAAACAACTAGATAGTCAGATCCCACACATACCAAGCATTTCAATAACATACACACAATATGCTCGATATGTGCAAATACAACATGGCATCACAACATGACTCTATAACTCAAGTATTTAATCAATAGGCTCCGACGAGCGAGATATTACAAACAGGGGTCTCATGACCCAACATTCAGAGCATACATATCAAAGCACAAGCGGAAGCTATCATGTCTGAGTACAGACATCTATAAATGAAAAAGGCTGAGAAGCCTGACTATCTACCAAATCCTGCCGAGGCACAAGACCGTAGCTGAGGTAACAAGCTAAACGTCGAAGTCCACGTGGAACTACTAGTGAGACCGAAGTCTCTCTGCAAAAAACATAAAATAGGCAAACGTGAGTACAAATGTACCCAGCAAGACTTACATCAGAACTAACTACATATGCATCATTATCAACAAGGGGATGGTGGGGTTTAACTGCAGCAAGCCAGCTTTGACTCGGTGGCTATCCTAAACTACGACTGCAAGCAACTCTTTTGAGGTGGTGCACACGAGTCCACATATTCACCATATCAATACACCACTATGGATCCGCTCCCGTCTCCCTACGAGAACGCCATCCATAGCACTCACGCTTATCTTGCGTATTTTAGAGTATCCACTTTCACTTGTCTATGAACTGATATAAGCAACCCAGAAGTCCTTTACCGCGGACACGGCTATTCGAATAGATGATATTAACCCTGCAGGGGTGTACTTCTTCATACATGTTTCCACCACTTAGCGTCTGCACACGACATGTGCTCGGCAGACTTCAAGCGAAAGCCGACGTGGGTGTAGACCATGACCTACCTAAACACCTAAGTCTCTAGTCCAGGTTTATTGCCTATTCGGGTTCCATCCATGAGGAGATCCAGCCGGAGTTTCGCTCACAGCCCCAAACGATGTGAACAGGGTTCCCGAGACACCAAACGGGCATCCGGTACACCGTGCCACGTACCTACCGCATCACAGCCCACCCCTACGGTCAGCGCTGTCCACGGCCTCCAGTAAGCTACAAACACCAGAAACTACTTGCAACTCCTGGACAGAGGACAAGGGTGAATAAGAAGTCGAGCGGGGTCATATTTCAGGGCCCAATGTATGGTAGTAGCTGAATCATGGATCACCAACACAGAACTCAGTTCCTGAGGACGGCTGCAATGAGACAACCCACCATGTACTCCTACATGGCCTCTCACCGCTACCTTTACCAAATCGTGTTCACACACTTAGCTCACACACAGTAGGACATGTTCACACACCTCTGATTCATCCCCGATGAATCAGACCTGACTCAACTCTAAGCAGTAGCAGGCATGACAAACAAACATGAATGAGTAGGCACAACAGGGCTCAAACAGCTCCTACTCATGCTAGTGGGTTTCATCTATTTACTGTGGCAATGACAGGTCATGCAAAGGATAAAGGGGTTCAGCTACCGCAGCAAGTAACAGTTGAATCGTTGTTGTCCTAATGCATTAAAAGAGAGCAGGAGCGAGAGAGTAGGATTGTATCGGAATGAACAAGGGGGTTTTGCTTGCCTGGCACTTCTGAAGATAACATTGAGTCTTCATCAGTGTCAACGATCACAACGTCGGAACATCGTCTACCGGGAGGGAACAGATACCGGCAACAAAGAAGAACACAATCAATGCAATGCACAAAATGATGCATGCTATGACATGGCAATATGAATGTGTTTTGAGCTAATGCAACTAGCAACAGATTAAATGAAGTTGGTTTGAATACAAGATTCAAATTCAAACTCCATATGTGATTATTCAAATGCCATTTATATGATTTGTGCTAAACAGCATCTATAAGTTGTTCTAACATGCATGAAAATGGTACAGATGGATTCCTTGAATTTTTCTGATAATTTTTCATATATAAATTATTTAATTTGGAGTTACGGTTGAATTACTATGAATTATGGAAGTTTTTTACAAATTTCTAGAATTTCCTGAATATTTATAAAATGAACTAAATTCCAGAAAAGGAATATTGCGTCAGCATGGCGTAAGGCTGAGGTCAGCAGGTCAACTGGGTCGCCCAGAGTCAAACCTAACGTGTGGGGGCCACACGTCAGTGACACAGGTTAGACAGGGGGGGTTAGTTTAGTTTAATTAAAGATTAGGGGCACTAGGGCCCACATGTCAGTGTCAGGGGGTTAGATTAGGTGGTGATTAGCTTAAACTAATCACCTGATGGCGGGGGCCCACCTGTCATAGACCCAGGGGAGGTCAAACCCCTGGTCAAACGACTCAATCCCGCCGGCGTTGAGTCGCCGGCGAGGCCGAGGCGGCGGAGGCCTTCGGGTTTCTTGCTCCGGCGACCAAATGGCCGGCGGAGGGCATCTACGGAATGCCCAGGCTCGCGCGCATCTAACAGGGCAAGCGGGGGAAGCTAGGGCGGCCGTAATCCTCGCCGGCGTCGAGCTCAGCGGCTGCCGGACCTCGGGCGTTGGCGGGAACGGCGCTACGGTGCACAAGAGGGGAAACGGAAGGGCGCTGCGGCCTCCTGGGGTTGCGGTGAGCACGACGGTGGGCTCGGGAGCGAGCTGCGGTGGCTGTGGCCACGGCCACGCCATGGCCGGCGGCGAGAAGCTCTCGGCCGCGGTGGTAACGGCGGCTACGAAGGGAAATAGAGCACGGGGAGAGAGGGGTTCGGCAGAGGAGCTCACGGCAAGGTCGACGAGCAGCTCGGTGGGCTCGGGGAGGTGGCGGAGACGGCGAATCGACGAGCGGCATC
This sequence comes from Triticum dicoccoides, assembly GCF_002162155.2. Classification (NCBI taxonomy): domain Eukaryota; kingdom Viridiplantae; phylum Streptophyta; class Magnoliopsida; order Poales; family Poaceae; genus Triticum; species Triticum dicoccoides. The sequence goes on from NC_041388.1 coordinate 165,120,613, forward strand.
CGCGGTGGCCGAGGAGGGGAACGGCGAAGCTGGCAGCATCCAGGGCTTCCGGAGGGCCGTGGATCGGTGGGGAGGAAGAGGGGGTCGAGGCGGAGCCTTTGAGCGCATCGGCGAGGCTAGGGGGTGGCGGTGGCCGCGAGGGAGCTGGTCGGTGGTGGCGGCTCCGTTCGGGCGAGTGAGGGAGAGAGGAAGCAGAGGAGGGGGGGGAGAGTTCCGGAGGGTGAGGGAGTTCCAGGGGGGTGGCGTGGCACGCATGGAGGCGTCCGGGGTGTCGAGGTGGAGCGGCAAGCAGGAGGTGGCCGGGGCGTGCGCCGGCGTGCGTCGGCCACGCGCCTGTGCCTACTGGCGCGAGGAGGAAGGCGACAGGGGGGGGAAGTGGAGATGGGCTGGGCCGTGCTGCTGGGCCAGGTGGGCTACCAGGTGAGCGCCAGGTAGTCCTTCTCTCTCTTTCTATTTCTGTTTTTATTTATCTATTTTGTTCTGTGTTGTTTTAGTTTAGTAAAATACTAAACCATTTTATAAAATCCTGAAAATAGTTATGTGGCTAGAGTTAAAATATACCAAACCACATAAAATGTTCCAGCATTATTGGACATATATTATTTATATATCAAATATATATCCAATGCAAATAGTTATTTATTTAATTCAAAGGCCCAAAATAATTAATTCTGAGATACCAAAAATATTGTTTTGAGTTTTACCTCTTTGCAATATTTTCAGAGACTAAGAGGAACATTTTCTTGGACTTCTTTGAGAAGATTTTAATGTTGATCATTTTTAGAAGGTTTCTGAGGCTTTAAAAAAATCCCTCAATTCAAATTTCATTTGAATTAAAACATGATGCTCACATGAGGTCTAGCCTAGTGCATAACAGGACCAGGGATGTGACAACTCACCCCCACTAAACAAAAATCTCGTCTCGAGATTCAAGCGTAGGGTAGGATGAAGGGGGAACACGACCTAGCACAATCTTCACGATCCAGGTTGCACTTCATAGGAACGTTGATTTGATCATCATCCTGTCTCGACGTCTTGCTCTGGAAATTCCAACCAACATGACAACGAGAGAAGGAGGGGAACTCTAGAAGGATCAATCTTCTCGAAGGTCGAACAACTCAGGATTAACTCACGGAATGGGACATAGCAACATTTCTCGAGCTGAGGGACGAAGCACACCTCTAGAGGGATGGAGTGGAGCAGATGACGAGGTTTACCAGGTAGACTACAATTCCACACTTAAAAAGGTGGTAAACGATTGTCATCGTAGCGAGGAGTTGAGTTGCCATGATACCACAACGAGGCACCTTAGGGATGGTGACTCGTAGATATATCCCCTTAAGTGGCAAAAAGAATTACCTTTGATTCAAACATCATTGAAACTCTTTATACCAGCCTAAGGCAATCACAAGCGATCATTTGGAGGGGGTCGGTAGAATGGCATACTCGGACTTGGATGATGTGGATTACCTAGTTGAAGACAACGTAATGGATGAATTTGCTTATCACCAGAAATGGAAGAGACCCATGGTAGAATGGCACATTGGCGGTGCAAGCTGGGAACAAAATGCAAATGCTGGGAATGATTCTGGTAACTGGGGAAGAACCCAACAATAGAGAGTGAATTCACTGTTTGAAAAGGTCATAGCATTGCCGAGGAAACTGAGAGGAATCCCAGTTAGTGCCGATGATATCACGTAGCGCTTGTGCGTGCTCTCAAGAACTTGAGCATTTCCACAATCATCAAGGTTTTACCAATATCCGTGTCAAGGATCCTGGCAACACAACTTGCTACCATGATGAATGATGATGGATGATGCAGATGCAAAGGAAGATAACACTTTCTTAGATTTCACCCTTGGCGGGGCCAAGGAAATAAAATCTGGATGATCGACCGAGAGACATTTAGCACTCCGCTTCTAATGTTCTCCTTGATGTGCTAGTGTAACCCATTCATAGATATGGTTTGATATCTAGAACATCAAGTAAAAAGGTCGGACTTCGGGATCTCAAAATCCATAGGGGCAACTAGGGAGTAAATCCTACGAAATCCCTATGGGGAGGTAGCCAACTTCCTCAATCAAGATATTATAATAACAGGTCTTCCGGCTAGGTGTGTTGGCCACGACATCCACTTTACCGGTTTTCGAGGGACCGATATTATAGTTCTTGGGAAATGTTCCAAACCATCATATCTGCCTGAGATTCAGATCTGGTTGGTGTCAGGATATTCCAGACTCATCGAGTCTAGGAAGAAAAACGAAAGTTTGCAACACAAATCGATGAGATGACATTGCGAGATTCTCGGGAATGAACTACGATAGCAAGCTCCAAACATGAGCTGGTTCTGCTACTAACATGTGAACACGTTGTCCCAGACAAGCATGGCCACGTAGTAGTCTTATAATCAAACACTACCGAGTTCGGGTGGGGAACCATAATCGAGGATATCGAAGTCTTTACGCAAGTCCATGGATTAGATCCCAAGCATAGACTTCTTTTCCTTGAACAAGTCAATCAGTGGCTTAGTGTGCTAGGGACACATATAGAATGAAGGTTGCAAGTCTCCAGACTACAGAATACTTCGCACGTGTGCACGACTGATTTGGGATGATTCCAAAGGAAACAAAACAATCTTTCTCAAATTCACGGCGGCAAATTTCACCAAATGCACGTGTATAAGAGGAAGTCACTCCTTTCATCAAACAAATACTTCATGAGCTAGCATGAAGAAAATGCTTTCAAAAGTTTCCAACACTAGCTTAATGTTCAACAACATCATGGAGGAGATAAGGATGTTGCCAATGGGCTCAACAACAATTCTTCCGGGTTTCCCTTTAAAAGGAATTCCATAGTTAAGTGAACAAGTGATAGCATTGGTCAGACCCGAAAGATATAATGGTGTATGCTCGAGGGATCAACCACGAGTAAGACAACATTACGAATATCGTTGGTTCTGGTCTGATTGGATGATAGCCCATACTCCAATCAAAGGTTAGATAAAAATGATAGGTCCAGCAACTGATCACAGGGACCAATCGATGAAGATATCATCTTTCGTCAACACATACTACACAAGAATATCCCTTTGGAACGAACTAAGTCAGGCAAGCTTTTATCTTCCAACTCTCCAAGTTGTTGTCTAGCTTAACCAACTAGCTCAGGGATATCCAACACAGATTCTTGGAGAAGGATGGTTCACAAGAAACCAACTTGATCACGAGCTCAACACAGCGGTCAGGTGACAACCTGGTAATACTTCCGAGAAGATCTTCGGAAAATCACGAACCACCGATATGTTACTAAGCTCGAGAACAATCTTACTTTTTGAGGCAAGACGATATGATCAATAGAGCGAAGATTTGAAATAATCCTAACTCATCGATCGAGGAGTGCACCGAGAACAAGGACTAGGTAGCATGATCAACCTTAGAATGATGATTCAAAACCAACACGCTAAGAATGAAATTATTGTCCATTAACTACCAAGCAACAAGGTTGCTAGGAGTATTGAATTCACACATCACGATTCACTTGTCGGCATTCCGGTTGCGACAACACGGAACCGAGGGATGAATAATGATGGCGAGAAGTATCACTACATCAAGAATTCACAAGAGCCGGTGCAATCCTCATGAAAATCCTGACATAAAGACGGTAATACTTCAGGGTAGAACAGAATCAAAAGCTGGGCTGGCATTTTGATCTGCGGAGCACAATTGCTTTGACCCAATCCTAGATATGGAAGAGGTACTGGAGTTTGTTTCTCCTATCATTCCGCGATAGAATGGCTTGACGGACCACAAGAGTAATAGGCATCGATAAACGAACGCACGCATACTCTTGACTATCAATTGATAGACGAAGGTCAGTAGACAACTAAAGAGGGACAACTCAAAGGAACATATAACTTTCTGAGTTGTGGATGCATAAATTAGTATGTCGAACCAAGTTCAACATAATTCTTCCGGATAACCCATGCAGAAAGGTTGAGCTGGCAGAGTCACAATATAGCATGGAGAACTCATCGAGAGCGCTCTTGTTGTCATCTTTTGGTTCAGAAGAACTCCTGCCAAGAATGATTCATGGTAATTGGAAGAAGGATGTATCATGAACCTCGAGGACTATCGAAAAGGTTACTATTATCCTAAAGGAACTAGCAACACTATCAACATGATGTAAGTAGGATGAATCTCGGGTTCAAAACCCAGGAATAGAATACCTACTCCTAAGTAGCATCACGGAATGCTTTCGAGAATAAAGGCCAGAATCATCACACTAGGACACAAATCATGGCTAGACCACTAGATGATCCCCTGAGACACCTAGGGTCATAATAACTATTCCAACATAAAGGTCGAGGCAGTAGAATACCTCAACTCAACAATTAGTGTAATTGAGCTGGCATAAAGGAGCATCAAAACCAGAGGGAAAGGATTTTGCAAATGCATCAGACTATTTAGAAACCTGGAATGACTCGGACAGCATAACGGCTGTAAATGCTCAGAAGAGATTTGAGACATTCACAAAAATGGTGGCATAACCACTCAGAAGCACAATATCAAGGTTTCGAGATCAACAATTAACATACGGAAGTAGTAGAAACTGAACTCAAGCTTAAATCCAACAATCTTATAAGTCTAAGGATTAGTAACGCGTGATCCTGATAGAAAGAAGAGATAGCCTAGCTCTTAATCCCCGTAGGAAAGATAAGATGACTCAGATCAGAAGGGCATGAGGTATAAGGAGTAAAAAGAGCCTTACGTTCCATCCCACAATCAATTCCCCTACATATAACTAAAGAATTTCTAGACTCAACATCGACCAGATTGGCTTGGTAATCCTACAGGCAGTCAAGCTCTGATACCAACGCTGTCAGGACCCTGACTCAATGCCACATCGATCTAGCATGTAACACCTCATATCACTTTGCGGCCTCACGCACGGTATTCCCACGGGTGTCGCCTTACCTTTGCCCGGGACCGTTTGCGCCTTTTGGCACACATATATGATAGTGTCGCTAGCATCCATATGATAAGGAGCCCGGGCTGACATGGCTAGTCGTAAACCCAAAGTGGCACAAACTTACAGGGACAGGCATCCATGACCCAGCATCGAACGTGTCGGTCATCAGCGAGTGAATCCAGGCTGTAGCACTGGACTAGCAGGACTCCGGTGAACCGGGCTGTAGCGGGCTAACAGGACTCTGGTATTCATCGCGTGACATTTCCCCGAAGGGACAGACACAGGAACGAAGAAGGACACATGCCGGCCAGCCTAAGTGTTCCGGAGCAGTAGCAAGCTACCATGGCTCAGTGGAAACACTAGGAGACATTTCCCGGTAAGAGAGGCTACAAAGAATAAACAACTAGATAGTCAGATCCCACACATACCAAGCATTTCAATAACATACACACAATATGCTCGATATGTGCAAATACAACATGGCATCACAACATGACTCTATAACTCAAGTATTTAATCAATAGGCTCCGACGAGCGAGATATTACAAACAGGGGTCTCATGACCCAACATTCAGAGCATACATATCAAAGCACAAGCGGAAGCTATCATGTCTGAGTACAGACATCTATAAATGAAAAAGGCTGAGAAGCCTGACTATCTACCAAATCCTGCCGAGGCACAAGACCGTAGCTGAGGTAACAAGCTAAACGTCGAAGTCCACGTGGAACTACTAGTGAGACCGAAGTCTCTCTGCAAAAAACATAAAATAGGCAAACGTGAGTACAAATGTACCCAGCAAGACTTACATCAGAACTAACTACATATGCATCATTATCAACAAGGGGATGGTGGGGTTTAACTGCAGCAAGCCAGCTTTGACTCGGTGGCTATCCTAAACTACGACTGCAAGCAACTCTTTTGAGGTGGTGCACACGAGTCCACATATTCACCATATCAATACACCACTATGGATCCGCTCCCGTCTCCCTACGAGAACGCCATCCATAGCACTCACGCTTATCTTGCGTATTTTAGAGTATCCACTTTCACTTGTCTATGAACTGATATAAGCAACCCAGAAGTCCTTTACCGCGGACACGGCTATTCGAATAGATGATATTAACCCTGCAGGGGTGTACTTCTTCATACATGTTTCCACCACTTAGCGTCTGCACACGACATGTGCTCGGCAGACTTCAAGCGAAAGCCGATGTGGGTGTAGACCACGACCTACCTAAACACCTAAGTCTCTAGTCCAGGTTTATTGCCTATTCAGGTTCCATCCATGAGGAGATCCAGCCGGAGTTTCGCTCACAGCCCCAAACGATGTGAACAGGGTTCCCGAGACACCAAATGGGCATCCGGTACACCGTGCCACGTACCTACCGCATCACAGCCCACCCCTACGGTCAGCGCTGTCCACGGCCTCCAGTAAGCTACAAACACCAGAAACTACTTGCAACTCCTGGACAGAGGACAAGGGTGAATAAGAAGTCGAGCGGGGTCATATTTCAGGGCCCAATGTATGGTAGTAGCTGAATCATGGATCACCAACACAGAACTCAGTTCCTGAGGACGGCTGCAATGAGACAACCCACCATGTACTCCTACATGGCCTCTCACCGCTACCTTTACCAAATCGTGTTCACACACTTAGCTCACACACAGTAAGACATGTTCACACACCTCTGATTCATCCCCGATGAATCAGACCTGACTCAACTCTAAGCAGTAGCAGGCATGACAAACAAACATGAATGAGTAGGCACAACAGGGCTCAAACAGCTCCTACTCATGCTAGTGGGTTTCATCTATTTACTGTGGCAATGACAGGTCATGCAAAGGATAAAGGGGTTCAGCTACCGCAGCAAGTAACAGTTGAATCGTTGTTGTCCTAATGCATTAAAAGAGAGCAGGAGCGAGAGAGTAGGATTGTATCGGAATGAACAAGGGGGTTTTGCTTGCCTGGCACTTCTGAAGATAACATTGAGTCTTCATCAGTGTCAACGATCACAACGTCGGAACATCGTCTACCGGGAGGGAACAGATACCGGCAACAAAGAAGAACACAATCAATGCAATGCACAAAATGATGCATGCTATGACATGGCAATATGAATGTGTTTTGAGCTAATGCAACTAGCAACAGATTAAATGAAGTTGGTTTGAATACAAGATTCAAATTCAAACTCCATATGTGATTATTCAAATGCCATTTATATGATTTGTGCTAAACAGCATCTATAAGTTGTTCTAACATGCATGAAAATGGTACAGATGGATTCCTTGAATTTTTCTGATAATTTTTCATATATAAATTATTTAATTTGGAGTTACAGTTGAATTACTATGAATTATGGAAGTTTTTTACAAATTTTTGGAATTTCCTGAATATTTATAAAATGAACTAAATTCCAGAAAAGGAATATTGCGTCAGCATGGCGTAAGGCTGAGGTCAGCAGGTCAACTGGGTCGCCCAGAGTCAAACCTAACGTGTGGGGGCCACACGTCAGTGACACAGGTTAGACAGGGGGGGTTAGTTTAGTTAATTAAAGATTAGGGGCACTAGGGCCCACATGTCAGTGTCAGGGGGTTAGATTAGGTGGTGATTAGCTTAAACTAATCACCTGATGGCGGGGGCCCACCTGTCATAGACCCAGGGGAGGTCAAACCCCTGGTCAAACGACTCAATCCCGCCGGCGTTGAGTCGCCGGCGAGGCCGAGGCGGCGGAGGCCTTCGGGTTTCTTGCTCCGGCGACCAAATGGCCGGCGGAGGGCATCTACGGAATGCCCAGGCTCGCGCGCATCTAACAGGGCAAACGGGAGAAGCTAGGGCGGCCGTAATCCTCGCCGGCATCGAGCTCAGCGGCTGCCGGACCTCGGGCGTTGGCGGGAACGGCGCTACGGTGCACAAGAGGGGAAACGGAAGGGCGCCGCGGCCTCCTGGGGTTGCGATGAGCACGACGGTGGGCTCGGGAGCGAGCTGCGATGACTGTGGCCACGGCCACGCCATGGCCGGCGGCGAGAAGCTCTTGGCCGCGGTGGTAACGGCGGCTACGAAGGGAAATAGAGCACGGGGAGAGAGGGGTTTGGCAGAGGAGCTCACGGCGAGGTCGACGAGCAGCTCGGTGGGCTCGGGGAGGTGGCGGAGACGGCGAATCGACGAGCGGCATCCGCGGTGGCCGAGGAGGGGAACGGCGAAGCCGGCAGCATCCAGGGCTTCCGGAGGGCCGTGGATCGGTGGGGAGGAAGAAGGGGTCAAGGCGGAGCCTTTGAGCGCATCGGCGAGGCTAGGGGGTGGCGGTGGCCGCGAGGGAGCTCGTCGGTGGCGGCGGCTCCGTTTGGGCGAGTGAGGGAGAGAGGAAGCAGAGGAGGGG
>NC_041388.1:165129260-165164113 GCF_002162155.2 Triticum dicoccoides
CCAGGTAGTCCTTCTCTCTCTTTCTATTTCTGTTTTTATTTATCTATTTTGTTCTGTGTTGTTTTAGTTTAGTAAAATACTAAACCATTTTATAAAATCCTGAAAATAGTTATGTGGCTAGAGTTAAAATATACCAAACCACATAAAATGTTCCAGCATTATTGGACATATATTATTTATATATCAAATATATATCCAATGCAAATAGTTATTTATTTAATTCAAAGGCCCAAAATAATTAACTCTGAGATACCAAAAATATTGTTTTGAGTTTTACCTCTTTGCAATATTTTCAGAGACTAAGAGGAACATTTTCTTGGACTTCTTTGAGAAGATTTTAATGTTGATCATTTTTAGAAGGTTTCTGAGGCTTTAAAAAAATCCCTCAATTCAAATTTCATTTGAATTAAAACATGATGCTCACATGAGGTCTAGCCTAGTGCATAACAGGACCAGGGATGTGACACACAAGAATAGCATTTGAGTGAAAAAACATGGTATGATGACAGATGGAATATGTATTGATAATGGATGGGCATGGCATCTTGACATATATGATGAGTAAACTAAGCAGATGGCGGTGCAACAAAGTAGAAGAAATGCAAGACAACATATGCAAGATACGCACATCAATAAAACCTTGCCAAATTAGAACAGGTACCTTGATGGGTGAACAGGACAAGCCATCTGCCTTTGAATCCTCGAGGTTAGAATAGTCATTAGGATCATATTCTGAACAAGAATCCAGAATGGCACTCAATGCCTTGGTGCCAATTTTTTAAGTCGTTACAGTGTTCCACAATATTCTTCTGATGCGCGGATTATGATATTCACTGTAATTATGTATAATACCTGAGAACCATGAAAACATAAATAGTAGTGAGATTATCTTTGCAATGCAGAGGATATTCTAATATAGGGGTGCCCCTGTAAACCCTTGTGTGCTATCACTGAATTCTGATGAGAGAGCTCATGTGTGCTGTAATATGGTGTGTGCATTGATATAATCTGGACAAGTACACAAAAAATAGGTTCCAGAAGTAAGGATAGTTGGCAGATGATAGGTTCATAATATATTGTATAGAGAGTTTATTTCCAAACCATGATAACAAGAGCACACAACAACTAGGCAGATCGTAGTGTACATAAAAGGGGTACACCATAACCACAATATATAAATCGGGAAAGTGGAACTGGCTGGAAAATACAGTGTTGTATTGCCGCTACTAATTGAAAGCCTATCGATCACGTACAGGCCAGCTCTATCAGCTGTTGACTGCAGATGTCCCTGCTCCCCTTTCGGACAATGCACATATTGTACATACTAAATACAGAATAACAAAAGAGGAACATGTTAAAGAACAGAAGAGGAATCATATTCTTGAGGTTCCGCTTCATTGCATACAATGTTGGTTGCCCAAAGAAATGCAATTCCATGCTATCTCTCTATATGTGGCCACATGCATTTGGAAAATCAAGTGGGAGCATTACCTGACCAATTAAATGTGTGTCTATTAACTAATATCAGTATCATATCACAATTCGTATTTGAAGAAGTAAGCTTTGGACTTATGATAGGTGTGTTTTTTAGCTTCAAGAGTGGAATGTTGCTAGTGTGACACATAGCAGCTACACATATCATAGTGTAGATATAACGAGAAAACCGTAAGCACCATGAGTAAAATCAGCAAAGTGGAGCTTGTTGGAATATATGTGCTAGTATTGCCGGTACGACTAGAAAGGCTTCAGATACCAACTCTCTTCAACTGAAGATGCGGTACTATTAATATCAGTGTAACTCTCAAAGGCGACACAACTCCCCGCATTTCCTTGCTAATCTTATAGGATTCAAGTGGGCAGGCCACCACAAATCATATTCCTATGTTTACAAAATCCTATGAATCAAAGAGGCCCGAAGAGTTCAAAGTGTCCATTGATATGTCTCCAACGTATCTATAATTTATGAGGTATTCATGCTGTTATTTTATCATTCTTCGGTGTTTTACAATCATTTTATAGCAACTTTATATAATTTTTTGGGACTAACCTATTGACCCAGTGCCTAGTGCTAGTTGTTGTTTTTTGCTTGTTTTTTACATCGCAGGAAATCAATATCAAATGGAGTCCAAACACTTCGAAATATTACGGGGATTATTTTTGGACCAGAAGAAACCCAATGGGCTAGAGCTGCACCTGGGGTGCCCCGAGGGGGGCACAACCCACCAGGGCACGCTAGGGCCCCCTGGCGCGCCCAGGTGGGTTGTGCCCACCTCGGTGGCTTCCCGCACCCCTTCTTTGCACTATAAATTCCCAAATATTCCGAAACCCATGGGGGTTAACCTAGATCAGAAGTTCCGCCGCCGCTGGGCTCTGTAGCCACAGAAAGCCAATCTACACCCGTTCCGGCACCCTGCCGAAGGGGGGAATCATCTCCGGTGGCTGTCTTCATCATCTCGGTGACCACAACGATGAGGAGGGAGTAGTCCACCCTCAGGGCTGAGGGTTTGTACCATTAGCTATGTGTTCAATCTCTCTCTCTCTCTCTCTCATGTTCTTGAGATGTCACGATCTTGATATATCGCGGGCTTTGTTAATATAGTCGGATCATATGGTGTTTTCCCCTCTCTATCTTGTTGTGATGAATTGAGTTTTTCTCTTTGAGATTTCGTGGTTATCGGATTGAATACTTTTATGGATTTGAGAACACTTGATATTTGTCTTGCAATTGAATACTCGTGTTGACAATGGGGTATCATATTGATTCACTTGATATATGTTTTGGCACTCAACTTGTGGATTCCTGCGGTGACATTGGGGTAATCTATGCATAGGGGTTGATGCATGTTCTTGTCCTTGTTTCTCCCGTAGAAATCTTGGGGCACTCTTGTATTTCTTTGTGTGGATTAAGTATTATGAATATGAATATGCTTTGGCGTTATTTTAGTACGAACTCTTGAATAGATCGAACGGAAAGAATAGCTTTGAGATGGTTTAGTACCCTACAAACAATTCCTATCTTTTGTTCTCCGTTGATAGGAACTCGGGAGTGATTCTTTGTTAGACTTTGAGGGATAATCATATGATACAACTATGTTAGAATTGTTGAGAGATTGCACTAGCGAAAGTACGGACCCTAGGCCTTGTTTTTAAGCATTGCAATACCATTTTTGTGCCCGTTTACCATTTGCTACCTTGCTGTTTTTTATTTATTCAGATTATAAAAATATATTTCTACCATCCATATTACACTTTTATCACCATCTCTTCACCAAACTAGTGCACCTATACAATTTGTCGTTGTATTGGGTGTGTTGGGGACACAAGAGATTGCTTGTATTTGGTTGCAGGGTCGTTTGAGAGAGACCATCTTCATCGTACACCTCTCACGGATTGATAAACCTTAGGTCATCCACTTGAGGGAAAATTGCTACTGTCCTACAAAACTCTGCGCTTGGAGGCCCAACACGTGTCGACAAGAGTAAAGTTGCATAGTAGACATCAAGCTCTTTTCTGGCGCCATTGACGAGGAGGTGAGTGCTTGAAGGTATATCTTTAGATCTTGCAATTGAATCTTTTAGTTTCTTGTTTTATCACTAATTTAGTTTATAAAGGAAAACTACAAAAAATGGAATTTAGGTTGCATCATATTATTGATCATCTTTATAATGTCTTTCTTGAAAATGATGGTTTGGAAAATTATGCTCAATTGTTAGAAGAAGAAGTCAATAAAATTTTTGGCACAAAATATTTTAATGATGAGCATGATTGCAATGTTGTTGGTATGAATTCTATGGATATCCATGATGCTAATGATAAGCTTGGGGATGCTATATTTGATGAAGATGATATTTTTACTCCCCCAAGTTTTGATGAGAAATTTTATTATGATGAAAGCATGCCTCCTATTTATGATAATTATAATGATGAAAGTGGATTTGGAGAGGTCATGACTTTATTTAGTGATGAATCCACTATTTCAGAAGAGGTTCCAATTGATTATGAGAACAAAGTTGTTGTCTATGATGATTATGGTGATGACATGTATGTTATAAAGAATAATGATAACCATGAAACTTGTCATCATGATTTTAATTTTCACTCTCATGATATTTATTTTGTTGAGTTTGCTCCCACTACTATTGATGAGAAGAAATTTGCTTATGTGGAGAGTAATAAGTTTTCTATACTTTTGTGTTATGAAAAGAATGCTTTATGTGATAGTTATATTGTTGAATTTTTTCATGATGCTACTGAAAATTATTATGAGGGAGGAACTTATGCTTGTAGGAATTGCAATAATATCAAGTTTCCTCTTTATGTGTTGAAAGTTTTGAAGTTATGCTTCCTTTGCCTTCCTATGCTAGTTGATTCCTGTTCCCATAAGTTGTTTGCTCACAAAATCCCTATGCATAGGAAGTGGGTTAGGCTTAAATGTGCTTGACATGTGTTTCATGATGCTCTAGTTATGTTTCAATTCTTATCTTTTATGCGAGCATCATTGAAATCATCATGCCTAGCTAAAAGGAATTAAAGAAAAGCGCTTGTTGGGTGACAACCCAACACTTTTACCTACTTTTTTTGTGTGTTCACATGATTACTCTACTATATTAATCATGTTTTATTGCTTTTGTTTCAATAAAGTGCCAAGTAATACCTTTGGGATGGCCTACGGTGATAGTTGATCTGATCTTGCTGAAAAACAAAAACTTTCGCGCTCAGAAAAGCAATTCTGATTTTAAACAGAAGCATGATAAAATGCTGATTATTTTTGAATAACATTGATATACAAATTTCTCAGGTTTTCCTAATATTTTAGAATTTTTGGAATAGCAGAAGTATGGTTTGAGTACAGATTACTACAGATTGTTTTGTTTTTGACCGATTCTGTTTTCAATACATAGTTTGCTTGTTTTCTAGTTTCTATGGCTTATATTGCTCAATATAAATTGTTGATGTTATATGATACAATAGGAATTGTGTGAGAAAAATTACGAATATTGTCTTTGAAAGTACCAAAAGTGGAATGGCTTGCTCTTTATCATACTAACCTATCTCACAAAGTCCCGTTAAGTTTTGTGTGATTGAAGTTTTCAATTTTTGGGTGAGATGTCGATATGAGGAGAATAAGGAGTGACAATACCCTAAGCTTGGGGATTCCCAAGGCAACCCAAGGAAATATTCAAGGAAGATCCAACCAACTGAGCTTGGGGATGCCTCGGAAGGCATCCCCTCTTTCGTCTTCAACATTATCAGTAACCTCACTTGGAGCTATGTATTCATTCGTCACATGATATGTGTTTTGCTTAGAATGTCAATTTATTTTGTTAGGATTTGTTTGCTGTTATTTATAATAATGTTTTGCATCTTTTATTTCAATAAAAGTGGCAATGATAGCCTTTGCCATGCTTATTTTGCAAGTATACATGTTGCTGTTTGAAAACAGAAAGTTTATCGTTGTTGCAAAAATTCCCTAGAAAATTCAGAATGTGATAAAATGTTGAAACTTTCTTCAAAATGAGCTATGATAAATTTTCTTCAGTTTGGTAAATTTTCATAATTTTTGGAGTTGAATAAGTATTGATACTCTTGCATTCTTTACAGATTGTACTATTTTGGCAGATTGTTGTTATGTTTGCATTGTTTGCATATGTTTGCTTGTTTAATGATTCCATTTGCGGATAGGAGTATTAAATATGCAGAGACAATGCAATTTTGAATAATAATTTTAGTGATTTTCCACAGTAGAGAATGATAAGGTTTTTGCACTGGTTTCTACTAACTATTCTCACGAGTTCTTGTTGAGTTTTGTGTGGATGAAGCTTTTGAGATTTAGGAAAATCGTAATATACAAGGAATTAAGAGACACAAAAGTTCAAGATTGGGGATGGCCAAGGAATACCAAGATAATATTTCAAGAATCCTCAAAGCATCTAAGCTTGGGGATGCCCCGGTAGGCATCCCAACTTTCTTCTTCAACAATCATCGGTTAGTATCGGTTGAGCCTAAGTTTTTGCTACTTCACATGAGTTGTGATATTCTTAGAATGTCATTTTATTTTGTTTTGCTTGATGTTTTAATAAATACTTAGATCTGAAAGTTTTTAAATAAAATAAAGTCCTCAAATAGTTGCCAAGGAGGGTAAGTAAGTGGCATTCACATTCCTTCAACAAAGCTCTTTTCTATGTCATGTACTCTTGTGCTTCACTTATATCCTATGAGTAAATTTTTGAATAAATTGAATGTCATGAAGTTGAAATCATATCATGCCTAGTGGTAGCTTCACATTGGGTTTAGAAAGTGAAATCTTTTGAGGCTTGACAATCACAATATTGGTCATACAAGCAATTCATGAATAATTAGTATAAGGAAGAGAACTTTCACATATAAATACACTACCATGGAAATATTTTGTGATTGTGATCCCCCATGAAAATATTATATGCCAAAATTGTTGACGTTGGACAAGGAAGACAACGTAATGGTTTATGTTTGTTCATATTCACACAGAAGTTATATTTTCATAGATCTTTCAACATGTGGTGCTTGCCCCCCATCTTTGCTAGCCAAAAATTCCGTACCGAGTAGAGATACTACTTGTGCATCCAAAAACCCTTAAACCCAAATCTTATTTTCAAGAGTTGACCATATCTAACTATATGCGGTATTGTTTTGCCATTCTAAGCAAATTTGCATGTGCCATCTCTAAATTTCAAAATAAACTTCTCTTTTGTGTGTTTGTTTCGCTCGTGGAACGGTGAGGGGTGGCTAATATTTTCCATGCTAGATGTGTTATTCTCAAGATGAGTGTTTATTCACTTGTCATTGCACGAGAGTAAGGCAAAGGTATTAGGGATGCCCAGTCCCGAAATGCAAAAATGAATTTACTTTATGTTGTCATATAATAAATTCCTTGGAAAGTGTTGGTATGGAGGGCACCCATGGATACGGTTAGCCATGGAAAGTGAAAGTATGGTGGAAAAAGGAATAAACTTTATTTTCTGTTTGGGAACCGCCTATGATATATCTAGCATGGGAAGTGTTGGGAACTCTAAGTCATTTTCGTTGGTGGGATGGATACACCTCCCAAATTGTTTTTATCTCTAAGTTTTTTGCGTTGAGCTCTGGCACCTCTACAAATCCCTACTTCCCTCTGCGAAGGGCCTATCATTTACTCTTCCGTATTTACTTATATCCAAAGAGTCAAAGTATTCCTCTCTATTCCCTTTTATTTTATGTTTTGGTAAGCACCATGTGGTGAGGAAAGATCTAGGCACATATGTCCAGTTGAATATGGGTAGCATGAGTTATTAAGGTTGACATATTAGAGACCTATTCTGCACAACTCCAAAAGTCCTGAAACTCCACGAAAGCTATTTTTGGAAATAACAAAAAATACTGAGCGGAAGAAATACATCAGGGGGGCCACCACCTGTCCACGAGGGTGGGGGGCGTGCCCCCCTGCCTCGTGGGCTCCCTATTGGTCCTCCGGTGGCCATCTTTTGCTATATGAAGTCTTTCGTCCAAAGAAAAATAATAAGCAAGCTTTTGGGACGAGACTCCGCCGCCATGAGGCGGAACCTTGGCGGAACCAATCTAGGGCTCCGGCAGAGCTGTTCTGCCGGGGACACTTCCCTCCGGGAGGGGGAAATCATCACCATCGTCATCACCAATGCTCCTCTCATCGGGAGAGGGCAATCTCCATCAACATCTTCACCAGCACCATCTCCTCTCAAACCCTAATTCATCTCTTGTATCCAATTCTTGTCTCATAGTCTGGGATTGGTACCTGTAGGTTGCTAGTAGTGTTGATTACTCCTTGTAGTTGATGCTAGTTGGTTTATTTGGTGGAAGATCATATGTTCAGATCCTATATGCATATTAATACCCCTCTGATTTTGAACATGAATATGCTTTGTGAGTAGATACATTTTTTTCCTGAGGATATGGGAGAAGTCTTGCTATTAGTAGTCATGTGAATTTGGTATTCGTTTGATATTTTGATGAGATGTATGTTGTCTATCCTCTAGTGGTGTTATGTGAACGTCAACTACATGACACTTCACCATTATTTGGGCCTAGAGGAAGGCATTGGGAAGTAATAAGTAGATGATGGGTTGCTAGAGTGACAGAAGCTTAAACCCTAGTTTATGTGTTGCTTCGTAAGGGGCTGATTTGGATCCATATGTTTCATGCTATGGTTAGGTTTACCTTAATACTTTTGTTGTAGTTGCGGATGCTTTCAATAGAGGTTAATCATAAGTGGTATGCTTGTCCAAGTAAGGACAACACCCAAGCACCGGTCCACCCACATATTAAATTATCAAAGTACCGAACGCGAATCATATGAACGTGATGAAAACTAGCTTGACGATAATTCCCATGTGTCCTCGGGAGCGCTTTTCTCTATATAAGAGTTTGTACAGGCTTGTCCTTTGCTACAAATAGGTTTGGGCCACCTTGCTGCACTTTATTTACTTTTGTTACTTGTTGCTCGTTACAAGTTCCTATCACAAAAGTAGTACTAGTAACTACTAGTACTCCCTTCGATTTTATTAACTCTACATATTAGATTTGACCGAAGTTAAACTTCCTAAAGCTTGACCAAGTTTATAGAAAAATATAAACATTTACCATAAAAAATATGTATGATGTGAAAGTACTTTCAATAATGAATCTAATGGTATTTATTTGTTATTGTATATGTTAATATTTTTTGTTATAAACTTTCTGAGAGTTTACAAAACTTGACTTTGACCAATGCTAATACGCGGATTTCAATAAAAACGGAGGGAGTACACATTTGTTTTCTTAGTTTGTAGTGAATTAATCATTTGTTGTAATTGTGAAATAAATGGCTACTGACTTCAAATGTAATGGTCTATACAATTCAATAGTTACAATCATTGTTGAATTCCAAGATGTATACGAGGTCTATAGTACTTCACAATATGCTCAAACTCACATAATCCCAATCAAATGAGAATCTAAATGCATTTCATAGTTATTACTTTGTAGGATGCAACAAAACCAACCATAACTCTACATCATCCATTATAAAAGCAACATTTTGAACACATCCCCATGTGTGAATGAAACATGTAGAGAGAGCTTGCGAAGATGGAGCAGATAGGGCGGTAAAGATTGTGTGCATGTGGACAAGAGAGTAGGAGACAAACCTAACGAGAGAGAGAGATAGAAAGAGAGAGAAAGAAGTTAGGTCTGTGAGATAGATGGAGACATGTAATATAGGTGAGATGTGTGTGCATCCGGATTCTGTAGACGTGGAAGGAGAAGAGACAACATGTTTGATGAGAGAGATGGAAAAACATGGACGAGAGGGGAATGATCTCGTGGGTTGAGGGATTGATAATTTTGTGCGAGAGAGAGAGAGGGGGGGGGGAGGAGTCAGTCAGCCGTCATCACATCATCCTGCTTCCAAATGGCCCTGCATTCTCTTGTGTAGTGTGGTCGCCGTCTTCGATCTCCTCGATGCCCTCTTTGAAGGTTGAGGTGTTGTGCATGCTGGGGTGCAGAGAAGCACAAGCGAGAGTGGTCGCCATATAGCCTTGGATGGGGATGAATTGTGTGCTCGGGGGAGGGGGAGTGTGTGTGTGTGTGTGTGTGTGTCAGGTTTTGAGAGAAATCAAACCTATGGAGAGAAATGTGTGTGTATGTGACGGGAAGCTACATGCTAAATAGGGTTTTCACGAAGAGATTGTGCGTGCGAGATAGAGAGCGATGTGCGGGCCTTGAGGTGGGCAGGGGCCGGGTGAGGGTGTCAAAATGTGTGCATTGATGCATGTGTTACATACTTCGTGCCAGGGACAGACGAATTGAGAGAGATGGTTGTTGTGTTACGGATGCTCCTTCTCTCTCTCACACACACACAAGTACAAATAGAAGACCGTTCTCTCATGTATACACAACATATCGGCATCTGTCTATGTCTCACTCATGCATGATCATTTGCACATTCACACCTCTCTATCTCTCTATCACACACACACTGTCTCCACATTGCCCTTCCGCCACAACACACATATGGACACATACACACGTTCTCTCTCAGTCACACACACAAAATCAGTATTAAAAAAACTAGGGCGCACCTAAAACGTCCAAATCAAAATAAACACAAACTAGAGCTAAATTCAAATATATGAAAATATTGTAGCGTCAAGAACTTTTCCAGGAAAAAAGTTGAGTAATATTCGGGGATTGTTTCACACACACAAAAAGGTTCGGTGGGTGTCCTTCGAGCGCGACACGGTGACGCACCGTTCGATCGACCGTGCAGCCATGGTTCACGCGCTTGCACAGGATTCCGTATCATGGCTGTGGTAACTAATATAAGCATCGCCTCAGTCTAATGTTTACGTGCACTAGTATGGTTTTCTTTTAAGTTTGACCAACCCTATATAAAACTAAACTAAGCTCCCATACGTGGACTCATAAATATGCCGCCGCCACCGTTGTGCATGTCAGCGCCCGCCTGCTCCGGCCAACCATTTCTCTCCCATCACCGTTGTTTCGCCGTCATTCCTGTACCATGAAGCCGAAGGATCGCCCGCTCACGTCGTCTGTAGTCCCTCCGCGTGATGCCGCCGCGTTGCCAAGCACGCGAGCAGCTGGTGGAGCCACGTCTATGCACGCATCGTACGAAGAGGAGGACGAGCGCGTGCTATAGCACGCCGACGAGGAGGAACTAACGTGTCATTGTCGTCTCCGCCCGCGCGGAGGAGGCGCACATGGTGGCTGTCGCGGCGGAAGCCGGTCGCTCCCGCGCCGAGCCGAGCCCGCAAACCGGGTGCGGACACGGAATCTACCTTCGAGACATTGAATGCCACGTGGATCCTACAATCTGAAGGAGCAATCTGGGTCAGTCGACTCTTGTGAGCCGTTGGATGCAACATCGATGGCTAGAAGGGCTTCTTCAACCTCCAAAATTGATGCACTGTTCATCTTCTCATCCTGCCACACGCCTAACCGCCTGCCGCCACCGCCCCGCCCTCCCCTGAACCGCCCTCCCCTGCCATGATCCCCCCACCCCCGCCATCCGTTTAACCCCGGGCATGATCCATTTTTTCTGGCGAACTGCATTCCACACCCAACACTCATAAGATAGATCATGGGCACCCTGCCACCCTAATATATATACTGGGGTAGCTTCTCTACCATCTTCTTCGTTCGCTCCGTCAAACTTCTTTCACAAATCGACTGACCCAAATTATACTACTAGTATGAACGTATTAAGTATAGTAGGAACACGAATATACGAGCAGTAGTACCAACTGCAAGAAGAATAGTAGTAAGACATAGTACTAGTACTACTGTATGTACTAAAGAGTTCAAATAATGAGAAAGAACATAAAGTTCAAATAATGAGAAAGAACATAAACATAGTTCTGCTGGGGGCTCAGCACAACACACCCCCGAAATAAAACTAAGCAACTAGTCCACTTGACACTGCAGTAGAACCAGCATGAGTGACGACACTGCCACCTTACTCGGAGTCCGAGTCCACGTCCTCGACTTCATCCTCGTCCCTCTTCCTCTTCCTCTTCGCTGCTGCTTCTTTTCTTGAACCGGACACTGGGATCTGCTTCTTCATCCAACCCTTGTAGATATTTAAATAAAGGTAGGCATCCATTGCTGCGTACAGGATGCGATCTTCATCTATTGTCTTCAACTCCCATGCATGATGAAACTCGTGGTGAGGTTTCTTCAGTTTAGCGTACGAAGAATCAATCATGGTTGCTGCCAGGGTCAGCATTGAAGGCTGAGAGGAGGACACCAGGCTTGCCTTCTGGAGATCGAAGGGCTGGCCTACAACAAGGCCTACCCGATCCAGGACATCCCTGTCGTTCCTAAAGTCTACAGTAACGAGTTTCACTCTTTTGTCCTTGAGGAAGTTCTTCAAATCCTGGCACTCAACGTTGGCGTGGCATATGTGGTAGACCAAGCACATGTTATGTACACAAACCTAGATCACGGCGGGCTTCTTCTTCTCTGCCTCCTTTAGAATCTTCTCGCTTTCCAGGACTGTGGTGTACTCAACATCTAGCCCAGCGACCCACTCATCCTTTGAACTATTGAACATGCGCAGGAAGCGAGCGAGGCATGCTTTCACCGTCACGAATCCACGGGTGTAGATGACGATGAACTCATCGCCAGTGATGGCTCTAACCTGGTACTCAGCGGCAACCATGGAGATTTGGGAGGCCATGGATTTTGGAGGAGGGTTAGGAGAAGTTGAACTGGTGTAATGTGAAAGGACGGGATGACTGGGAGTGAACTATTGTAAGGTAGAAGACGGAGACGAGTAGGGCGTGTGAACGGCGTGGGGTTGTTGGCTTGCCCGGTGGATAAACGGCTGCAAGCCCCCAAAGAGTTCTCGAGTACTATGCGAGACCCACTAGATGTCATGTCTACTAGCCCCATATCGTAGGCCTGACGGTATAGCTTCTGCCTGTTCGCATGCCATGCCGGCGTGTGGATGTAACTTCACTTAATTCCCTCAACTGTCGTGCCTCCCATGACCTTCGCCTCCCTTGCGCGGTCGCGCCCTTTGAGTCTTCGACCGGCTATAAATGAGCAATTTTTTTGCCTACTCCGCATGCATGATACTCCCTCTGGTCCTTTTTACTTCCGTCAATAGTTTGCAAATTTTTTGACCAAATTTGTACTAAAAATATCAATATCTACAATACTGGTTATAATGAGTATAAAAACTACATTTTATAATGAGTATAAAAATATTGATTTGACATTGTGAATGTTGATGTACATTTTTATATAAGTTTGGTCAAACTAGAGGTACATTGACTTGAGAAAAAACTTAAATGCACAATGCAGACTAGTTCCTTCATCCAGGTGTGTGCCATGTGCTATCTAGTCATCACAACCAGGTTAGATATTAGAGTACCACTACCTCCCTTCTAGTTTAAAGGGCTCGATTCAAAATTTTCACCTACTCTTACCAAGATAGAGGTGGTGGAATAGTTTTTGCCGTGGTTTCTGGAGTCTGGACTCCATCTTCAGGAACCTTTGCCGCCGCCGGCCATAATGCAAGGAGATGAACCAGAAAGGAAATGTGGCCGGAATGAGTAGTTTCGTATTTTATACAGTGGCAGAGGTGGGTAAATATCTGCTATACAGTACCTCCGGTGGTAATGCCATGTCTCTATGCACGCACATCTCAACCGTTGGTTCCAAGTAGATCGAACGGCTCACATTGTCCAAAGGCAGACATACCATCACCACCAACTGAGATTTTTATAGGAGTGGTCAAGCATGCATGTGGTGTAATTAATGCATCGGTTTACACAAATTTTTGAGAAAAATGAGAGTACTAATTAAGTACTTTTGCAAACTACGGAATTAATTCCACCATTCATCATCTACCTTGGTTGAAGAGATTTTCAAATTAAGCCCTATAAACCGGAAAGGAGAGAGTACCACATTACCACCACTATGGCCAGCCTTAATCATCGCATGCAATAATTTAGTGCACCTTGGAATCTGAACGCCTGCTTGACTCTCCTTCTCCCTCCAGCAGTCCCACAACTCCACCCCGTGTGGAAAAAATCTGCATGCATGACTCTCCACCCCCGCGCTCGTCCAATCCATTGTGACCAGCAATATTTCCACCCCTTCCCTCACCCATAATTTACTCCAACAAATATGCCCACGTAGCTGCTTCAGTTACTTAACTCTAGGTGCATTGGGTCACTGACATGTGGGCCCAACAGGCACCTGGCCCAGATGTCAGTGACGCAACTGGACCTGCAGTTAAGTCAGTGAAGCTTAGTCCATATATTACATAGGTGTGCCATTGCTCGCTATAAATACTGCGCCTCCCACAGCATTCGGAAGAACGCTCACGTTCATCGCTATCTCCTCCCCCCCTCTCACGTCGACCACCATGGCATCCCCCTCCCAAGCCCTAGGCGCCCCTCGCTGCACCGCGTGGACGGTCACGCGTCGCCGTTCCTTTCCTCGCCGCCACTAGTCGAGGAGGACACATCGTTGTTCTGTTCCTCACCGCCACTAGTCGAGGAGGACGCGTCAGCCTTCTTCTCCTCGCCACGAGACGTCGAGGTGGACGCGTCGGCATTCCCAATCTCTCCAGCACGCGCGTCGGAGGACGCGTCGGCTCCCCGGTACAAGGAGAACGCCGCGCCGCCCGCTGAGCCCCCCCCCCCAACCATGAAGAGCTTTGGAAAGAAATGGATGTCGCCTTGTGGGAGGCTTTGCCTCCAGTAGAGCGTGCCAAAATAGAGGCGGAGAAGAAGGTTGAGGAAGAGAAGCGCGCCACGGGGCAAGCTGCCTGGAAGGCCTATGTCGCGGCTGAGAGAATCAGGCAATTTCCTCTTTGGTAGAAGGCTCGTGTGAGGGCTGTGAGGGTGGTGGAGGACGTGCGTGCCAAAGCCTTTAGTGCAATCGGGCCCAAGCGCCTCATCCAGCGAGGAGGAGTACCTGTTGGTGTCAGATCACCACACCGGTGAGATCACGCTCGCCCGCCGACAAGCCGCCAATTAGCACCTCGCGAGTTGCGAGGCTGAGGAAGAGGCGTTGTGTCGGCGCGCTGGGAAACGGCCGCGCACCAGGGCACTCGTGGCACGCCGCAAGCGCTCCTGTGAGCGTCATGGCTCTTATTAGGAATATAATTTAGTTTCGTAAGGCGATCTCATTAGTTTTGGGAAGAAAATGATAAATGCCGAACCTTCGGGAATTATTAGCGTCGTTAATTAAGTATGTAAAAGGAAAAGTTTGGAAACCTTGTGTATTGATGTATACTACGCAACCTTCTTCTTGTAGACGTTGTTGGGCCTCCAAGTGCAGAGGTTTGTAGGACAGTAGCAAATTTCCCTCAAGTGGATGACCTAAGGTTTATCAATCCGTAGGAGGCATAGGATGAAGATGGTCTCTCTCAAGCAACCCTGCAACCAAATAACGAAGAGTCTCTTGTGTCCCCAACACACCCAATACAATGGTAAATTGTATAGGTGCACTAGTTCGGCGAAGAGATGGTGATACAAGTGGTATATGGATAGTAGATAATCGTTTTTGTAATCTGAAAATATAAAAATAGCAAGGTAACTAATGATAAAAGTGAGCGTAAACGGTATTGCAATGCGTTGAAACAAGGCATATGGTTCATACTTTCACTAGTGCAAGTCCTCTCAGCAATAATAACATAATTGGATCACATAACTATCCCTCAACATGCAACAAAGAGTCACTCCAAAGTCACTAATAGCAGAGAACGAACGAAGAGATTATGGTAGGGTATGAAACCACCTCAAAGTTATTCTTTCCAATCAATCTGTTGGGCTATTCCTATAAGTGTCACAAACAGCCCTAGAGTTCGTACTAGAATAACACCTTAAGACACAAATCAACCAAAACCCTAATGTCACCTAGATACTCCAATGTCACCTCAAGTATCCGTGGGTATGATTATACGATATGCGTCACACAATCTCAGATTCATCTATTCAAACCAACACAAAGGACCTCAAAGAGTGCCCCAAAGTTCTACCGGAAAATCATGACGAAAACGTGTGCCAACCCCTATGCATAGGTTCATGGGTGGAACCCGCAAGTTGATCACCAAAACATACATCAAGTGAATCACGTGATATCCCATTGTCACCACAGATATGCACGGCAAGACATACATCAAGTGTTCTCAAATCTTTAAAGACTCAATCCGATAAGATTACCTCAAAGGGGAAATTCAATTCATCACAAGAGTGTAGAGGGGGAGAAAACATCATAGGATCCAAATATAATAGCAAAGCTCGCGATACATCAAGATCGTATCACCTCAAGAACACGAGAGAGAGAGAGAGATCAAACACATAGCTACTGGTACATACCCTCAGCCCCGAGGGAGAACTACTCCCTCCTCATCATGGAGAGCGCCGGGATGATGAAGATGGCCACCGGAGAAGGATTCCCCCTCCGGCAGGGTTCCGGAACGGGTCTAGATTGGCTTTCGGTGGATACGGAGGCTTCTGGCGGCGGAACTCCCGATCTATTGTGCTCTCGGATGTTTTTAGGGTATATGGAGATATATAGGAGGAAGAAGTACGTCAGGGGGGCCACGAGGGGCCCACGAGGGTGGATGGTGCGCCCTAGGGGGGTGGGCGCGCCCCACTGCCTCGTGGCCTCCTCGTAGGTCCCCCGACATGCACTGCAAATCTTCTGGGCTTCTTTCCTTCCAAAAATGATTTCCGTGAAGTTTCAGGTCAATTAGACTCCGTTTGATTTTCCTTTTCTTCGAAACCCTAAAACAGGGTAAAAACAGAAACTGGCACTGGGCTCTGGGTTAATAGGTTAGTCCCAAAAATGATATAAAAGTTTATAATAAAGCCCATAAACATTCAAAAAAGTAGATAATATATCATGGAGCAATCAAAAATTATAGATACGTTGGAGACGTATCAGCATCCCCAAGCTTAATTCCTGCTCGTCCTCGAGTAGGTAAATGATAAAAGAAATAATTTTTGATGCGGAGTGCTACTTGGCATAATTTCAATGTAATTCTTCTTAATTGTGGTATGAATATTCAGATCCGAAAGATTCAAGACAAAAGTTCATATTGGCATAAAAATGATAATACTTCAAGCATACTAACTAAGCAATTATGTCTTCTCAAAATAACATGGCCAAAGAAAGTTCATCCCTACAAAATCATATAGTTTAGTCATGCTCCATTTTCGTCACACAAGAATGCTCTCATCATGCACAACCCCGATGACAAGCCAAGCAATTGTTTCATACTTTAGTAATCTCAAACTCATAAACTTTCACGCAATACATGAGCGCGAGCCATGGATATAGCACTATGGGTGGAATAGAATATAATGAGGGGGGTTATGTGGAGAAGACAAAAAAGGAGAAAGTCTCACATCAACGAGGCTAATCAATGGGCTAGGGAGATGCCCACCGATTGATGTTAATGCAAGGAGTAGGGATTGCCATGCAACGGATGCACTAGAGCTATAAATGTATGAAAGCTCAACAAAAGAAACTAAGTGGGTGTGCATCAAACTTGCTTGCTCATGAAGACCTAGGGCACTTGAAGAGGCCCATTGTTGGAATATACAAGCCAAGTTCTATAATGAAAAATTCCCACTAGTATATGAAAGTGACAAAACAAGAGACTCTCTACTATGAAGATCATGGTGCTACTTTGAAGCACAAGTGTGGTAAAAGGATAGTAGCATTGTCCCTTCTCTCTTTTTCTCTCATTTTCATTTTTTTGGGCCTTATCTTTTTTATGGCCTTTCTCTTTTTTTGGGCATTCTCTTTTTTATGGCCTTTCTCTTTTTTTTATTCCTCACTTGGGACAATGCTCTAGAAAATGATGATCATCACACTTCTATTTATTTACAACTCAATGATTACAACTCGATACTAGAACAAAGATGACTCTATATGAATGCCTCCGGCGGTGTACCGGGATATGCAATGAACCAAGAGTGACATGTATGAAAGAATTATGAATGGTGTCTTTGCCACAAATACTATGTCAACTACATGATCATGCTAAGCAATATGACAATGATGAATGTGTCATGATGAACGGAAGGGTGGAAAGTTGCATGGCAATATATCTCGGAATGGCTATGGAAATGCCATAATAGGTAGGTATGGTGGCTGTTTTGAGGAAGATATAAGGAGGTTTATGTGTGAAAGAGTGTATCATATCACAGGGTTTGGATGCACCGGCGAAGTTTGTGCCAACTCTCAATGTGAGAAAGGGCAATGCACGGTACTGAAGAGGCTAGCAAGGATGGAAGGGTGAGAGTGCGTATAATCCATGGACTCAACATTAGTAATAAAGAACTCACATACTTATTGCAAAAATCTACAAGTCATCAAAAACCTCGGCACTACGCGCATGCTCCTAGGGGGATAGATTGGTACGAAAAGACCATCGCTCGTCCCCGACCACCACTCATAAGGAAGACGATCAAATAACACCTCATGTTTCAAATTTGATACACAATGTTTACCATACGTGCAGGCTACGGGACTTGCAAACTTCAACACAAGCATTTCTCAAATTCACAACTACTCAACTAGCACGACTTTGATATTATTACCTCCATATCTCAAAACAATCATCAAGCATCAAACTTATCTTAGTATTCAATACTCTATATGAAAGTTTTTACTATTCTTGGATGCCTAGCATTTTAGGATTATTTAAGAAAATTACCATGCTATTTAAGACTCTCAAAATAATATAAGTGAAGCATGAGAGTTTATCTATTTCTTCAAAATAAAACTACCACCATGCTCTAAAAGATATAAGTGAAGCACTAGAGCAAACGACAAACTACTCCGGAAGATATAAGTGAAGATCAATGAGTATTCGAATAATTATGCAGCTATGTGAAGACTCTCTAACATTTAATAATTTCAGATCTTGGTATTTTATTCAAACAGCAAGCAAAATAAAATAAAATTACATTCTAAGAATGGAAACATCATGTGAAGAAGCAAAAACTTAGGATCAAACGAAACTAACCGATAGTTGTTGAAGAAGAAAGGTGGGATGCCAACCGGGGCATCCCCAAGCTTAGATGCTTGAAACTTCTTGAAATATTATCTTGGGTGCCTTGGGAATCCCCAAGCTTGAGCTTTTGTGTCTCCTCAATTCCTCTCATATCAAGGTCTCCCTAAATCTCAAAAGCTTCATCCACACAAAACTCAACAAGGACTCGTGAGATAAGTTAGTATAAACCATTGCCAAAACCTTATCATACTCTACTGTAGCAAATAAATAAAATTATTATTCAACATTGAATACTAAATGCCTCTGCATATTTAATAGTCCTAACCTCAAATATAATCATTAAAGAAGCAAACATATGCGAACAATGCAAACATAACAGCAATCTGCCTAAACAGGACAGTCTGTAAAGAATGCAGCAACATCCATACTTACCTAATTCCAAAAATTATGAAATAAAATTCCCACTGTATTACATTTATCAAAGCTTAATATGCAAAATGTTTCAACATTTTATCACATTCTGACTTTTCTAGGGAATTATTGCAACAGCGGTAAACTTTCTGTTTTCAAACAGCAACATGAAGACTTGTAACATAGGCATAGTAAAGGCTATCAATGCCACTTTTATTGGAATAAAATATGCAAAACATTGTTCCAAATAACAGAAAGCAAATCCTAACAAAATAAATTGACGCTCCAAGCAAAACACATATCATGTGGTAAATAAAAATATAGCTCCAAGTAAAGTTACCGATAGAAGTAGACGAAAGAGGGGATGCCTTCCGGGGCATCCCCAAGCTTTGGCTTTTAGGTGTCCTTAGATTATCTTGGGGGTGCCATGGGCATCACCAAGCTTAAGCTCTTTTCACTCCTTGTTCCATAATCCATCAAATCTTTACCCAAAACTTGAAAACTTCACAACACAAAACTTAAAGTAGAAAATCTCGTGAGCTCCGTTAGCGAAAGAAAACAAAAGACCACTTCAAGGTACTGTAATGAACTCATTATTTATTTATATTGGTGTTAAAACTACTGTATTCCAACTTCTCTATGGTTTATAAACTATTTTACTAGCCATAGATTCATCAAAATAAGCAAACAACACACGAAAAACAGAATCTGTCAAAAACAGAACAGTCTGTGGTAATCTGTAGCTAGCGCAAGATATGGAACCCCTAAAATTATAAAATAAATTCCTGGACGTGAGGAATTTATCTATTAATCATCTGCAAAAAGAATTAACTAAATAGCACTCTCAAAATAAAAATGGCAGCAATTCTTGTGAGCGCTAAAGTTTCTGTTTTTTACAGCAAGATCAACAAGACCTTCCCCAAGTCTTCCCAACGGTTCTACTTGGCACAAACACTAATTAAAAGCATAAAACCACATCTAAACATAGTATAGATGAATTATTTATTACTAAACAGGAGAAAAAAGCAAGTAACAAAAATAAAGTTGGGTTGCCTCCCAACAAGCGCTATCGTTTAACTCCCCTAGCTAGGCATGATGATTTCAATGATGCTCACATAAAAGATAAGAATTGAAACATAAAGGGAGCATCATGAAGAATATGACTAGCAAATTTAAGTCTAACCCACTTCCTATGCATAGGGTTTTTGTGAGCAAACAACTTATGGGAACAATAATCGACTTGCATAGGAAGGTAAAACAAGCATAACTTCGAAATTTTAAGCACATAGGGAGGGCACTTGATATTATTGTAATTCGTACAAGCATATATTCCTCCCTCATAATAATTTTCAGTAGCATCATGAATGAATTCAACAATATAACTATCATGTGATTGAAAATTAAGATCAAGATGACAAGTTTCATGGTTATCATTATTCTTTAAAGCATACGTGTCATCACAATAATAATCATAGATAGGAGGCATGATTTTATCATAATAATTTTGCTCATCAAAACTTGGGGGACAAAAAATATCATCTTCATCAAACATAGCTTCCCCAAGCTTGTGGCTTTGCATATCATTAGCATATTTAGTGCCAAACATTTTATAGATTTCTTCTTCTAGCACTTCAGCACAATTATCCTTTCCATCATACTCACGAAAGATATTAAAAAGGTGAAGCGTATGAGACAAACTCAATTCCATTTTTTATAGTTTTCTTTTATAAACTAAACTAGTGATAAAACAAGAAACTAAAAGACTCGATTGCAAGATCTAAAGATATACCTTCAAGCACTCACCTCCCTGGCAACGGCGTCAGAAAAGAGCTTGATGTCTACTACGCAACCTTCTTCTTGTAGACGTTCTTGGGCCTCCAAGTGCAGAGGTTTGTAGGACAATAGCAAATTTCCTTCAAGTGGA
Organism: Triticum dicoccoides; assembly: GCF_002162155.2. Taxonomy (NCBI): domain Eukaryota; kingdom Viridiplantae; phylum Streptophyta; class Magnoliopsida; order Poales; family Poaceae; genus Triticum; species Triticum dicoccoides. The sequence goes on from NC_041388.1 coordinate 165,150,131, forward strand.
TGACCTAAGGTTTATCAATCCGTAGGAGGCGTAGGATGAAGATGGTATCTCTCAAGCAACCCTGCAACCAAATAACGAAGAGTCTCTTGTGTCCCCAACACACTCAATACAATGGTAAATTGTATAGGTGCACTAGTTCGGCGAAGAGATGGTGACACAAGTGGTATATGGATAGTAGATAATGGTTTTTGTAATCTGAAAATATAAAAACAGCAAGGTAACTAATGATAAAAGTGAGCGTAAACGGTATTGCAATGCGTTGAAACAAGGCCTAGGGTTCATACTTTCACTAGTGCAAGTCCTCTCAACAATAATAACATAATTGGATCACATAACTATCCCTCAACATGCAACAAACAGTCACTCCAAAGTCACTAATAGCGGAGAACGAACGAAGAGATTATGGTAGGGTATGAAACCACCTCAAAGTTATTCTTTCCAATCAATCCGTTGGGCTATTCCTATAAGTGTCACAAACAGCCCTAGAGTTCGTACTAGAATAACACCTTAAGACACAAATCAACCAAAACCCTAATGTCACCTAGATACTCCAATGTCACCTCAAGTATCCGTGGGTATGATTATATGATATGCGTCACACAATCTCAGATTCATCTATTCAAACCAACACAAGGGACATCAAAGAGTGCCCCAAAGTTCTACCGGAGAATCACAACGAAAACGTGTGCCCACCCCTATGCATAGGTTCATGGGCGGAACCCGCAAGTTGATCACCAAAACATACATCAAGTGAATCACGTGATATCCCATTGTCACCACAAATACGCACGGCAAGACATACATCAAGTGTTCTCAAATCTTTAAAGACTCAATCCGATAAGATTACTTCAAAGGGGAAACTCAATTCATTACAAGAGAGTAGAGGGGGGAGAAAACATAATTGGATCCAAATATAATAGCAAAGCTCGCGATACATCAAGATCGTATTACCTGAAGAACACGAGAGAGAGATCAAACACATAGCTACTGGTACATACCCTCAGCCCCGAGGGAGAACTACTCCCTCCTCATCATGGAGAGCACCGGGATGATGAAGATGGCCACCGGAGAAGGATTCCCCCTCCGGCAGGGTGCCGGAACGGGTCTAGATTGGCTTTCGGTGGCTACGGAGGCTTCTGGCGGCGGAACTCCCGATCTATTGTGCTCCTGGATGTTTTTAGGGTATATGGAGATATATAGGCGGAAGAAGTACGCCAGGGGGGCACGAGGGGCCCACGAGGGTGTAGGGCGTGCCCTAGGGCGGTGGGCGCGCCCCCCCCTGCCTCGTGGCCTCCTCGTAGGTCCCCTGACGTGCACTCCAAGTCTTCTGGGCTTCTTTCCTTCCAAAAATGAGTTACGTGAAGTTTCAGGTCAATTAGACTCCGTTTGATTTTCTGTTTCTTTGAAACCCTAAAACAGGGTAAAAACATAAACTGGCACTGGGCTCTTGGTTAATATATTAGTCCCAAAAATGATATAAAAGTGTATAATAAAGCCAATAAACATTCAAAACAATAGATAATATAGCATGGAGCAATCTAAAATTATAGATACATTGGAGATGTATCATGTATCTGTACGCATTTTGTAAGTACGTGCATATGTCACATGCACTAACATTTTGTCAGTTAAATCTTTGGTTAAAATTTAGCACAAATTACAATTGTGATGAATAAACGAGGACGGAGGTACTAGTAGTAGTTTAGAAGCCCAAATGCCTCCTTTGGTTTGTATGATTTTTGTAGGAATTCTATAAGATGGGATTTGAAAAGGAAAAATTCCTTTAAAGCCCTTTGGTTTCTAGGAATGGATTCCTATTCCTATGTAGGGTAGGAATCAATCCTTCACATTTTGGAGGAAAAAAACATTAGCCTAGACTCAATGGAAAAAAATCCTATCCTATGCACCAAATGACATCTCTTTCTCTATAGGAATTGACATGCATGTCATCTCACTTCCTATGATTTTCCTATTCCTATAAAATTCCTATCCTATGAACCAAAGAAGGCCTAAATGAGTGAGGCGCCTTAATGTCATTCTCCACTGTGACTAGTCTTATGGGAAATGCTGGGGAAGAGATGGCTTATTTTTTAATCTGCCAAAAGAACTGGCCCTAGGAGTAGTCGTTAGGGATACTAGGAGTAGTAGCTAGGGATCGAGTGTGCGAGATGAACCAGAGAAAGTAAATGGAGAGAGATGAAACGCAAAAAAGACGAAGGGATGTGATGGTTGCTTGTCCGTTTATTTTACCAGGCCACTTATTACTGGGAGTGGTTGGGTTTTGTGATATGACGACTTTACTACCGCGCCACGAGCGGGGTGAGACTCGCTTGCAGCGCCGCCCTCCACACTAGTACTACATCGGTCGTGGTTTATTAGTCCCCCATTGAATTTGATTAACAAAATGTTAGTGCATGTCAACAAAAACTATATCGTTGGATTCGTATTTGAACATAGTTTTCAGTGATATAATTTTAGGTGACATGCATCAGCATTTATTGTACTATATATAATGTTAGTTCAATTTTTGGTCATACTAATCTATAGTTAGGTGCCCGTGCATTGCACATAATAGTGAAATGCATTGATCGGGGAGTTGTTAATTTTGACAAAGGATGTGGGGGTCATCTCATGTGTAACAGGTATCGATAGGTTTCTTCGGATATTATTTCATCTCTAGAGCTCACAAACATCCAGGTGAAATAGATAAAAAAGTATCTTTTGCAAACAAAAGCGTTCAACTGTTCAACCTGCATCCAAAACTTGTGAAGAAATAACACTTATTGTTCTTTGCAAGAAATGATCTTTAAGAATTAGTTTTTGAGTATCGATTGTTATACATGTTGGCTATAGATGACATGGCACTTTCTTATAGTCAACAGTTGGCTATACTATTTAGTATTAACCATGCCCTTATACACCTAGAAGGAGGGATTAAATTAGGATGACTTGGAAGGGGGCAGAGGAGATGCAAGAAATGGTTCATCATAAGTCTTTCACCAATACTGTAGTAAAAATTTCATACATGGAAGATTCTAGACTAAACCATAAATGGATACACTTTCATTCATGCGCGATACTCCAATAGAGCAAGATCATGCATGGAAGTCTCCACATGCTTAGACAGCGGATTAGATTGAGCGAAGACTAATGATCAACATTTAACTTGGTAATGAATATGTCCAGGTGAACCTCCTTGGAGTCCCCGTGCACCATATTGGGGGCCAAATCAGACCATGCGTCTTCCATGTCCACATCGGCGGGAAGATCCCAGCTCGGCACAGTCCTAGTCACCTTGATGTAGCCAGTGTCGCCACCCATGCACCTCTGAGGGGTAGTAACAGTGAGCATGCACCCATACATCGGCCTCGTGTTAGTGTCAGCGTCAGCGGTGTCACCCCTGAAGCACACTACAGAGGCGGGGCGGCGGCCTGCATGGGCCTCACCGGTGCCCATGATCAAGAGGAAGACGCTGCCATCCTCCTCCGAGACTAGCAGGCGGCGGTGATCCTCCAGCGACTCGTACTTGATGTTCTCCACCAAGGTCCAGTAGTGATCGTCGCACGCCTGCGTGAGGTGATGCACGATGTCCGCCGGCGAGCCCCAAAACGGCATCGGGCACTCATAGCAGTAGACGAAGGGCTCCTTGGAGGCATCGACCAGGCCGTCCATGAAACGGGAGTGGCCGTAGGGGATGTTGCGCCAGTTGAATATATGAGCAAATTACTACGAGATTTAGTCCGAATAAGCAAAAAATAAATCATGACGGCTATAACAGAGATTAAACTAATCATGTGGACTGGCATAGTAGATGAACAGATCGAATCTAGGACACAGAATAGAAAGATGAATTCTACCACGATTTCGAATAGGAAGGATAGAAACACATACGGTGCAATGGGAGCAGCACCATTGGCGTTGAGGTTGTCACCCATGTCGTTGAGGAAGCGGTTGCCGAGGTCGGGGAAGAAGTCATCATCGGTGAAGTCGTCGCCGCTAGCAGTCGTGAGAGTGCGCTCCCCAAATTTCAATAGCGCTCGCCGAATGGAGTGCAGGAGGGAGTGGCTATAGGGGACGCTGCGGCCGCCGAATGGAGCGCAGGAGTAGCACACGAAGCAGTAGATGGTGCTCCTCCCTAGTCTCTATCTCTACTCTTATCTCTATCTCTACTACTCTTCTTTCTTTTTTATAATATACTAGTAGCTGTCAAATCAAATAGTACTGCGTCGCCCACTGCACACCTGGCTGAACACGCCTCCTCGCCTCCATCAAACCCCTCCGTGAAACCCGCATGCAAACCGAGAAACCTACTCCAACCCGTGGGAGGAAATTTGTCGGTTGCCGTTGGAGAATAATAGAGTCACATCCAATCCATTTGAGTTAATTTCGTGTATGATTCTCCCTCTATAAAAAGTTAATTGCATCCTTAATCTTGTATTCTAAGTACTCTGTGGGTTCCACTGTTAGTGCAGTGTACATTACTTGCAGTCTGGCTATAGATTCGTATAGAAAGTTAGAAAGAAACGAATCCATCCTTAATCTTGTATTCTAAGTACTCTGTGGGTTCCACTCCCAGTATAGTAGCGAAAGAAGTATATATTAAAAATATATAAAACCTATAGTTTAGGAAAGAATTCGAACTCATGCCATCGCACTGCAAGCATCCGGCTCGGACCAGTACACCAGGTGTTCGTTGCAGACGATGCAAGAGATAAACCTTTATAGCAATGAGCCCGTCTGTTGCAGCAGATCCAAAGTAGAATAATACATATTCACAAATTAGAAAGAAAACAGTTTAGTTTTGGTATACATATCACTAAAAATATCTTATGTTTCACTCCAAATATATTCTTTGGGCTGTTTTGATGAGGTAAGGGAGGAATGTGGTTGGTTTGAAGATACTAAGGGGTTTTGTGTAAACTGGAGCAGAGAAGTGGGAATTGTTGCAAAAGGCCACAACTTACATCACAATCGTTAGATGCAGATCTGATAGTCAGAAATGGCGGATGGCAGACACACCATCATCACCAACTGAGTCTTTTATAGGAGTGAATATAAGTATAAGTAATATAGGAGTAGGAGTATAGAAAAAACCGAGTTGGTGATGATGGTCTGCCTACCATCTTATAGTATAGACCGTATGATCTATATCTGACGGATAGAAAGCAAATTATGGCAATTTTACAAAAGATACCCGCACCTCTCTCCACATTTACAAATAAGGCCTTTCCTCCTTCATCCTTATCTCCCACAACCTCATTGCCGAGCAATTAAAAAAGGAAGTCTCTTGAACAATCTGGCATGGTGGCCGCTACCGGTGCCGCCCATCCCCATGCCTCCGCCCAGTCCGACCACCAGTCACCACCACGCCCCACTCCTCCTCACCTTATCTATCATCTTTCTCGAGATATCATTTTTTCGATGATATGGTCGAGATACCATGTTTCCGATAAAATTCCCGAGATATCATTAGTTTTTACACATGGGATTACTCCCGCATGGGTCAATCACAACAGGTGTTTTGTAAAAAAATGCATCTTGATGTTCCATGCAATGCACGTGCATCTTGCTAGTTTTTGCATATAATTCCAAACACCACGTAGACACGATCTTTGACCATTTTACAACTATGTTAGTATTATTGTTAGTGGTCATCCGGTGCAAGTTATAGCTCAGGTGTTTTAAACTTTTTAAGTAATGATATCTGGCGATTGTTCGCCATGAGCTCAATCATGGTGAATCCCACGTAATCCGATGGTGTCCTATTTTTAAGCCATAGTATTTGACAAAACCGCCACCCTTACACCCGTACTGTAACTGCATCACGGGCGTTTGCAACTGCCATGTCTACCAGCGAACGTTTGCTAGGGATTGGAGTGCTAACCGATGGCAGTTTGTAGTCATTCCACACTCGGCATTGAGGTTTGTAACTATTTTAGATTAGAATATACTAATCCTCTAGTGCTAGTAGTAGAGCAGAGTCCTACTCCACTACTACTCTAGTCAAGCAAGTTAGGGCATAGTAGTAGGTACTATAGGGAGAACCAGTACTGTGATCACTCAAGCAAGGTGTCTGTCATCGATATGACCCTACGCTGCTGGTATGTGTCTCGTAAGTCAAACGGCGTGATGTAGTCATCATCACCTGTCCACTTCCGATAGCACATATTCGCTTGTCCATCCTTGTCCGCACATAATCGTCCAATCTTCCATCCCTACTAAGGTGCCTCCCCCCTCTTCCGAAACCCAAGCACTAACAATGGTAGAACCGAGCATCGTCCACCGAAATAGTGGCTGGAATTCGCTCCCCACGGAGGTAATCAAGCTCATTGTTTCGCCTGTGGACAATCTCAGTACCATGTCGCTCGCCGCGTGCTCGTCGCGGCTGTACCGTTTACTCAAAGCCCTCAGGCTGGAGCTTTTTAAGCCAGCTCCTTGCTTCCTGATGCTGACTGATCTTTACAAATGGCGTGTCACGCAGCATAACGATCGTAGGGTGGCGAGCATCAACCCTCTTGACTGCGATCCGATCCCCGTCACCCTCAACTACATTAACAGTATGTACTGGGTTGGCATGAACACGTCTTGGATGGTGCTCATCGACGGTGGTGGCAGCTGGATGCTCGTGGAGGTCTACACCCGACGATTGATCCCCCTTCCTTCGATTAACACAGCACTGCTTTGGCACCACGACCCAGAATACTTGGAATCTTACAGTAGCCAACATGATACCAAGTTTGATTTGCTCAAGGTTGTAATCTTCCAAGTGCGCACAAGATCGGTGAGTTATGAAGACTTCAGGATAACTGCGTTCTTCAACCGCGGTCTCGCCTATCTGACAGGTCACTGCGGTAAGTGGATAAATCTGCACGTCCATCGCAGGATCATACATCCTCCATGGTTCTCTGATGCCATTGAACACAAGGGCTTCATTTACGCTGTCAACTCCTTCTATGACTGGACGTATTGCTGGCCTACTCCAGGCATCGCTACAGATGGTTGTTACAGAAGTATGTTACTTTCCTATGATATCGTGATGGCTTGCTTATATTACTGTCAACATTTACTGAAAAAATATTCATGCTCATAACATGTTGTTCTTAAGATTGACTACATTAAGAGCCCTTTTTTATCTGACTCCAACTTGATATGATGTGGTAGGCCACCTGGTGTCCCTACCCTTCCTAATCCCAGAACCTTTCAAAGAAAAGCGGCATGGCAGTTGCAGGTTGTTCCTGGCTCAATCAGACGATGGAATCGTTCGCACATACCGGACGTGTTGTTTCACAGAATACAATCACAGTCACTACAAGGTCTTTGAGCAGGATCCCAGCTTCTCGGGGCCTTCAGAAAATTTTGACTGGAGGCTGGTAAGTAGCCTTGGTACATGCTCTCTGTTTCTCGGACTGAATTATCTAATTAACCAGGAGATAACCGACGGCAAGGATTATGATGGCAGTGCGGTTTCGTTCATCAGGCAAAACTTTGTGTACATAGCGTACCATGCGTCTATGCATGCACCATACCTTGATATGTGCCGCCATGCTCTACATCCCAAAGTAGGAGAGAGGGTCGCAAGTATCAGACTTTGACCTGGTGGCTAGAGTTTCCCCCGTCAGGCACCCATCTGGTTCAAGCCGTCAGCCAATCTCCACAGCTTAATAAATAGTAACGTCTAACTGAGCCACTTAGTTAGATGCGTACACTTGGTGTACTAGGATCTTTATTTAGTTTGATGCATACACTTGTTCTTTTTGGGTAGCCCTTTTGTAATGATGGCCAATGTTTGGTTTGGAAGAGAGAGCTGCATCTTTACTCTTCTAGCCTCCTTACTGATGTCGCTTGAAGCTACGTCGGTATTTCCCCAAAGAGGAAGGGATGATGCAGCATAGCGGTGGTAGGTATTTCCCTTAGATATGAAACCAAAGTTATCGAACCAGGCAACACAACGTAAATAGCCCCTGCACACAAATAACAACCACTCACAACCCGACGTGTTAAAGGGGTTGTCAATCCCTTTCGGGTAACGGTGCCTCAAACGGTGCGTGGACGGGAGTAAGTTGTGAATATTGATAGATTGAACGCCAAATAAAATAAATTGTAGCAAGGTATTTTTGGATTTTTGGTTTAATAGATCTGAAACTAAAAGCAAATAAAAATAGATCACAAAGGCAAATATATGAGAAAGAAGACCCCGGGGCCGTAGGTTTCACTAGGGGATTCTCTCGAGAAAAATAGCAAACGGTGGGTAAACAAATTACTGTTGGGCAATTGATAGAACCTCAAATAATTATGAAAATATCCAGGCAATGATCATTACATAGGCATCACGTCCAAGATTAGTAGACCGACTCCTTCCTTCATCTACTACTATTACTCCATAGATCGACCGCTATCCAGCATGCATCTAGTGTATTAAGTTCATGGAAAAACGGAGTAATGTGATACTTATCCAACGTATCTATAATTTATGAAGTATTCATGCTGTTATTTTATAATTCTTGGATGTTTTATAATCATTTTATAGCAACTTTATATCCTTTTTGGGACTAACCTATTGACCCAGTGCCCAGTGCCAGTTGCTATTTTTTTGCTTGTTTTTTACATCGCAGAAAATCAATATCAAAACAGAGTCCAAACACCGCGAAACTTTTTGTGGATTTTTTATGGGCCAGAAGACTCTCGATGGGCCAAAGTAGCATCTGGGGGTGCCACGAGGGGGGCACAACCCACCAGGGTACCCACCTCGGTGGCCTCTCGTACCCCTTTTTGCACTATAAATTCCCAAATATTCCGAAACCCCTCGGGGTTAACCTAGATCAGAAGTTCCACCGCCGCAGGGCTCCGTAGCCACCGCAAACCAATCTAGACCCATTCTGGCACCCTGCCGGACGGGGGAATCATCTCCGGCGGTGTAGCGACCAGACCTCAAATAGTCTGATCTCTGTGCTCAGGTGTCATCCCTGGATAAGTAATGCTAACACCACACAGTACTTGAAGGATTTTTAACAGAGTAGCAATCACACACTTATTACATCGAGTGTCTCAATAGAGAACTTATTACAATAAATATGGCTTAAGGCCATCTAATAACGATAACAGCGGAAGGCTTGGAAGATAAGTGAGTCCATCAACTCCAACGGCATCACTGAGTATAGAACCACGACCTAAAAACTCCTTAATCGTCGTTTGAAAAATCTGCAACATTAACGTTGCAGCCCGAAACGAGTCAGCACATGGAATATGCTGGCAAAGTAACACATAGAGAGTAATGGAATGAAACAGCTATACTATATGCATATTTGGCTGGTGGAAAGCTCTATGGTTACAGTTTTGCGTAAAGCCAATTTTTCCCTACTGCAAAGGAATAAATTTTATTTAACTATCATGGTAGTTGTTAAACATTGAGAATGGTTGACAGCATTCTCAATCCCAATTAAGCATCATAATTAAACAAAACCCAACAAAATTAATTTTAGAGTAACATGTTGAAGACATGATAATCCAAGTACTAGATACTCAAGATATCCATAACCGGGGACACGGCTAACCATGATTAGTTTATACACTCTGCAGAGGTTTGCGCACTTTTCCCCACAAGACTCGATCGCCTCCATTTGGTTTCTCGCACTACATGGTGTTTGAGAAGACGGATGACCGAGACACAGTCTTTCAGAAGCGCTAGCACCTTACGATGGATAGACCGTTACACCTACTTTCCCCTACATCTGCTAGTCTACCCTGTAAGAGTTCGCACGACTTAATCAACTATGCTAGAGCCCATAATAGCTTGTGGCTGCACACGGAAGTTTCTAGTATGAAAAATCTCATGATCCCTTTGGGCCTGGGTGGCGGTCCATAAAGAAAAACAGGCAATCCTGGAATACCCAGGTACCTCAATCCACCTAGATGTGTGTTTAAGTTGCCACCTTCGATAAACCACTAAATTAACAAACTCACATCTGTCATGGATATCACTCACCAAATCCACGTCTACTAGCATAGCATGGCATAATAGGCAAACGTAGAAGTAACTCCCAAAGGTTTGATAATACAACAGGTAATAGGTACTACCTCAACTACTTCTCATCCCACAATTTAATTAGATCCTAATCATGCAATGTTTGAGGATTGATCTAATGCAATAAAACTGGGTAGTAGGAGGTATGATCAAAGTGTTACTTGCCTTGCTGATGATCCGCGAAACCTAGAGATTCGAATTAACAGGCGGCGCACTCCGGGTATTCTATCGCAGATAAACAAACAAGCATACAATAAGTACTCATCTAATGCACAGGTAAAACTCAAATAAGAGATCTAACCAGAAGGTTCAACTTAAGAACTCCGGTTTGCAAAAAGAATCAAATCAAACGAAGCAACGAAAGTCAAACGGCAAAAGAAACAGGCTTTGTTTACTATTCTAGATCTAGGGCAATTTTTTACAGTGGCAAAAACTTGTTTAAGTTGGTTAAACGGATAGAGGGTTTCGAGACGAAACTCCAAGCGCTTGAATTGCCTGATTCCGATAAACGAGCGAAAAGTTATACTAAAACGAAAATCGGATCAGGAATCGCGATCAGAAAAATCGTGGATTTAATCCGAGAAAAAGAAAAACGACGAACATTCGCTAGAACAAACGAACGAACGAACGCTCGCTATTTAAATAAATCAGAAAAACCGATCTATTTAAAAAAACCGAAACTAAAAAAATGAACAAAACCGTCGGAAAAACCGAACGGTTTTTCGGAAAAAAAAAACGGCGTCTAAAAAAAAACTACCCGGCAACTCCGGCGAGAGATCCGGTGGCGGCGGCGGGGCTCCGGCGGCGGCAGCGCTAGGGCGGGGCTGGGGCGGCGCGCTAGGGTTTGGGGGAGACCCCGGGCTGGGCTCCCCGGCTTATAAAGCCCGAACGGGCCTGGTGTCCAGGTCGGACACGGCCCGTAGGTCGGTTGCGTTTTTTTATTAATATTCCGCACAGAAAACAAATAAAATAAATACTAAACGGACTCCAAAAATCCCGAAATAAATTTTTCCGGGCTTCTAAAATCAAGCCGCACAAGGTGAACATTTATTTGGGGCCTAAATGCAATTTTGGAAAACGCACATTTTTCCTAAATTCAAATAAAATTACGAAAAACTCCGAAATAAAATCTTATTTGATTTTATTATTAAATCCTCAATATTTCTTTATTTTGGGAAAGTCGTTTTATTCCCCCTCTCATATTTTTGTAATAGAAATAATTGATGATAAAATAATTAAAACCAAATGATCCTATTCTCAAAATTTGAGAAAACTCAAATATGAAAATAACGAAATCCCCAACTCTCTCCGTGGGTCCTTGAGTTGCGTAGAATTTCTAGGATCAAAAACAAAAGCAAATAAATTATGATATGCAATGATGGTCTAATGTATAACATTCCAAATTGAAAATTTGGGATGTTACAGGCGGCCATCTTCATCATCCCGGCGACCACCACGATGAGGAGGGAGTAGTCCACCCTCGGGGCTGAGGGTTTGTACCAGTAGCTATGTGTTTAATCTCTCTCTCTCTCTAGTGATCTATATCATGGGCTTTGTTAATATAGTCAGATCATATCATGTTTCTCCCCTCTATACTTTTGTTGTGATGAATTGAATCTTTACCCTTTGAAGTTTTGTCATGTCGGATTGAATGTTCAGATTTGAGAACACATGATATATGTCTTGCGGTATGAATACTTGAGGTGAAAATTGGGGTATCTTATTGATTCACTTGATATATGTTATGGCATTCAACTCGCGGATTCCCGCGGTGATATTGGGGTAATCTATGCATAGGGGTTGATGCACATTTTTATTATCTTTTCTCCGACGGAAACTTTGGGGTCTCTTTATAGTTCTTTGTGTGGAATGAGTTTTATGAATATGAACTTGCTTTGGTGTTGTCTTAGTACGGACTCTAGGATAGATCGAACAGAAAAATAGCTTTCTGTTATTTTAGTACGGACTCTTGAATAGATCAAATGGAAACAATAGCATTGAGGTGGTTTAGTACCCTACAAACAATTCCTATCTTTTGTTCTCCGCTAATAGGAACTCATGAGTGATTATTTGTTACACTTTGAGGGATAATCATATGATCCAACTATGTTAGCATTGCTGAGAGGTTGCACTAGCGAAAGTACGGACCCTAGGCCTCATTTTCAAGCATTGCAATACCGTTTTTGTGCCTGTTTACTATTTTCTACCTTGCTATTTTTATTTATTCAGATTATAAAAATATATTTCTACCATCCACATTACACTTTTATCACCATCTCTTCGCCGAACTAGTGCACCTATACAATTTGCCGTTGTATTGGGTTTGTTGGGGACACAAGAGGTTTCTTGTATTTGGTTGCAGGGTCGTTTGAGAGATACCATCTTCATCCTACACCTCTCACGGATTGATAAACCTTAGGTCATCCACTTGAGGGAAAATTGCTACTGTCCTACAAAACTTTGCGCCTGGAGGCCCAACACGTGTCTACAAGAATAAAGTTGCGTAGTAGACATCATAATGCAATAAGAACGATGACATGATGTAGAAGAGATCCCTTTATAAATGGCAGTAGATATAGGTCCCATCTTTTTATCCTTAGTAGCAACGATACATACGTGTTAGTTCCCTTTCTGTCAGTGGGATCAAGCACCGTAAGATCGAACCCACTACCGGGCATCTCTTCCCATTGCAAGATAAATAGATCAAGTTGGCCAAACAAAACCCAAATATCGGAGAATAAATACGAGGCTATAAGAGGTCATGCATAAAAAGATCAAAGAAATTCAAATACTTTCATGGATATAAAAAGATAGATCTGATCATAAACTCAAAGTTCATCGATCCCAACAAACACACTGCAAAAGAGTTACATCATATGGATCTCCAAGAGACCATTGTATTGAGAATCAAGAGAGAGAGAGATGAAGCCATCTATCTACTAACTACGGACCCGAAGGTCTACAAAGAACTACTCACGCATCATCGGAGAGGCACCAATGGAAGTGGTGAACCCCTCTGTGATGGTGTCTAGCTTGGATCTGGTGGTTCTGGACTCTGCGGCGGCTCGATGAATATTTCGTCGACTCCCCTAGGGTTTGGGCAATGTTGGGGTATTTACAGAGCAAAGAGGCGGTCCGGGGGCACCCAAGGTGGGCACAACCCACCAGGGCGCGCCCTGGTGGGTTGTCCCCTCCTCAGGACTCCCCCTAGGTGCAACCAGGGCCCAATATCTTCCATCTGGTCCATAAAAAATCTCTGTAAAGTTTCGTGGCATTTGGACTCCGTTTGATATTGATTTTCTACGATGTAAAAAACATGGAAAAAACAACAACTGGCACTTGGCACTGTGTCAATAGGTTAGTACCAAAAAATGATATAAAATGACTATAAAATGATTATAAAACATCCAAGATTGATAATAAAACAGCATGGAACAATCAACAATTATAGATACGTTGGAGACGTATCAGCATCCCCAAGCTTAACTCCTACTTGTCCTTGAGTAGGTAAGTGATAAAAACAGAATTTTTGATGTGGAGTGATGTTCATCATGCCATATCATATTCTTTTCTTTATAGCATGGACATTCGGAATTTTATGTGATTCAAAGCAATAGTCCAGTTCCGACATAATAATTTAGATACTCAAGCATATCAACAAGCAACCATGTCTTTCAAAATATCAACGCTAAAATAAGTTATCCATAGCCCATCATGCTCAAACATTGATCCATTCATGAAACACACTCGAATATTAACTACACCCAATACTTAAGCACGATCATATTGCACGAACATTGATCCATTTATAAGAGAAGATGTAGACTCAAAATAAAAATTGCATAAAGCAAAAGATAGGCCCTTCGCAGAGGGAAGTAGGGATTTGTAGAGGTGCCAGAGCTCAAAGCAAAAATTTGAGATAAAAACATTTTGGGAGGCGTATCCATACCACCAACGAAAAC
>NC_041388.1:165164320-165210969 GCF_002162155.2 Triticum dicoccoides
TAGAAAATAAAGTATATTCCTTTTTCCACCATAACTTTCACTTTCCATGGCTAACCGTATCCACGGGTGCCCTCCATACCAACACTTATCAAGGAATTTATTATTTGACAACATAAAGTAAATTCATTTATTTTTTGCATTTCAGGACTGGGCATCCCTAATACCTTTGCCTTACTCTCGTGCAATGACAAGTGAATAAACACTCATCTTTAGAATAACACATCTAGCATGGAAAATATTAGCCACCCCTCATCGCTCCACGAGCGAAACAAACACACAAAAGAGAAGTTTATTTTGAAAATTAGAGATGGCACATGCAAATTTTCTTAGATCGGCAAAAGAATACCGCATATAGGTAGATATAGTGGACTCATTTCGCAAAACTAGTTTGAAGGATTTTGGATGCACAAGTAGAGGTCATACTTAGTGCAAAATGAAGGCTAGCAAAAGATTGGGAAGCAACCAACTAAGAAAACAATAATCTCATAAGCAAGCATTAAGCATAAATAACACCGGATAATGCACCACAAGTAGGACATAATTTCATTGCATGATTATTGACTTTTGTGCATGCATAGGGAATCACAAACCTTAACACCAATATTCCTACTAAAGCATAATTACTCATCAAGATGACTCACATAACACATTATCATATCTCAAAACTATTACTAAGAATCAAGTTTATTTTGTCCAATGATCTTCATGATACTTTTTCTCCTTATTTTTTCTTTATCCTTCTTGGATATCTGTCACTTTGGGACTAATTTTCATGTGTTGCTTTTCATAAGCTCAAACAAATATAAGTGAAGATCATGAGCATAACAAAATTTCTTTCTCTCAAAATAATTTAAGTGAAGCAAGAGAGAATTTCTTCAAAATTTTACTAACTCCCAAATAAATCTAAGTGAAGCAAGAGAGCATTTCTTCAAAAATAACAAAGCACACCGTGCTCAAAAAGATATAAGTGAAGCACTAGAGCAAGTCCGTTGCTCATAAAAATTTAAGTGAAGCATAGAGAGCAATTCTAACAAGTCATGACATAAGTTTGGCTCTCTCAAATAGGTGCGCTATCAAGGATTGATAACTTAAAACACAAAATAAATCAAGAAAAGACACATATCATAGAAGATGCTCCAAGCAAGACACATATCATGTGACAAATAAAAATATAGTCTCGAGTAAAATACCGATAGTTGTTGGAAGAAAGCGGGGATGCCACTCGGGGGCATCCCCAAGCTTAGTTGGTTGCTCATTCTTGGATAATAGATTGGGATGCCGGGGCATCCCCAAGCTTTGGCTCTTACATCCTTCCTTCATCCATCGTAAGATAACCCAAAACCTGAAAAGTTCAGTCACACAAAACTCAACAAAACCTTCATGAGATATGTTAGTATAAGAATAATAAACCACTACTATAAGTGTTGTAGAAAACCAATTCATATTTTATTTTGTATTATATCTATTGTATTTCAACTTTTCTATGGCGAAAACTCAACAAAGAAAACCATAGAGCCATCAAAATAAGCACACAACACAAAGAAAACAGAATCTGTCAAAATAGAACAGTCTATAGCAATCTGACTATTTCGAATACTTCTGTAACTCCAAAAATTCTGAAACATTAGGACGACCTTAGAAATTTGTATGTTGATCTACTTCAAGTGGAATGGGTATTTTATCACTCTCTGGTAAAAATGAAAATTAATTTCGTGAGCATAAAAGTTTCTGTTTTTTCAGCAAGATCAAACAACTATCACCCAAGAAGATCCTAAAGGCTTTACTTGGCACAAACACTAATTAAAACATAAAAACGCAATCATAACAGTATCATAATTGTGCTAACACACAAGAATAGGAAGCAAAAAGCAAAAATAAATTTTATTCATTGGTTTCCTCCCAACAAGCGCTATAGTTTTACGCCCTTAGCTAGGCATAAAGCAACGATCTAAGTTTTGTCATCTTTGGTTCGAGATCCATAAGATGCCCTCATGATTGATTCATAGGGTGGCTTAATTCTAGTTCTAGGAAAGTGTTCCATACCCTTACTCAAAGGAAATTGGAACTTAATATTGCCTTCTTTCATATCAATCATGGCACTGATAGTGTGTAAAACAGCCTACCAAGAATAATTGGACAAGACAGATTGCAATCAATATACATAACAATAAAATCTATGGGCACATAATTCCTATTTGCAAGAATAAGAACATCATTAATTCTTCCCATAGGATTTTTAATAGTAGAATCTGCCAAGTGGAAATTTAAAGAGCATGATTCAAGATCGGTAAGACCAAGCACATCACATAAAGATTTCAGAATTGCAGAAACACTAGCACCCAAGTTACACAAAGCAAAACACTCATAATTTTTAATCTTGACTTTGATAGTAGGTTCCCATTCATCATGCAATTTTGTAGGAATTGAAACTTCTAATTCCAATTTTTCTTCAAGAGCTTTCATCATAGCATCAACAATATGTTTAGTAAAAACTTTATTTTGTTCATAAGCATGGGGTGAATTTATCATGGATTGAAACAAAGAAATACAATCAATCAAAGATACACTATCATAATTAAAGAATTTGTAATACAAAAGAGTGGGTACATCACTAGCTAAAGTCTTGACCTCTCCAAACCCACTTTCATCATTTTTCTCAACAAGATTTTCACCCTCTGAAATATTGGGACGCCTTCTACCTAAAGTTGACTCTTCTCCAGTCCCTTTTTCATCAATATTGACTTTAATAAACAACGAATCAATAGAAGAAACACCAATCATTTTAAGATCTTCATCACTTTCATGCTCTACTGAGATTGATTTAGCGGCCATTTGATTTACTAAGGTAGCTTATGCATCAGATATTTTTCCTAGCAAAATTTCGGCAAAATCATACTTAGATTGGAGATTGCAAACTTCTCTACTGATATCATCAAGCTATTTTGTAATAGCATCAAGCACAACGAAGTGCTCCTTAAGTTCTTTAGTAAAATACCTACTATGCTCAAATTGAGTAGCCATATATTCCTTAGTACTTCTCTCAATTTCAAGCAAAATATTTGGGTAAGGAACATCATAATATTTTCTTTGAGGTATCATGACTACGCAAATAAGAGTACACACAAAAACAGATCCGCAAGAAAACAGCGAACGAGAAAGAGAGGCGAATAAAATGGAATTTTTTTGCGAAGTGGGGGAGAGGAAAACTAGAGGCAAATGGCAAATAATGTAAATTGTGAGGGGATGAGATTTGTGATTAGGAACCTGGTTATGAAGAAGATCCTCCCCAGCAACGGCGCCAGAAATGGCGTGTTGATGGGAGGCTATCTTGACTTGATTCTCCCCGGCAATGGCGCCAGAAATGGCATGTTGACGGTTGGCTATCTTGACTTGATTCTCCCCGGCAATGGCGCCAGAAATTCCTTTTGATGTCGCTTGAAGCTTCGTTGGTATTTTCCCAAAGAGGAAGGGATGATGCAGCACAACGGCGGTAGGTATTTCCCTCAGATATGAAACCAAGGTTATCGAACCAGTAGGAGAACCAAGCAACACAACTTAAACAACCCCTGCACACAAATAACAACCACTCGCAACCCGACGTGTTAAAGGGGTTGTCAATCCCTTTCAGGTAACGACGCCTCAAATGGTGCGTGGACGAGAGAAAGTTGTCAATATTGATAGATCAAACGCCAAATAAAATAAATTGCAGCAAGGTATTTTGGGGTTTTTGGTTTAATAGATCTGAAAAGAAAAGAAAATAAAAATAGATCACAAAGGCAAATATATGAGAAAGAAGACCTGGGGCCCGTAGGTTTCACTAGTGGCTTCTCTCGAGAAAAATAGCAAACGGTGGGTAAACAAATTACTGTTGGGCAATTGATAGAACCTCAAATATTTATGACGATATCCAGGAAATGATTATTACATAGGCATCACGTCCAAGATTAGTAGACTGACTCCTGCCTGCATCTACTACTATTAATCCACACATCAGCCGCTATCCAGCATGCATCTAGTGTATTAAGTTCATGCAAAAACGGAGTAATGCAATAAGAACGATGACATGATGTAGACGAGATCCGTTTATCTATGGTGGTAGATATAGATCCAATATTTTTATCCTCAGTAGCAACAATACATACGTGTCGGTTCCCTTTCTGTCACTGGGATCAAGCACCGTAAGATCGAACCCACTACCGGGCATCTCTTCCCATTGCAAGATAAATAGATCAAGTTGGCCAAATAAAACCCAAATATCGGAGAAGAAATACGAGGCTATAAGAGATCATGCATAAAAGAGATCAAGAAATTCAAATGCTTTCATGGATATAAAAAGATAGATCTGATCATAAACTCAAAGTTCATCGATCCCAACAAACACACAGCAAAAGAGTTACATCATATGGATCTCCAAGAGACCATTGTATTGAGAATCAAGAGAGAGAGAGAGAGAGAGATGAAGCCATCTAGCTACTAACTACGTACCCGAAGGTCTATAAAGAACTACTCACGCATCATTGGAGAGGAACCAATGGAAGTAGTGAACCCCTCCATGATGTTGTCTAGATTGGATCTGGTGGTTCTGGACTCTGCGACGACTGGATGAATATTTCATCGACTCCCTATGGTTTTGGGAATATTGGGGTATTTATAGAGCAAAGAGGCGGTACGGGGGGCACCCGAGGTGGGCAAAACCCACCAGGGCGCGCCTGGGCCTCCTGGCGCGCCCTGGTGGGTTGTCCCCTCCTCGGGACTCCCCCAAGGTGCAACCAGGGCCCAATATCTTCCATCTGGTCCATAAAAAATCTCTGTAAAGTTTCGTGGCATTTGGACTCCGTTTGATATTGATTTTCTATGATGTAAAAAACATGGAAAAAACAGCAACTGGGACTTGGCACTATGTCAATAGGTTAGTACCCAAACGTGATATAAAATGACTATAAAATGATTATAGAACATTCAAGATTGATAATAAAACAAGATGGAACAATAAAAAATTATAGATACGTTGGAGACATATCACTTACTACTTCTGTTGCATGCCCAGCCCTGGTTGCTGTTGCTGCTGTTTTTAATGTACAAGCAGTAGTATATTTCGTTTGTTGGTTGAATAAATGTGTTGTTAGAATGACAAACACAATGTTCTGGAAGTTATTGTATGGTCCGATCCTTTAGTGCCCCGTTCCGTATGTAGCGCACTCTATTTTTCGTACGGAACACATTTTCCACGTGTTGATAACATACAACCCACTGATGAAGGCCCAATAGAGAAGCCCATAATTAACTGGAAGGGAGGCTCTCACATGAATCTGGCCCAGGTACATGGTCATGGTCCCCTAAACATAAATAAGTAAATAAATAAAGCTAAATGCTCATGCACCAGTTCTTTAAATTCACGATTTAACAGGAGGATGTTATTTCCTATGATAGTATCGTTACATTGAATCGATACAATTCTTAGGCAAAGATAGCAGCCAGTCTTATTTCTCCCACCATTTTCTTCCTGCAACCAGTGGACCCATGTAAATCGTAGTTAACGTCATAAATAGTCTCGATCCATTTTTCTCAATAAGAATGTCCAGCCCATCCCAGCACATTGGCGACAACACTTTATCCTCCGCCTTGGTGCGCTCGCCGCGGCGCCGCCGTCTGGCCCTGTCAACATAGTGAATTAGGAGAGGACTGCAGATGTGAGTATGATAGTACGGACCCACCAGGTCCACTCCCGAACACAAGCAAAGCGCCTCTTTTTACTACTCAGATGCACCCCTCATTTTTACTCCAATCCACCCTGCTGATATCTGGGACCCACATCATTTTCAATGTATAGTCAATTAACGACAGAATTGCACAATTTTTTTGAGGATTTGTTCAGAGGAGCAGGCTATAAACTGGGTTGTGCGGTCTCTGTGGCCCGTCTAACAACATGACCAGCCCAACAGTTTTTTTTGGGAAAATAGGTAGGCCACTATTTCTTTTTGAAGAATACCCAAGCTAGGCCTATTTGTTTTCTCCGACTTACTGGGCTGCAAATCTTTCAAGACGAGGAGGGATCCATTCCGGCCTGGCCAAAGAGTTTGGTCAATATCTGTCAAAAGTAAATGGGAAAATTAGTTTCTTTTTTTGTTTTTGTTCTTCACCAATATTTTATATTTCATTGGATTTTAACATGACACAGTACTAATTTATTTTTCAATTTGTTTTAGTATGGCTAATAATTTTTGGATTAAGAATATTTTGTTTCCTAGTGCAAATTTTCAAAATTTCGCACATTTGTAGTTCAATTTTTGAACCCTGGTACTGACCAGAAAATGGGCAGCAATTCTAAAAATGGAAAATGGGCTTCTATAAATTCCATATGAATTAGAAAATGAGTAAAAATTATAATTATAATAGCATATGGGTTGTACACGCTACAAATTTCGAGGCTGACTTGTTTACGCAAGGCTTTGTCAGTCAACACACGATTCTAGCAGCAGTGATTTTTGGATGTCCATCCAACGGCCGGCGTGCTTCTTCAATCTCTGATCTTCCTGCTGCAGCCGCCTAAACCAGCGCCGACGGGACTGCCTGCTCCCTCCTCTTGTGGCCCGCTGTCGTGCCGCACAGGCTTCACTGGCCCACCCTACTCCCTCTGCTGGCCTGGCCGCACGCAATCAACTGCCTCCTTATTACGCAAAAAAATGATTCCTCCTACTGACATCTGGGGTGCACCGGTTCGGAGGGTGACCTGTGGGCCTACTAAGTTGACGCGTACACAGGGATTTGTCAACTTAGTCAACAAATGATTCTAGCAGTAGTGACCGTTGGATTTGAATCAAACGGTCATGTTGTTTCTTCAATCGCCGCTCTTCTTGAACTAGCCGCCCAAACCAGCGCCGACGATACCGCCTGCTCCTGCCTCCAGTGGTCGGTTGTGCTGCCGTTGAGGCCTCACCGCCCCTACTACTCCCACCGCTGGCCCGGCCCTGCGGAGACGGCAGGCTCACACCGCAGCCGAACCAGTGAACCCTCGTACTCCTCTCCATGTGGGCTTCCACTGCCGCGTCTTCCCCGGCTCCGCGTCGTCCCCTTCCTAGACCTCACCGTCATCCATCGCCCTGGTGCTCTCGTCGCGGCGTGGTCAACATGGAGTACTATACATGGAGAGGCTGACAGCTGGGTCCACGGTCGCAGCAAGTGCTTCCATATTACGCGGAAAATAATGATTCCTTGATGACCCACAAGTATAGGTGATCTATCGTAGTCCTTTCAATAAGTAAGAGTGTCGAACCCAATGAGGAGCAGAAGTAAATGACACGCGGTTTTCAGTAAGGTATTCTCTGCAAGCGCTGAAATTATCGGTAACAGATAGTTTTGTGATAAGGTAATTCATAATGGGTAACAAGTAACAAAAGTAAACAAGGTGCAGCAAGGTGGCCCAATCCTTTTTGTATCAAAGGACTAGCCTGGACAAACTCTTATATAAAGGAAAGCGCTCCCGAGGACACATGGGAATTATCGTCAAGCTAGTTTTCATCATGCTCATATGATACGCGATCGTTACTTTGATAATTTGATATGTGGGTGGACTGGTGCTTGGGTACTTCCCTTCCTTGGACAAGCATCCCACTTATGATTAACCCCCCTCGCAAGCATCCGCAACTACGAAAGAAGAATTAAGGTAAACCTAACCATAGCACGTAACATATGGATCCAAATCAGCCCCTTACGAAGCAACGCATAAACTAGGGTTTAAGCTTCTGTCACTCTAGCAACCCATTATCTACTTATTACTTCCCAATGCCTTCCCCTAGGCCCAAACAATGGTGAAGTGTCATGTAGTCGACGTTCACATAACATCACTAGAGGAAAGACAACATACATCTCATCAAATTCACATGACTACTTATAGCAAGACTTCTACCATGTCCTCGTGAACAAAGGTAACTACTCAAAAATCATAAAATGTTCATAAAGGATCTGAACATATAATCTTCCACCGAATAAACCAACTAACATCAACTACAAGGAGTAATCAACACTACTAGCAACCCACATGTACCAATCTGAGGTTTTGAGACAAATAACAGATACAAGAGATGAACTAGGGTTTGACAGGAGATGGTGATGGTGAAGATGTTGATAGAGATTGACCCCCTCCCGATGAGGGGATCGATGGTGATGATTTCCCCCTCCCAAAGGGATGTTTCCCCGGCAGAACAGCTCCGCTGGAGCCCTAGATTGGTTCCGCCAAGGTTCCGCCTCGAGACGGCGGCGCTTCATCCCGAAAACTTCCTTTTGATTTTTTCCAGGGAAAAAGACACCTTATACCAGAAGATGGGCATCAGGGGGCTTCCAGATGGTCCACAAGGCAGGGGGCGTGCCCAGGGGGTAGGACAGGCCCTCCACCCTTGTGTACGGTGCGTGGCCCCCCTATGGTGCTTCCTTCGCCCAATATTTTTTATATATTCCAAAACTGACTTTTGTGGACTTTCAGGACTTTTGGAGTTGTGCAGAATAGGTCTCTAATATTTGCTCCTTTTCCAGCCCAGAATTCCAGATGCCGGCATTCTCCCTCTTCATATAAACCTTGTAAAATAAGAGAGAGAAGGCATAAGTACTATAACATAATGTTTAATAACAGCCCATAATGCAATAAATATCGATATAAAAGCATGATGCAAAATGGACGTATCAACTCCCCCAAGCTTAGACCTCGCTTGTCCTCAAGCGCACACAGACATATATATATATATATATATATATATATATATATATATATATATATATATATATATATATATATATATATATATATATATATATATATATATATATATATATGACTCCTCTTTTGTACTCCCAGGGGTACATACTCCCACTCATTATCCAATAGCTAACTACCGGATAAAGAAAGAGAAACCGATGCATGCAATGGCTGGTGTGTGCATGCAGTTGCTTGATCCTATAATTAAGGGATTATAATTGGGTGCTCGCATTGTAAACCTTCACGTCATACCACATACCTCATCCATACACAATGTCCACGTAGCATATACTCCAACGGAACTAGCTAGAGAGTACGTAAGTGTGGTAAATGTTTTTTTGTTTCATTTATTCATTTCTAGGAGGTCATATATATTGCTCTAGTAATGTAGTATTTACTTTGTGACGGATAATAGCCTTTCCTCAATGGAGTATATACCAGTTATTTTCTTTTTCAATGGAGTATATACTGCTTCCTTGCGGTAGACTGTGCACCTTATTTTTTATGGATGGGATATGTACCACTTATTAATTTTTCAATGGAGTATATACTGGTTCCTTGCGGTGGACTTTGTACCATATTTTTTGTGATGATGAGTATATACCAACATTTTCGATGTAGCATATACCACTTTTTTTGTGTTAAGTTATACCAACGTTTTGGATGGAGCATATACCATATTTTCATGATGTGGCATATACCACTCTACAAACCAGTATAATTATTCAAAAACAAGTATAAACAGAAAAGAGTTTTTTTGCGTGGGCAGTATAATCTGGGTTAAGTATTGGTTTTGTCCACGCAAATAGTCAAATAACACAAGACTCAAACTGTTTATAGACATCACATCAGAAGCATCAGTGTCGTGTTTCTCTTGGTTTTTGCATGTTTAGTGATGGATCGGTCATACTGAATCAATCGATCTAATCAAAATGTTGCGGATCTTCGGTCGGCAGAGTCTCTTGCATCGTGTAGGTGTAGCCGCAGCGACGTCAAGAGAAAACTGAGTTACTTTGCCTTGTACTTGTGGGGACAATGGATGGCCAACCGATCCCGCTGAGCTGAAGCAAATCTTGTGTAGTAGAGCGTCATCTAGATCAAGCATGCATGGAGAAGACATGCCGCCGGTCCGCGTAACCCATCTCGCAGGGATTCCGATCCAGGTGAGCTGCATATCAAACATGCAGGCTATGTAAATTAACACAATGCCAATTACAGAGGGAATCAACGATGCATGTAATCCAATCGTACATGCATGCATACCTTGTCGTGGTTGATGCCAATTGGAAGCAGATGCATGCCGGATCACTGGTTTCATTGTTGGTCGTCCAGCCGCACCGCATCTCAGCGCCTCCGCCTCCGTCACCTTTTGTTTTGGTATGCGAGGACGCCATAGTAGGAGCTTATATATTTTCCTAATAGATCGGTTTGTTATTCTAGCAAGATAAAGCCAGTCACCCAAATCCCGGTTAGCACGGACATGCAAACAAATTCTGAGCCGCAAGTTTGCATGCGATATTATCCGAGGTTTTTTAATTAATAAAAACAATAAAGGCAATAAGTGGTGCGGCAGGGCATTGAAGAAACTAGCGACACCTGGCGTAGGAGTACATACTCCTAGGAGTACTAACCTATTTTCCTATATATATATATATTCATATGATTTCTTACGCTAAAGTAACAATCTATTCACAACGTCAAGTATGAATCAGAAACTTCATTGAAAATTAACAAACTATGATCTCAGTCATTGAAGCAATTGCAATTTATCATAACATCGGAAAGAGTCAATAGAAGAGCTTTTAAGGAAGTCCACATACTCAAATATCATTTAGTCTTTCATAATTGCTAACACTCACGCAATACT
The DNA here is from genome assembly GCF_002162155.2 of Triticum dicoccoides. Taxonomy (NCBI): domain Eukaryota; kingdom Viridiplantae; phylum Streptophyta; class Magnoliopsida; order Poales; family Poaceae; genus Triticum; species Triticum dicoccoides. The sequence goes on from NC_041388.1 coordinate 165,174,937, forward strand.
TATGGGTATGAAGTTTTAATCAGACACAGAGAAAGATAGGGGCTTATAGTTTTGCCTCCCAACCTTTTACCTCAAGGGTAATGTCAACAATAATAGTTTATAATAACCTACATCTGAGTGGATATATAGTCCGGTTCTCTCCAACATATAGTGCTTGCCAAAGTATAAAGTGTAAAAAGGAAAGGTGAAGATCACCATGACTTTTGCATAAGGTATAAGACAAAAATTAAAGATAGGCTCTTCGTAGAGGGAAGCAGAGGTTGTCATGTGCTTTTATGGTTGGATGCACAAAATCTTAATGCAAAAGAACGTCACTTTATATTGCCACTTGTGATAGGGACCTTTATTATCCAGTACGTCACTTTTATTTCTTCCATATCACAAGCTCGTATAAATCTTATTTTCTCCACACTAATAGATCATACATATTTAAAGAGCAATTTTTATTGCTTGCAACAATGATGACTAACTTGAAGAATATTATTCAATCCATAGGTAGATATGGTGGACTCTAATGGCAAAATTGGGTTTAAGGATATTTGGAAGCACAAGTAGTATCTCTACTTGGTGCAAACAATTTGGCTAGCATGAGGGGGAAAGGCAAGCTCAACACGTTGGATGATCCATGATAATATAATTTATTTCGGATATAAGAAAACATAACCCATTACGTTGTCTTCCTTGTCCAACATCAACTTTTTAGCATGTCATATCTTAATGAGTGCTCACAATCATAAAAGATGTCCAAGATAGTATATTTATATGTGAAAACCTCTCTTTCTTTATTACTTCCTATTAATTGCAACGATGACCAAAACTATGTTTGTTAGATCTGAACAACTTTTATTCATGATACTCTTTATATGTGAAGTCATTACTCTCCATAAGATCAATATGATCTCTTTATTTCTTTTTATTCTTTCTCTTTTCTTTTATTCCCTCAAGATCATAGCAAGATAACTAAGCCCTCTACTCAAGACTAATCTTTATTATATATAGCTCACGGACTCGATTACATAGATAAGGATCAACACAAAACTCAAAGCTAGATCATACTAAACTTTATTCTACTAGATCAAGATATAACCAAAAGGATCGAACTAAGAAAAACGGTAAAAATAGAAGTGTGATGGTGATACAATACCGGGGCACCTCCCCCAAGCTTGGCAGTTGCCAAGGGGAGTGCCCATATCCATGTATTTATGTCTCTTTCTTCGAAGGTGGTGATGTGATATTCTTGGCGATGATGCCCCTTAGCATATGATTCTCTTCCTCGAGCTTATTAACTTGCTGCTTGAGATCCATTATTTCCCTACAGAGCTTACACGTGACGGCTATAGCTCCTTTCACCCCTGGATGTAGCATAGCCGCGGGAGAACAAGTAAGACTCTTTTTCATATTTTTCATAAGAAAGAAATCTAGCATTGGGAGGGATGACCGAGTTTGGAATTGCTGAGCTCTGAAGTTCCTCCATCGTGAATCTAGCTTGGAGACGAGAGGTAACTTCTTGATCCTCCTCCATGGCATCTATCCTTTTCAAGTCGGCCTCCATCTCTTCCTCCATTGATGGCCCAAAGTGGTCAGCATCACTATTTGCTCCTGGCCTCGGTGTCGGATGAGATACCCCACTCTCCCCGACTGATTCTTGAGAAGACATCTTGCTCTAAATTTGCTGCCGAAACAACTCAAAACAAAAACAAAGGATTGTGTCGTAGTACGGTGGTCAAAACATTCGAGATATTATACAATGAATTTTTGCCGACCAAAAGAAGTATCGTGCAAGAAAACGGAGTCCGGAGGGCACATGAGGTGCACACGAGGCAGGGGGCGTGCCCAGGGGGTAGGGCGCGCTCTCCACCCTCGTGGATGCCTCGTGTCCTTTTCGAACTACTTCTTATTTTACTATTTTCTTACATATTCCAAACGGAAAAAATTGCTATTAGAACTGTTTTGGAGTCGGTTTACTTACGTACCACATACCTATTCCTTTTCGGAGTCTGAAACATTCTTTCAGAAAGAAGATAAGAACAATAGGCTCACCACAGTGGTGCCGGCGACGAGATCGGCGTGGGCGATCAACGACGGTGAAGACGGGGACGGGATGTGACGGACCGCTAAACCTATGCAAATCTCGGGGAAAATGGAGCTTGGAGGTCGAGCTTCGAGTGGAGAAAGCTTAACTAGCGTGGCTCGGGCATTTCATCGAACACCTCATGTGCATAGGAGGTGAGCTAGAGCACCCAAATGCCCTCCTCGCCGGCCAGAAAAAATAGAGCACTGTGGAGTGCTCTGCTGCGGCGACGGGGTATATATAGGCAACTCATTTGTCCCAGTTCGTGGCAAGAACCGGGACTAAAGCTCCCCCTTCTGTCCCGGTTCTTGCCACGAACCGAGACCAATGTATGTGGGCCAGGAGCGAGGCCCATTGGTCCCGGTTCGTGCCTAGAACCGGGACAAATGGTCCATACGAATTGGGACCAATGCCCACGAGGCCACGGCCACCCCCCTTGGCTAAAGAACCGGGATGAATGCCCCCATGGGTCCCGGTTCGTGACTGAACCGGGACTAATGGGCTTGCCCTGCCCGAACCAAAGCCCTGTTTTCTACTAGTGAGTTCATATATTGTCGTCTGGTACATGCAATAACTTTGAGAAAAATTACACATGTTTTACATAGGAAAAGTTCACATGGTCAAAATTGCTAGTTTATAGAAAAGAATCAAAAACAATTATGCAATCTGAAATTGTGCAAGCACCTATAAATTGTGCAAGCACAAAAAATAACAATATTGATGCTCAAACTTGCATGCATTTTTAGCACAATTTTTCTTTTGTTTGTATTGAGCTTATCGGATTGCATTTCGCCACCAAATTGTGCAAGATCCTATAAAATTTAGTCATAATCAAAGCCACTAAGTTTCAGATTTTATAGATTTGGTTTGCTATTTTGTTTTTGAGTTTACTGTTCAGAGTAAGTGCAGTTTGCATGTGTGTAGCCACAACTTTTCCTAAAGGACGGGGTGGTGAATGCCATCGGAATGATGGTGCTGTGAGCTAACATATATCAGCATGTTCAAAATTGTATTTTATGAGTATAATAGGCATGCAAAAAATACAATGAATCGTATAAGAATTTTCATTTACAACATTATCTTCCGGTAGACTTTTTACTCAGAAGATGCAGATCCAGATGCAGATGCAAAATTCTTAGGAAAGGCAGAAACATGCATGTCTAACTAGTCTCGGTGCGTAGAAAACAGTGCCGTATGTCAGTCATGATTGAACCAAGGTATACGTAACAAGAACTGAAGTAGTAACCGAAAGCACTGCACTGTTTAGGATCACGAATCTGAAGCAAAACGCGAGATAAAATATTTTGAATCTGTTGAGAGAGAGAAGGTCAAAGTTGATGCTCACTTGTTGCTCGCTTGAGACAAACGAAACTTTGAATTGTGCTCTCTAAAAATATTTTGTTGATATGTCTAAACATGACCAATTTTTTCATGATTTTTCTGTTGGTATATGTAAGAGGTTGAACTGTTTATTTTTTTGAGTGAAGTTTAAACTTTCTACATATGTAGGTTGAGCAAATTTCCTGTTTGTACATATGAAATTGAACATTTTTTCCCGGTTACTGAACCAATCATTTGACAGGGAGTTCAAAAGGGTGAAGTTCAAATGTTTGGTACAGGAAAGTGCGCATCCTATATATTGTCACAAAAAAATGTGAATTTCCAGAACTACACTCATGTTCTATATTTTTGGTAGCACTAACATTTAAAAGGAAAAAGTTTCATCGACAAGTTCACACACTACAGTCTCGGACGTAGTGCCTCAGACGTTCGAACGTTTGTTTCTGTGATGTTCATATATTGTGGTCTGGTACATGCAATAACTTTGAGAAAAAGTACACATGTTTTTAACAGGAAAAGTTCAAATGGTCAAAACCTCTAGTTTATAGAAAAGAATAAAAAACAATTATACAATCTGAAAATTGTGAAAGCATCTATAAATTGTGCAAGCACAAAACATAACAATATTGATGCTCAAACTTGCGCGCATTTCTTAGCATAATTTTTGTGTTGTTTTTATTGAGCTCATCAGATGTCATTTCGCCACCAAATTGTGCAATCACCTACAAAATTTAGTAATAATCAATGTTGTTGCACAACCCTAAACCCTAGCTCTACCTCTCTCTCTCTCTGCACCTCGCTCACTCTCTACGCTCGAGAGGGAGGAAGAAGAAGATTGGAGGAGACAGTGGACACAGGAGATTTCTGACGCACGAATGCCCCTTTCCTTTCCCTCGAGCATGAAATCGATGTGTCAATCCATTACAACGTCACCACGCGGCTATATAGCCCCGAGCCGGCGCCCTGGGCACGCACCCACGCCTCCGCTCGCCCGCGATCTCTTCCACGCCCGGCACACTCTGGCCGCGCCCATTACGCGCTCGCACGCGCGCGTCTCGCGGTGAGCACCAACCGAACGAACCCGATCGCCCCGCATGGCTCACCAACAGACAACACACACACACACCTATGGTGTACTAGGTCCACGGACACCCCCGTGCACTCCACACATACACACACACTTGACCCGCCGCAGACCCGACGCGTCTAACATGTCCGGCGCGCGCCCATACACGCGCCCGGCTCGTTCGATGCATCGTCGTGGATTATTTCCCAACACTTCACCTCCTAAGCCGCGGTTTAGAGTAGGCCGGCATCCTCGACGTCGCCGTCCACTAGCAGTGCACGCTCCGCCACTGGCGCTTTTCGCAGCAGCGGACACTCCCGCTTGAAGTGCCCACGTTCGCCACAATTGTAGCAGCGGCCGCGCCGGTTGCCTCCGTTGCCTGACGCCACACTCCGCACGTCGTCATCATCCTATGCACCGCCCTGCTGCTGCTCCCGCGCCCGCCACTGCGTGGCCGTGTACATGAGCTGCCCATCAGCTCGCTCGCCGCCCGCCTGCCGCATCACCGTAGCCGCTCGTCGAAGGCCTTCAGGTGACCCAGGGCCTCCTCGAACGCCATGGTGGAGACGTCGCAGAACTGCTTGATTCCGGCCACCGCCGTGTACAGTCGGTCCGGCACGAAGTCGAGCAGCTTCTTCACCAACGTCGCATCTTCCAGCATTGATCCAAGCCCCGCGAAGCACGCCGCCATGCCACCGAGCTTGCCGGCGAACGCGTCCAGTGTGTCACCCTCCGCCATGCTCAGCAGCTCAAACTCGCCGCGGAGAGTGCCCAGCCGCGCCGCCCGAACTCGATCGGCGCTGACGAACCGCACCTTCAGGCTGGCCCAGACCCGTCTTCTTGGACGCCACCTGCAGCAGCAGGTCCTCTGCCAGCGCCCTGAGCTGATACGCCCGCGCCAGCTTGTCCTTCTTCGTGATCACCACCGACGCCGCGTCCTCCGGCAGCACCGCCGCCTCCCACAGCCCAGCCGCGTCGAGGTTGGCCTCGGCCTTGATCGGCCACGCGGTGTAGTTCTCATCGGTGAGCATGGGCACCGGCTGCGGCAACGAGCTACCCGCTCCACCGGCATACGACACAAGCGACATCGCCGGCGAGCTCCTCCCGCAACGAGGCTCTGATGCCAATTGTTGTTTCCCAACCCAAAACCCTAGCTCTACCTCTCTCTCTCTCTCTCTGCACCTCGCTCACTCTTTGCGCTCGAACGACAAGAGAAGGAGGAAGAAGAAGATCGGAGGAGACAATGGACATAGGAGATTTCCGGTGCACGAACGCCCCTTTCCTTTCCCTTGAGAATGAACGCGACGTGTCAATCCATTACAACATCACCAGGCGGCTATATAGCCCCGAGTCGGCGCCCTGGGCACGCACCCATGCCTCCACTCGCCCGCGATCTCTTCCACGCCCCACACGCTTTGGCCGCGCCCGCTACGTGCTCGCACGCGCGTGTCTCGCGGTGAGCACCAACGGAACGAGCCCGATCGCCCCGCATAGCTCGCCAACAAACAACACACACAGACAGACACCTATGGTCACTAGTAGAAAATGGGTCAAATGTGAAGCTCATTAGTGCCGGTTTGATTTTGAGCCGACACTAATGTGTGCGTTAGTGCCGGTTCCAACGGCTAGCCGACCGCTCTCATTAGTACCGGTTCGTGGCGAACCTTTAGCACCGGTTCGTGCCACAAACCGGTACAAAAGTGAGTGGTGGAAGGATGTTGTCAGTCTGGGGGCCCTCCATCACTTTAGTACCGGTTCGTATCACAAACCGGCACTGAAGGTCGTCCTACATAAACCCTTCGTCCAACCGTGCTCACTCTGTTCTTCCCCTTTCCCCTCTCCTCTCTGTTCTTTCCCTCTTCCTCTCAAGCTCATCACACATTTTGCCCAAAATTTGTCAAGATTTGAAGGCCCCCATCCATTCAAATGATCACAAAGGTTAGCAACTTTGTCCTTTCACCTCTCATTGCTAGATTAGCTCTTGTAATGCTTTATATAGTGATTGATTTGTGAGTTTAGTAATTTGGGAGGAATTATATATATGTGCTAGTATGTGATTTATATGCAATTTGTGGTCAAAAATAACACTTAGTTTGCATATGTAGATGTGGTTTACTCAGTGCCTTCTAAATCTCCGTCGTAACCACCGTCGATCGCCCGCAATGTCCCATCGCCGGCACCACCTTATGGTGAGCCTCTTGTTCATGGATGTTTAATATAAAAAATTGATATTTGTGTGATTTGGATATATAGTTGCTCATATAATTATCTTACCCATACGTTGTTTGTTATACATATTGCCATGGTTTTGATATCTGTCCCCGTCGGCCCTCGTCCGGGTTATGATTCGGATGTGGTATATTCTCTTTTAAAACTATTTGTTGCATTTCGTGTTTCTGACAAATTATGCCCATCAAGTTGACATAGATATTTGTATGTAGGAGGTAGTTGAACCGGAAATTCCAACCGACCCTATTGTCGAGAGGTTAAATTTAGTTGAAAGAGAAAACGAGGATTTGAAGGAAAAATTGAAAAGAATTGAGGGGGAGAAGATGGAATTGGAGTTGCATGTTGCCGATGTCGTCGATGATCACAAGATTAAGATGGAGAAAATGCGCTTGAAGATTAGAAAGATTATAAAATATGCCATTCATAGTGAGGCTTGGTATCATTATGCTGTTGGATCAATTGTTACCTTAGTTGCGATATTGATCGCATTTGTTGTTGCATTTAAATTCTTTAGCTAGAGAGTTATTTGTTTGTTGCATTTAAGTGTTGTATGGACTTTATGTATGAACTTGTATTAATTTGGTCTTTTTCGGTGTTGTGTAATGAAGATGAGCCGACAATGGATGTACGATGACCGATGCTCTCCCAAGTTCATTAATGCCGTGCAAACTTTTCTGCTTGCGGCTGAGGCAAATAAGCAGGCGGATGGTTTTATGCCTTGTCCATGTGCTGGCTGTAAGAATGATCTAAATTACTCTAAGTCAAGAACTATTCACGTCCACCTGTTTAAGTCCAGTTTCGTGCCCCACTATAATGTTTGGACCAAGTGAAAGTGCAACTATCCCTAGGTGGTTTTGGTAATTCATAACAACATATAGCTCATTGAGCTAATGCTATTCCAAGATGATTATTTCAGGAAAGCTCAATGATTGGCATGGCATGGATGTGAAAGTGGAACCCTCAAAATGCTAAGGACAAAGGATTGGCTCAAGCTCAAAAGCTCAAGACTCTTCATTTTATATTTTAGTGATCCAAGATCACATTGAGTCTTTAGGAAAAGCCAATACTATCAAGGAGGGATGAGGTGTTGCTTAATGAGCCTCTTGCTTCATGTGCTTAGTGATATGCTCCAAAACCCTCAACTACTTTCCCATATCCACATATGACCTAAACCCTAAGCCAAACTCGGTCCTACTGATTCTTCCTATCCGGCGCCACCGAGTTTTCATTTGTCATAAGCCACTGCCAAACCCTAGCAATTCGGTCCTACCGATAGGGATCTCGGTCTCACCTAGATGGGGTTGCAAACTCTCTGTTTCCCTTTCGTAACTTTTCGGTCTCACCGAAAGAGCGAATCGGTCCCACCGAGATTGCAATGTAAATTCAGTGTTTCCCCTTTGTAACTTTTCGGTCTCACCGAAAGAGCAAATCGGTCCCACCAAGTTTGCCTGACCAACTCTCTGGTTAGCTAATTACCAAATTCGGTCTCACCGAGTTTGTGTAATCGGTCTCACCGAGTTTACGTTATGCCCAAACCCTAACCATATCGGTCCTACCGAGTTGCATGTCAGTCCCACCGAAAATCTCTAACGGTCACTAGGTTTACATTTTCGGTCCAACCGAGTTTGTTGATTCGGTCCCACCGAGATTGGAAAACTGTGTAACGGTTGGATTTTGTGTGGAGGCTATATATACCCCTCCACCTCCTCTTCACTCGAAGAGAGAGCCATCAGAACACATACACCATTCCAACTCATATGTTCTGAGAGAGAACCACCTACTCATGTGTTGAGACCAAGACATTCCATTCCTACCATATGAATCTTGATCTCTAGCCTTCCCAAGTTTCTTTCCACTCAAATCTTCTTTCCACCAAATCCACATCCTATGAGAGAGAGTTGAGTGTTGGGGAGACTATCATTTGAAGCACAAGAGCAAGGAGTTCATTACCTACACACCATTTGTTACTTCTTGGAGAGTGGTGTCTCCTAGATTGGCTAGGTGTCACTTGGGAGCCTCCGACAAGATTGTGGAGTTGAACCAAGGAGTTTGTAAGGGCAAGGAGATCGCCTACTTCGTGAAGATCTACCGCTAGTGAGGCAAGTCCTGTGTGGGCGATGGCCATGGTGGGATAGACAAGGTTGCTTCTTCGTGGATCCTTTGTGGGTGGTTGCTTCTTCGTGGACCCTTCGTAGGTGGAGCCCTGTGTGGACTCGCGCAACCGTTACCCTTGGGTGGAGCCCTGTGTGGACTCGCGCAACCGTTACCCTTCGTGGGTTGAAGTCTCCATCAACGTGGATGTAGGATAGCACCACCTATCCGAACCACGGGAAAAACATCCGTGTCTCAAATTGCGTTTGAATTCTCCAAACCCTTCCCTTTACATTCTTGCAAGTTGCATGCTTTACTTTCCGCTGCCTATATACTCTTTGCATGCTTGCTTGAATTATGTGATGATTGCTTGACTTGTCCTAAATTAGCTAAAATCTGCCAAGAACTAAAATTGGGAAAAGGTTAAGTTTTTATTTGGTCAAGTAGTCTAATCACCCCCCTCTAGACATACTTTCGATCCTACAAGTGGTATCAGAGCTTTGGTCTCCATTTGCTTTGATCTCCATAGCTTTGGTGGTCATAGCCTTGGTTTCACAACCTAGGAGAGTATGGCGTCTAGCGAGGGAAATTACCACCGTAGAGGTCCCTACTTTGCTGGTACTAATTTTGCTAGTTGGAAGCATAAAATGAAAATGCATATTCTTGGACATAACCCCGCCGTTTCGGCTGTTGTGTGTGTTGGTTTGCAAGGTGACTTCTTTGATGGGAGAGAACCAAACCGTGAAGCTACCGCGGATGAGTTGAAGATGTTGCAATACAATGCTCAAGCTTGTGATATTCTCTTCAACGGACTGTGCCCCGAAGAATTCAACAAAATCAGCCGTCTTGAAAATGCGAAGGAAATTTGGGACACTTTGATTGATATGCACGAAGGTACCGACTCCGTCAAGGAATCCAAGTTGGATGTGCTTCAAAGCCAACTTGACAAGTTCAAGATGAAGGATGGTGAAGGTGTCACTGAAATGTACTCTAGGCTTACTCTCATCACAAATGAGATTGCCGGCTTAGGAAGTGAAGAGATGACCGACAGATTCATCATCAAGAAGATTCTAAGAGCCTTGGATGGAAAATATGATACCGTGTGCACATTGATCCAAATGATGCCCAATTACAAAGATCTCAAGCCAACGGAGGTGATTGGAAGAATTGTTGCTCATGAGATGTCACTTAAGGATAAAGAGGAACTTCACAACAAATCAAGTGGTGCCTATAAAGCCTCATGTGAAGCCCCTACATCATCAAGTGAGAAACAAGACTTAAATGAATAATTGAGCTTAATGGTGAAGAACTTCAACAACTTCTATAAGAGTAGAAGCAAAGATAGAAGCTTCAAGTCAAGGTCCTACAATGACAAAAGATCTTCTAGTCGAGAGCGAAACTGCTACAGTTGTGGAAGACCCGGACACTATTCCAATGAGTGTACGGCTCCCTACAAGAGAAGAGAAGATTCTCCAAGAAGAAGAAGCAAAGAATCACCACCAAGAGAGAGGAGGAGTAGAGATGATCATTATGAGCGAAGATACTCACGGAGAAGCAAGGATTAGGAAAGGAAGGAAAAATCATCAAGGAGCTACACAAGATGAAGACATCAAGCTCATGTTGGTGAATGGGTATCCGGCTCCGACTCCGACAGCCACTCTGAGAGAAGTTATCACTCCGACTCCGAAGATACTCAAGATGAAGGTGTTGCCGGTCTAGCACTTGTGTTAACCAACTCCTACGACATATTTGACTCACCAAATGAAGGAATTGGAAGATGCTTCATGGCCAAAGGTCCTAAGGTAACACACCCCGAGTATGTTGATTTCAATAGTGATGAAGATGACTTGTTAGGTGATTATTTGCTTGTTGACAACTCTAGTGATGAATACTATGATGAAACGTCAATTAAACATGCTAATCAAGATAAAACGAATGACAATGATAAGGAGAATATTGAGGCTCTAACTAAAGAACTAAACACTCTTAAGTTAGCTCATGAAACTATCTTCGAAGATCATCGAGAACTTTTAAGAGCTCATGAGAAATTACGCTTTGAAAAGCTCAATCTTGAGCAAGAGCATGAGTTCTTAAAAGCAATCAATGATGATCTCCGCAAGAAAAGCTCTTCTTACATTGCCAAGCGTTTACTCTTATCCACTTACATGCCTCAAGTCAAGTCTAGTAACAAGAACAAGAAAGATTCTTCCTCTAGCAGTAACAATGATCATGCAAAATCCAATATTGTTGCTTCTAGTAGTTCTCTTGATTCCACTAATGATTCTCTTAGCCAAGTTACACTTGAGCAAGAAAATAGTTTATTGAAGGGAATTATAGAGAAAGGAGTGTACAAAAGCCTTGCTGGGAGTAAGCAATTCGAGGAAATTGTGCGCAAGCAAGGAATGCACCGGAAGAATCAAGGTGTTGGTTTTGAACGAAAGTTCAATGCCAATGGAGTTGAGTGGGAAGAAGATCAATACCCCAAGACAAAGTTTGTTCCTCAACAAGAGAAGTATGATACTTCTTTCAAGGGGACACAAGCTCAAGATGATCTTCCACCACAAGACTACAAGCAAAAAGGCAAGGACAAGCTTAAAGAGGAAATTGACGCATTTGAAGAAGCTCCTAAGACCTTAGTCAAGTGGATTCCCAAGACTACTTCAAGTTCCACTTCATCAAGTACGACTACAACTCCAAGGATTCCCATCAAGATGATGTGGATCCAAAAGAAGAAGAACTAGAGAGTTCTTGAGGGTGACTCCGCCAACATACTTCACTCTTATCATTTTGGCAAGAACAAGTGCAATCAACTTCCACATCTTGCACTAGTTCAAGGAGTCACAAACCCTCTTGTTGGTAAGACAAGGGAGAAGGTAACCTAAAAGTTTTCATGGACATCATCTTTTGTGTGCATCACTCTTTGTCTATGGATATCCTTGTTTGTTCCTTGTGGGACTAACCCATGTAGGTATTGAAAGTGCAATTCACTCAAATGGATAGCTCCAAGTGATTTACATCAACATTGAGCATCCACATCTTCAACATCTACATGAAGTCATCATCGACAAAACCCAAGGTTAGTTCATCCCTCTTAGGGGGGATATCACATCTAGGGGGAGCTTTACTCTAAGACTTGAGCTAAAGCAACTCTAAAGATGTGAACACAACAATGCTTTATGTAAAAGTGGTAACCCCACTTGAGCTTAAACGATGAGTATGACCTATGATCAAGTGCTCTCACTTGACTCCTAAGTCAATATACTCATATATAGATGACCTTGTCATCGCAAATTACTTGATAGATGCTAGAATTGGTTGTGCATGCCTTGCCACATATTTCATTTGCCATCTTATTGTGTGAGCATGCTGGTTGCATATTTTACTCATTCGAGGACATCCACTTGTTGTTTTGATTGTTTGGTTTTATTTTCTTTTGCCAAGTGGATGGACAAGAATGCCTAAGTACCTCCTCTAGCTATCTATGCTTTTCTCGTCTCAAACTCTATTCATGTTGCATCACAAAACTTGATCAAGTCAGATTCGAACCACTCTGTGTGAGGAGCGCTCGGAGTCCCCGATTCGTCATAGACTTAAACTTCCAAAACCTCTTTATGATTCTCGGTCTGACCGATACCCCACTTTCGGTCCTACCGAGATCATTAAGTTGATCTAGGTTTTCGATCTCGGTGCAACCGATTTGAACATTTCGGTCACACTGAGTTTCAGTAACTGCCTGCAGTTATGAATCTCGGTGCCACCGAGTTGTTCCACTCGGTCACACCGACAGGGTCGGGCTATATATAGTCATGGGCAAAATTTGGAAATTTCTCCGAACCCCTTCGCCCGCGCGATAGCCTGCTCTGCCAACGTGATCTCCGGATCGTCTTCTCGTCGCCAGCAGCCTCCAGTCGCTGGTCTCCGTCGCCGTCAACGGGAATTCTGCCCCGCCGTTGACGCCGTAGCGAGTCTCTGCCGAACTAGGGTATGGACTCGATCACGGTGCTATTCCCCGTCCGATTCCTAGCACATTTGTGTTCTTCATGATTCTTGCCGCGATTGAAACACTCCTATCCAGTCAATATGCCCGTAGATTAGCTTTGATTCGAAAATTTTAGGGTTAGGTTTCCGCCGAAACCATCTCGGACCCACCGAGTTGAAAAACTCGGTCCCACCGATTTGGCTTATGCCATTGCACAAGTGAGACTCGGTCTGACTGAGAATTACTTATCGGTGTGACCGATTTTGGAACTCTGTGAAACCCTAGCAGTCTCGGTGCCACCGAACTGTGACTCGGTCCTACCGAGTTCACCAGTTTAGGTTCCAAAACTGCTTCGGTATCACCGAGTTTGAAAATCGGTAGATCCGAGATGATTTCAGTGGGAAACTAAAACTAAGTTTTTGGATCATTCTTTTGCAAAAATCTCTGCATTTTGTGATGCTCATCTTTTCTACCTCATCTATAAACTGTTCACAGGGTCAGCAGTCAGAGTGCAGCATGTCTGATCAAAGTGACAGCCAGAACATGTCAGAGCAGCAGGTGCACATGAGTGAGGGCACTAGTCCCTCCAGCTCTTCAGATGAGGGCAGCAGGAGCACCCCTAGCAACTTGCCAAAAGCTGCCACCAGACAGAGGAAGAAGAGAACTTCTGATTCCGAAGATGAAGATTATGTGGCAGAGGAAGAGGTCACATCAAAGAGAGTTGAGCCAGCTCAAGGCACAAAGGCAGGGCTGAAAATCAAAAGGCCAGCAGGCAGGCAGCCCATGTCAAAGGCAAGAGCTTCAACTGAGAAGCCTGCACCTAAAGAGCCAGTTGCTACCGAGGGAAAGAAAAGAAAGGAAAGGGTCAAGAAGACCGTACCCAGAGTGCTAGGAAAGGCTTCCATCATGGAAGAGGAAGAGGAAGAAGAGGTAGCTGCACCAGCACCCAAGGCACCCAAGCTGATGGGTGATGCCATAAGATCAGGGGCTACTGCATCTAAGCCCAAAGCTGCCTCCAAGCCAAAACCAAAGAGGAATACAAGGAGCATTCCTGCAGCTGAGAAGAACAAGGCCCCAATGCCTGAGACTGTTGCTGAAGAAGAGGATGAAGAGCAAGTTCTGAGAAAGCTCCAGCCCAAGATCCCAGACCACGACGATGCGCATCCTGTGGCTGAGGACATGAAGCTCAGGAGAGATTCAGGGCTGAGGAAGTGGAGAGAAGCAGACCCGTATGCTTCAAGGAGGAGGACTGCTGTTGACTACAGGTTCCACACTATGGAACAGCAGGACTTCTATGAGACAGTGCTGCTTGATAAGAAGCCAATAGTCTGCGATATGAGATGGGTTGACTGGCAGTACATCAAGGACAATGAGGAGCACTATCCTGGAGTGCAAGACAGCTTTATAGCTTGTGGAGTAGCTGACTTTGTTGGGCAGAAGCTCACAAAGTGGAATGAGGAGCTTATAATGCAGTTCTACTCCACAACACATTTTTATTCAGATGGGAGGATCACATGGATGTCTGAGGGTACAAGGTACCAATCCATAGTTGCTGAGTGGGCACAGATCATTAATGCCCCAGAGGAGCATGATGATGACTTGGACATATATGCCAAGAAGAAGATGGACCATAACTCTATGTCCAATATGTACAAGGAAATTCCCAATGAAGTTCTTGACACCTTCAAATTTGGGTCTGTGTATTACCTTCTGTCAGGGCTGCCAACTATCAATTGGATCTTGAGGCACACCTTGTTGCCCAAGTCAGGTGATCACAAGATGATCAGAGGCCATGCGATCAACTTGCTACATGTATTTGATGTGCCTCAGAAGTTCAAGGTGATGAGCCTCATAGTGGAAACTATCAAAAGGACTGCAGCAGATCAGAAGAGGAGTTGTGGATATGCCCCTCAGATCCAGGAGCTCATCAACTCTAAGATGGGCACAGGCATATACTTATTGGACAAGGAACACCTGCCCATCCGTCCAGATTTTGAGGATAACCAAGTGGTCATGACTGAGAATGAGCCATCATCAGCTCAAGCACAAGCAAAGAAGGAGAAGGCAAGAAAGGAGAAAGCTGCCAAGATGCCAACTCAAGAGGAGGCATCTGAGTATTTCTTGAAGACTAAACAAGAGCAGCTTGGTTACTTGATTGCATCCACGCTGAGGATTGAGCAAAGTCTGGCCACCCTCACTCAGAATCAGCAGAGCCTAGAGAGAATCATGGAACAGAAGTTCTATGACTTGGATGTCAAAGTAACAGAAGTTCAGTCTGCAGTGGAGCAGCTCCAGGAGGACATGCAGGAGAGGAGAGGCAGGACTACCACTCATGCCTTTGCCAGAGTGCCACGAGGCCCGAGGTCATCTGCCGTGCCAGTTGCTGACACCAGAGCCACCACTTCAGCACCAGCTACAGCCTCAGTTCCACCAGCTCCAGTATCTACTTCAGCTCCAACTCCAGCGTCTACTTCACCGTCTACAGAAGCCTTCATCCTTGGAGTGATCCAGACTCCACCACCACCAGAAGATCAAGCCTGAGCGTCGATCTAGTACTATGCATTTTCTAGGAACTTTTTGGTAACTTGTTGCCAAAGGGGGAGAAAAATGTATAGATCATAGGATTCGAGAGAGAGAGAGAGTGTTGCTTTTCTCTCTTGCTTTATTTGGTGGTTTTTCAAACTTGTTTGCTTTTGAGTGCTTGAGATACTACGTCATTATTTGTGAGACATTGATGATCATGTGTTTGATCATAAGCTACACTTAATGCTTGCTTAATGCTATTATCTTATCTATCTTATGTGATCTTTCACTATTCTTGGTGATGAGTGCATGTATTTCATTCTTATCATTTTAAGCGCTCCACCAAGATGTATGTGACATGGAAGAGTAACCCATGACTCTAACTCCTTGTGCATTTGCAGTCCAAAGCAAATTTTAAATACGCACAAATTTAGGGGGAGCTCTTACTTATCACATACTTCTCAAAGCGACGATATATTTCATGCTTATTATCATTTGTCGAAGCTTTGATCTATATGTTGTCATCAATTACCAAAAAGGGGGAGATTGAAAGTGCAACTATCCCTAGGTGGTTTTGGTAATTCATAACAACATATAGCTCATTGAGCTAATGCTATTCCAAGATGATTATTTCAGGAAAGCTCAATGATTGGCATGGCATGGATGTGAAAGTGGAACCCTCAAAATGCTAAGGACAAAGGATTGGCTCAAGCTCAAAAGCTCAAGACTCTTCATTTTATATTTTAGTGATCCAAGATCACATTGAGTCTTTAGGAAAAGCCAATACTATCAAGGAGGGATGAGGTGTTGCTTAATGAGCCTCTTGCTTCATGTGCTTAGTGATATGCTCCAAAACCCTCAACTACTTTCCCATATCCACATATGACCTAAACCCTAAGCCAAACTCGGTCCTACCGATTCTTCCTATCCGGCGCCACCGAGTTTTCATTTGTCATAAGCCACTGCCAAACCCTAGCAATTCGGTCCTACCGATAGGGATCTCGGTCTCACCGAGATGGGGTTGCAAACTCTCTGTTTCCCTTTCATAACTTTTCGGTCTCACCGAAAGAGCGAATCGGTCCCACCGAGATTGCAATGTAAATTCAGTGTTTCCCCTTTGTGACTTTTCGGTCTCACCGAAAGAGCAAATCGGTCCCACCGAGTTTGCCTGACCAACTCTCTGGTTAGCAAATTACCAAATTCGGTCTCACTGAGTTTGTGTAATCGGTCTCACCGAGTTTACGTTATGCCCAAACCCTAACCATATCGGTCCTACCGAGTTGCATGTCAGTCCCACTGAAAATCTCTAACGGTCACTAGGTTTACATTTTCGGTCCGACCGAGTTTGTTGATTCGGTCCCACCGAGATTGGAAAACTGTGTAACGGTTGGATTTTGTGTGGAGGCTATATATACCCCTCCACCTCCTCTTCACTCGAAGAGAGAGCCATCAGAACACATACACCATTCCAACTCATATGTTCTGAGAGAGAACCACCTACTCATGTGTTGAGACCAAGACATTCCATTCCTACCATATGAATCTTGATCTCTAGCCTTCCCAAGTTGCTTTCCACTCAAATCTTCTTTCCACCAAATCCACATCCTATGAGAGAGAGTTGAGTGTTGGGGAGACTATCATTTGAAGCACAAGAGCAAGGAGTTCATTACCTACACACCATTTGTTACTTCTTGGAGAGTGGTGTCTCCTAGATTGGCTAGGTGTCACTTGGGAGCCTCCGACAAGATTGTGGAGTTGAACCAAGGAGTTTGTAAGGGCAAGGAGATCGCCTACTTCGTGAAGATCTACCGCTAGTGAGGCAAGTCCTGTGTGGGCGATGGCCATGGTGGGATAGACAAGGTTGCTTCTTCGTGGACCCTTTGTGGGTGGTTGCTTCTTCGTGGACCCTTCGTGGGTGGAGCCCTGTGTGGACTCGCGCAACCGTTACCCTTGGGTGGAGCCCTGTGTGGACTCGCGCAACTGTTACCCTTCGTGGGTTGAAGTCTCCATCAACGTGGATGTAGGATAGCACCACCTATCCGAACCATGGGAAAAACATCCGTGTCTCCAATTGCGTTTGAATTCTCCAAACCCTTCCCTTTACATTCTTGCAAGTTGCATGCTTTACTTTCCGCTGCCTATATACTCTTTGCATGCTTGCTTGAATTATGTGATGATTGCTTGACTTGTCCTAAATTAGCTAAAATCTGCCAAGAACTAAAATTGGGAAAAGGTTAAGTTTTTATTTGGTCAAGTAGTCTAATCACCGCCCTCTAGACATACTTTCGATCCTACACCAAGCACGGAGAAAGAGGGGTTATGATGGAAGACGATGAAGAAGAAGAGGATGACGACAACTATCTTGGCCATGGGTTCCATGAATACGATGATACAACAATGGGGGAAGAAGCTGAGCCGGTAATGTGGGAAGAAGCTGAGCCGGTAATGCGGGAAGAAGCTGAAGAAGAGGCATCAGATGAGCCCGTTGATGATCTTGTTGGGGAACGTTGCAGAAAACAAAAAATTTCCTACGGTTTCACCAAGATCCATCTAGGAGTTCATCTAGCAACAAGTGATTGTATTGCATCTACATACCTTTGTAGATCACGCGCGGAAGCGTTCAAAGAACGGGGATGAGGAAGGCGTACTCGACGTGATCCAAATCACCGGAGATCCTAGCGCCGAACGGACGGCACCTCCGCGTTCAACACACGTACGGTCAGCGTAACGTCTCCTCCTTCTTGATCCAGCAAGGGGAAGGAGAGGTTGAGGAAGATGGCTCCAGTAGCAGCACGACGGCGTGGTGTTGATGGAGCTGCAGTACTCCGGCAGGGCTTCGCCAAGCACTATGGAGGAGGAGGATGTGTTGGAGAGGGAGAGGGAGGCACCAAAGGCCAAGGTAAGAAGTCCTCCATCTCCCCACTATATATAGGAGGGCCAAGGGGGGGGGGCGCCGGCCCTAGGAGATCTAATCTCCTAGGGGGTGCGTCCAAGGGGAGGAATCCCTCCTCCCCAAGGCACCTAGGGGTGCCTTCCACCTTTGGGACTCTTCCCTCCTTGAAACCCTAGGCGCATGGGCCTCTTGGGGCTGGTGCCCTTGGCCCATGTAGGCCAAGGCGCACCCCCTACAGCCCATGTGCCCCCCCCGGACAGGTGGCCCCACCCGGTGGACCCCCGGGACCCTTCCGGTGGTCCCGGTACAATACCGGTGACCCCGAAACTTGTCCCGATGCCCGAAATAGCACTTCCTATATATAATTCTTTACCTCCGGACCATTCCGGAACTCCTCGTGACGTCCGGGATCTCATCCGGGACTCTGAACAACATTCGGGTTACTGCATATACATATCCCTACAACCCTAGCGTCACCGAACCTTAAGTGTGTAGACCCTACGGGTTCGGGAGACATGTAGACATGACCGAGACGACTCTCCGGCCAATAACCAACAGCGGGATCTAGATACCCATGTTGGCTCCCACATGCTCCTCGATGATCTCATCGGATGAACCACGATGTCGAGGATTCAAGCAACCCCGTATACAATTCCCTTCGTCAATCGGTATGTTACTTGCCCGAGATTCGATCGTCGGTATCCCAATACCTCGTTCAATCTCGTTACCGGCAAGTCACTTTACTCATACCGTAATGCATGATTCCGTGACCAGACACTTGGTCACTTTGAGCTCATTATATGATGCATTACCGAGTGGGCCCAGTGATACCTCTCCGTCATACGAAGTGACAAATCCCAGTCTTGATCCGTGTCAACCCAACAGACACTTTCGGAGATACCCGTAGTATAACTTTATAGTCACCCAGTTACGTTGTGACGTTTGGTACACCCAAAGCACTCCTACGGTATCGGGAGTTACACGATCTCATGGTCTAAGGAAAAGATACTTGACATTGGAAAACTCTAGCAAACAAACTACACGGTCTTATGCTATGTTTAGGATTGGGTCTTGTCCATCACATCATTCTCCTAATGATGTGATCTCGTTATCAATGACATCCAATGTCCATAGTCAGGAAACCATGACTATCTGTTGATCAACGAGCTAGTTAACTAGAGGCTTACTAGGGACATGTTGGTGTCTTTTATTCACACATGTATTACGATTTCCGGATAACACAATTATAGCATGAATAAAGACAATTATCATGAACAAGGAAATACAATAATAATGCTTTTATTATTGCCTCTAGGGAATATTTCCAACAGTCTCCCACTTGCACTAGAGTCAATAATCTAGTTACATTGTGATGAATCGAACACCCATGGAATTCTGGTGTTGATCATGTTTTGCTCTAGGGAGAGGTTTAGTCAACGGATCTGCTACATTCAGGTCCGTATGTACTTTACAAATATCTATGTCTCCATCTTGAACATTTTCACGAATGGAGTTGAAGCGACGCTTGATGTGCCTGGTCTTCTTGTGAAACCTGGGCTCCTTGGCAAGTGCAATAGCTCCAGTGTTGTCACAGAAGAGTTTGATTGGCCCCTACGCATTGGGTATGACTCCTAGGTCGGTGATGAACTCCTTCACCCAAATTGCTTCATGTGCTGCCTCCGAGGCTGCCATGTACTCCGCTTCACATGTAGATCCCGCCACGACGCTCTGCTTGCAACTGCACCAGCTTACTGCCCCACCATTCAAAATATACACGTATCCGGTTTGTGACTTAGAGTCATCCAGATCTGTGTCGAAGCTAGCATCGATGTAACCTTTTACGACGAGCTCTTCGTCACCTCCATAAACGAGAAACATTTCCTTAGTCCTTTTCAGGTACTTCAGGATATTCTTGATCGCTGTCCAGTGTTCCTTGCCGGGATTACTTTGGTACCTTCCTACCAAGCTTACGGCAAGGTTTACATCAGGTCTGGTACACAGCATGGCATACATAATAGAACCTATGGCTGAGGCATAGGGGATGACACTCATCTCTTCTATATCTTCTGCCGTGGTCGGACATTGAGCTGAGCTCACTTTCACACCTTGCAACACAGGCAAGAACCCCTTCTTAGACTGATCCATATTGAACTTCTTCAATATCTTATCAAGGTATGTGCTTTGTGAAAGACCTATGAGGCGTCTTGATCTATCTCTATAGATCTTGATGCCTAATATATAAGCAGCTTCTCCAAGGTCCTTCATTGAAAAACTCTTATTCAAGTAGGCCTTAATGCTGTCCAAGAGTTCTATATCATTTCCCATCAAAAGTATGTCATCTACCTATAATATGAGAAATGCTATAGAGCTCCCACTCACTTTCTTGTAAACGCAGGCTTCTCCATAAGTCTGCGTAAACCCAAACGCTTTGATCATCTTATCAAAGCAAATGTTCCAACTCCGAGATGCTTGCACCAGCCCATAAATCGAGCGTTGGAGCTTGCACACCTTGTTAGCATTCTTAGGATAGACAAAACCTTCTGGCTGCATCATATACAATTCTTCCTTAAGGAAACCATTAAGGAATGCCGTTTTGACGTCCATTTGCCATATCTCATAATCATAGAATGCGGCAATTGCTAACATGATTCGGACGGACTTCAGCTTCGCTACTGGTGAGAAAGTCTCATCGTAGTCAACACCTTGAACTTGTCGATAACCCTTAGCGACAAGCCGAGCTTTATAGATGGTCACATTACCATCCGCGTCTGTCTTCTTCTTAAAGATCCATTTATTTTCTATGGCTCGCCGCTCAACTGGCAAGTCAGTCAAAGTCCATACTTCGTTTTCATACATGGATCCTATCTCGGATTTCATGGCTTCTAGCCATTTGTCGGAATCCTGGCCCGCCATCGCTTCTTCATAGTTCGAAGGTTCACCGTTGTCCAACAACATGATTTCCAAGACAGGGTTGCCGTACCACTCTGGTGCGGAACGTGTCCTTGTGGACCTACGAATTTCAGTAGGAGCTTGATCAGAAGTATCTTGATCATTATCATTAACTTCCTCTCTAGTCGGTGCAGGCACCTCAGGAACATTTTCTTGAGTTGCGCCATTTTCCGGTTCAAGAGGTAATACTTCATCAAGTTCTACTTTCCTCCCACTTACTTCTTTCGAGAGAAACTCTTTTTCTAGAAAGGACCCATTCTTGGCAACAAAGATCTTGCCTTCGGATCTGAGGTAGAAGGTATACCCAATAGTTTCTTTAGGGTATCCTATGAAGACACATTTTTCCGATTTGGGTTCGAGCTTTTCAGGTTGAAGTTTCTTGACATAAGCATCGCATCCCCAAACTTTTAGAAATGACAGCTTAGGTTTCTTCCCAAACCATAATTCAAACGGTGTTGTCTCAACGGATTTCGACGGAGCCCTATTTAAAGTGAATGCGGCAGTCTCTAAAGCATAGCGCCAAAAAGATAACGGTAAATCGGCAAGAGACATCATAGATCGCACCATATCTAATAGAGTGCGATTACGACGTTCGGACACACCATTACGCTGAGGTGTTCCAGGCAGCATGAGTTGTGAAACTATTCCATATTTTCTTAAGTGTGTGCCAAACTCGTGACTCAAGTATTCTCCTCCATGATCTGATCGCAGGAACTTGATTTTCCTGTCACGTTGATTCTCAACCTCACTCTGAAATTCTTTGAACTTTTCAAAGGTCTCAGACTTGTGTTTCATTAAGTAGACATACCCATATCTACTCAAGTCATCAGTGAGGGTGAGAACGTAACGATAGCCACCGCAAGCCTCAACACTCATTGGACCGCACACATCAGTATGTATGATTTCCAATAAGTTGGTTGCTCGCTCCATTGTTCCTGAGAACGGAGTCTTGGTCATTTTACCCATGAGGCATGGTTCGCACGTGTCAAATGATTCATAATCAAGAGACTCTAAAAGTCCATCAGCATGGAGCTTCTTCATGCGTTTGACACCTATGTGACCAAGGCGGCAGTGCCACAAGTATGTGGGACTATCATTATCAATCTTACATCTTTTGGTACTCACACTATGAACATGTGTAGCATTACGCTCGAGATTCATTAAGAATAAACCATTCACCATCGGAGCATGACCATAAAACATATCTCTCATATAAATAGAACAACCATTATTCTTGGATTTAAATGAGTAGCCATCTCGAATTAAACGAGATCCTGATACAATGTTCATGCTCAAACTTGGCACTAAATAACAATTATTGAGGTTTAAAACTAATCCCGTAGGTAAATGAAGAGGCAGCGTGCCGACGGTGATCACATCGACCTTGGAACCATTCCCGACGCGCATCGTCACCTCGTCCTTTGCCAGTCTCCGCTTATTCCGCAGCTCCTGCTTTGAGTTACAAATGTGAGCAACTACACCGGTATCAAATACCCAGGAGCTACTACGAGTACTGGTAAGGTACACATCAATTACGTGTATATCACATATACCTTTTGTTTTGCCGGCCTTCTTGCCCGCTAAGTATTTGGGGCAGTTCCGCTTCCAGTGACCATTTTCCTTGCAATAAAAGCACTCAGTCTCGGGCTTGGGTCCATTCTTTGGCTTCTTCCCGGCAGCTTGCTTGCCGGGCGCGGCAACTCCCTTGCCGTCCTTCTTGAAGGCTTTCTTACCCTTGCCCTTCTTGAACTTAGTGGTTTTATTCACCATCAACACTTGATGTTCCTTTTTGACTTCTACCTCTGCTGATTTCAGCATTGCAAATACTTCAGGAATGGTCTTTTCCATCCCCTGCATATTGAAGTTCATCACAAAGCTCTTGTAGCTCGGTGGAAGCGACTGGAGGATTCTGTCAATGACCGCGTCATCCGGGAGATTAACTCCCAGCTGAGTCAAGCGGTTATGTAACCCAGACATAGTGAGTATGTGCTCACTGACAGAACTGTTTTCCTCGATCTTACAGCTGAAGAATTTGTCGGAGACTTCATATCTCTCGACCCGGGCATGAGCTTGGAAAACCATTTTCAGCTCTTCGAACATCTCATATGCTCCGTGTCTCTCAAAACGTTTTTGGAGCCCCGGCTCTAAGCTGTAAAGCATGCCGCACTGAACGAGGGAGTAGTCATCGGTACGTGCCTACCAAGCGTTCATAACGTCTTGTTCTGCAGGGAGAACAGGTGTGTCACCTAGTGGTGCTTGTAGGACATAATCTTTCTTGGCAGCTATGAGGATGATCCTTAGGTTCCGGACCCAGTCCGTGTAGTTGCTGCCATCGTCTTTCAGCTTGGTTTTCTCTAGGAACGCGTTGAAGTTGAGGACTACGTTGGCCATTTGATCTACAAGACATATTGTAAAATTTTTAGACTAAGTTCATGATAATTAAGTTCATCTAATCAAATTATTCAATGAACTCCCACTTAGATAAACATCCCTCCTGTAATCTAAGTATAACATGATCCGAGTTAACTAGGCCGTGTCCGATCATCACGTGAGACGGACTAGTCAACATCGGTGAACATCTTCATATTGATCGTATCTTCTATACGACTCATGCTCGACCTTTCGGTCTTCTGTGTTCCGAGGCCATGTCTGTACATGCTAGGATCGTCAAGTCAACCTAAGTGTTTTGCATGTGTAAATCTGTCTTACACCCGTTGTATGTGAACGTTAGATTCTATCACACCCGATCATCACGTGGTGCTTCGAAACAACGAACTGTCACAACGGTGCACGGTTAGGGGGAACACTTTCTTGAAATTATTATGAGGGATCATCTTATTTACTACCGTCGTTCTAAGCAAACAAGATGCAAAAACATGTAAACATCACATGCAATCAAATAATAATAGTGACATGATATGGCCAATATCACATAGCTCCTTTGATCTCCATCTTGGGGCTCCATGATCATCTTGTCACCGGCATGACACCTTGATCTCCATCATCATGATCTCCATCATTGTGTCTCCATGAAGTTGCTCACCAACTATTACTTCTACTACTATGGCTAACGCGTTTAGCAATAAAGTAAAGTAATTTACATGGCGTTTCTCAATGACACGCAGGTCATACAAAAAATAAAGACAACTCCTATGGCTCCTGCCGGTTGTCATACTCATCGACATGCAAGTCGTGATTCCTATTACAATAGCATGAACATCTCATACATCACATATAGATCATTCATCATTCATCACAACTTTGGCCATATCATATCACAAAGCACTTGCTGCAAAAACAAGTTAGACGTCCTCTAATTGTTGTTGCAAGTTTTACGTGGCTGAAGTAGGGTTCTAGCAAGAACGTTTTCTTACCTACGTGAAAGCCACAACGTGATTTGTCAACTTCTATTTACCCTTCATAAGGACCCTTTTCATCGAATCCGCTCCAACTAAAGTAGGAGAGACAGACACCCGCCAGCCACCTTATGCAACTTGTGCATGTTAGTCAGTGGAACCGGTCTCACGTAAGCATACGTGTAAGGTTGGTCCGGGCCGCTTCATCCCACAATACCGTTGAAGCAAGATAAGACTAGTAGAGACAAGAAAGTTGACAACATCAACGCCCACAACAAATTGTGTTCTACTCGTGCAAGAGAACTACGCATAGACCTAGCTCATGATGCCACTGTTGGGGAACGTTGCAGAAAACAAAATTTTCCTACGGTTTCACCAAGATCCATCTAGGAGTTCATCTAGCAACGAGTGATTGGATTGCATCTACATACCTTTGTACATCACGTGCGGAAGCGTTCAAAGAACGGGGATGATGAAGGCGTACTCGACGTGATCCAAATCACCGGAGATCCTAGCGCCGAACGGACGGCACCTCCGCGTTCAACACACGTACGGTCAGCGTAACGTCTCCTCCTTCTTGATCCAGCAAGGGGAAGGAGAGGTTGAGGAAGATGGCTCCAGCAGCAGCACGACGGCGTGGTGTTGATGGAGCTGCAGTACTCCGGCAGGGCTTCGCCAAGCACTATGGAGGAGGAGGATGTGTTGGAGAGGGAGAGGGAGGCACCAAAGGCCAAGGTAAGAAGTCCTCCATCTCCCCACTATATATAGGAGGGCCAAGGGGGGGGGCACCGGCCCTAGGAGATCTAATCTCCTAGGGGGGTGCGGCCAAGGGGAGGAATCCCTCCTTCCCAAAGCACCTAGGGGTGCCTTCCCCCTTTGGGACTCTTCCCTCCTTGAAACCCTAGGCGCATGGGCCTCTTGGGGCTGGTGCCCTTCGCCCATGTAGGCCAAGGCGCACCCCCTACAGCCCATGTGGCCCCCCCGGACAGGTGGCCCCACCCGGTGGACCCCCGGGACCCTTCCGGTGGTCCCGGTACAATACCGATGACCCCGAAACTTGTCCCGATGCCCGAAATAGCACTTCCTATATATAATTCTTTACCTCCGGACCATTCCGGAACTCCTCGTGACGTCTGGGATCTCATCCGGGACTCGGAACAACATTCGGGTTACTGCATATACATATCCCTACAACCCTAGCGTCACCGAACCTTAAGTGTGTAGACCCTACGGGTTCGGGAGACATGTAGACATGACCGAGACGACTCTCCGGCCAATAACCAATAGCGGGATCTAGATACCCATGTTGGCTCCCACATGCTCCTCGATGATCTCATCGGATGAACCACGATGTCGAGGATTCAAGCAACCCCGTATACAATTCCCTTCGTCAATCGGTATGTTACTTGCCCGAGATTCGATCGTCGGTATCCCAATACCTCGTTCAATATCGTTACCGGCAAGTCACTTTACTCGTACCGTAATGCATGATCCCGTGACCAGACACTTGTTCACTTTGAGCTCATTATATGATGCATTACCGAGTGGGCCCAGTGATACCTCTCCGTCATACGGAGTGACAAATCCCAGTCTTGATCCCTGTCAACCCAACAGACACTTTTGGAGATACCCGTAGTATACCTTTATAGTCACCCAGTTACGTTGTGACGTTTGGTACACCCAAAGCACTCCTATGGTATCCGGGAGTTACACGATCATCGTCTAAGGAAAAGATACTTGACATTGGAAAACTCTAGCAAACGAACTAAACGATCTTATGCTATGTTTAGGATTGGGTCTTGTCCATCACATCATTCTCCTAATGATGTGATCTCGTTATCAATGACATCCAATGTCCATAGTCAGTAAACCATGACTATCTGTTGATCAACGAGCTAGTTAACTAGAGGCTTACTAGGGACATGTTGGTGTCTTTTATTCACACATGTATTACGATTTCCGGATAACACAATTATAGCATGAATAAAGACAATTATCATGAACAAGGAAATATAATAATAATGCTTTTATTATTGCCTCTAGGGCATATTTCCAACAGATCTAGGTCGGCCCATTGCCGATGCAAAAAGAAACTATGCAGGTGATTTGGAGAAGAAGAAGTTGCAGCGCATGTTAGAGGATCACAAAAAATTGTTGTACCCGAATTGCGTAGGTGACAAGAAAAAGCTGGGCACCACACTGGAATTGCTACAATGGAAGGCAGAGAATGGTGTATCTGGCAAGGGATTTGGAAAGTTGCTGGTAATGATAAAGAATATGCTTCCAAAGAAGGATGTCTGCCCTCTAGGGTTAGAGGTGCAGAAAATACATGCATGCCCTAATGAGTGCATCCTCTACCGCGGTGAGTACGAGGATTTGAACGCTTGCCCGGTATGCGGTGCATTGCGCTATAAGATCATCTGCGATGGCCCTGGTGATATCGAGGGCGAGCGGCCCAGGAAGAAGATTCCTGCCAAGGTGATGTGGTATGCTCCTATAATACCACGGTTGAAATGTTTGTTCCAAAACAAAGAGAATGCCAAGGCGATGCGATGGCACAGAGAATACCGTAAGAAAGACGGAAAGTTGAGAGTACCCACTGACAGGTCATAGTGGAGAAAAATCAAGAGAAAGTACGGGGAGGAGTTTGCAGATGACGCAAGGAATGTATGGTTTGGTCTAAGCGCGGATGGCATTAATCCTTTTGGGGAGCAGAGCAGCAACCATAGCACCTGGCCTGTGACTCTATGTTTGTATAACCTTCCTCCTTGGTTGTGCATGAAGCGGAAGTTCATTATGATGCCAGTGCTCATCCAAGGCCCTAAGCAACCCGGCAACGATATTGATGTGTACCTAAGGCCATTAGTTGAAGAACTCTTACAGCTGTGGAATGGAACAGGTGTACGTGTGTGGGATGAGCACATGGGGGGAGAATTTGACCTAAAGGCGTTGCTGTCCATGACCATCAATGATTGGCCTGCTCTCAGTAACCTTTCAGGACAATCAAACAAGGGATACCGTGCATGCACGCACTGTTTGGACGATACCGACAATATATATTTGGCTAATTGTAAGAAGAATGTGTACCTAGGACATCGTCAATTTCTTCCGAGCAGGCATGCTGTAAGAAAGAAAGGCAAGCATTTCAAAGGTGAGGCGGATCACCGGACGAAGCCTCGCCACCATACTGGTGCTGGTGTACATGATATGGTCAAGGATTTGAAGGTAGTCTTTGGAAAGGGTCCTGGCGGACAACCTGTTCCGAATGACGCCGACGGACGCGCACCCATGTGGAAGAAGAAATCTATATTTTGGGACCTGCCCTATTGGAAAGACCTAGAGGTCCGCTCCGCAATCAACGTGATGCACGTGACGAAGAATCTTTGCGTGACCCTCCTTGGCTTCTTGGGCATGTATGGGAAGACAAAAGATACACCCGAGGCACGGGAGGACCAGCAACGTATGCACGGAAAAGACGGCATATATCAGGGTCATTCCAGCTACGCTCTTACCAAAGAAGAGAAGGAAATATTTTTTGAATGCCTGCTCAGTATTAAGGTACCATCTGGCTTCTCGTCGAATATAAAGGGAATAATAAACATGGCAGAGAAAAAGTTCCAGAACCTAAAGTCTCATGACTGCCACGTGATTATGACGCAACTGCTTCTGGTTGCATTGAGGGGGCTTCTACCAGAAAACGTTCGATTAGCCATTGTGATGCTATGTGCATTCCTCAATGCAATCTCTCAGAAGGTAATCGATCCAGAAATCATACCAAGGTTAGAGAATGATTTGGTGCAATGTCTTGTCAGTTTCGAGTTGGTGTTCCCACCATCCTTCTTCAACATCATGACGCATGTCCTAGTTCACCTATGCAAAGAGATTAACGTTTTGGGTCCTGTATTTCTACACAATATGTTCCCCTTTGAGAGGTTCATGGGACTCTTAAAGAAATATGTTCATAACCGTGCTAGGCCAGAAGGAAGCATCTCCAAGGGCCATGAAAATGAGGAGGTCATTGAGTTTAGTATTGACTTTATTCCTGACCTTAAGCCGATTGGTGTTCCTGAATCGCGGCATAAGGGCAGACTGGATGGAAAAGGCATGATAGGAGGGGATCAAATAATATGTATGGACGGACATTGTCTCACTGAAGCACACTACACAGTTCTACAGAATTCCGCCTTGGTGGCTCCGTATATGGAAGAACACAAGAATTTTCTATGCTCCAAACACCCGGAGCGGTCTGATGACTGGATTACATGTGAACAAACCAGGACTTTCGCCAGATGGTTGCAGACACGTACCATGCATGACGCCTCTATTGAAGATGACCTGTACTTGTTGTACTAGTTACCATCTTCGAATATAATGACTTTCAAAGGGTACGAGATAAATGGTAATACATTTTAAATGATCGCCCAAGATAAGAAGACCACCAACCAAAACAGTGGTGTCCGCTTTGATGCAGCAACCAAGACGGGAAACGAAATATATTATGGTTATATACAGGACATATGGGAACTTGACTATGGACGTGGTTTGAAGGTCCCTTTGTTTCGGTGCAAATGGGTCAATACGACACGAGGCGGGGTAACGGAAGACCCGCAGTATGGAATGACAACAGTGGATCTCAACAATCTTACGTATGCAGACGAACCATTCGTCCTAGCCAATGATGTGGCACAAGTTTTCTATGTGAAGGACATGTCTACCCAGCCGAGAAAAAGAAAAGATAAGGAAGCGAATGCATCATACGATGAGCCAAAGCGGCACATAGTTCTTTCTGGGAAGAGAAACATCATGGGAGTGGATGACAAGACAAACATGTTAGGAGATTATGAAAAGTTTGATGAAATTGCTCCATTCACAGTGAATATTGACCCGAGCATCCCGTTAAATGATGAAGATTTTCCATGGTTACGACGCAAAGGGACACACGCGAAGAAAAAGTTTCACACCCAAAGATCTGGGATTTGATCAGCTTCACTATCATCACTTTCTTATGTGTTTCACACCCAGGAGGGAATCTCTGTAATAGTTAGGGTAGTTATGTGTTTTGGCATTTGAAACGCGAAGAAATTTTATGTGCAAACAAATTCTTTCATGCATTTACTGATTTTTTCAGCTAAATTGAAAAACACTTCAAATGAACTCCGAAAGGGTTGAAAGTTGGCATGGTATCATAATTTCACCCACATAGCATGTGCAAAAAAGTAGAGAGGGTTACGGCAAAAACTGGATGCACTTCGTGTACAAAATGGACAATCTCTTTCGAACTATCAGGGTTTCAGACGAAAACTCATCTGTTACAAAGGCATTTCATTTTTTAAATAACCTAAGCATTACCAAATTGAATATAATGATAAAACACACAAATATTAAACATAATAAAAAAGAATCATTGAAAAATGTATTCACAAAGAAACTCTAAATACAGCAAAAAACAACTAAAAATAAATAAAACAAAATTAATAATGCAGAAAAGAAAAAAAAAGAAAAAAAGCCCTCCTACTTGGCCACAGCAGCCTGCATACGACTAGAAACCCAACCTGTCGTTGGGCCAGGATGCAGGACCGCAAGCCCAGTAGGCCCCACATGGCAGAGTAGCAGAGGTAGGCCCAGAAGGCCTGCATTTGAGAGGAGCTCAGTGCAGTGCCCGCACCGGGGCTTATAAACTGGTCTTGGCGCTCCTCGACTAGCGAGGTGGGACTAAACATCTGCGCCCCTCGCCTGCCAGCGCACCCCCAATTAGTACCGGGTCGTGGCACCAACCGGTACTAAAGGGGGGTCTTTATTACCGGTTGGAGCCACCACCCAGTACTAAAGGCCTGCCCTTCCCGCCGCTTGGCCTGGCCAAAACAGATCTTTAGTACCGGTTAGTGGCTCCAACCGGTACTAAAGGTCCATCCTATATAAGAAAACACTTCGAAATTTTGCAGTTTCATCTCCCACTTTCTCTCTACTTCATCGCCGCCGCCCCATCCCGTGTCGTCGCCATCATCGTCGCGCCGTCCCCGTTGACTCCGCACCGCCCCCGTCCTCGTCGTGCCGCCCCCGTCGCGCCGTCCGCGTCATCGGCCCGTCCCCGTCCCTGCACCGGCCCGCGTCCCCGTGCCCGCACCGGCCCGCATCACCGTCGCCTCGACCTCGCCCGCGCTGTGAGCCTCTGTCCCCCCTCTCCTCCCTCCAATCTAAGCTGCCGCGTGCGCCGCCGGCGCCGTCGATCGCCTTGGCTCGCCGTCGCGGGCGTCCCCGCACTGTCGCCCTGCACACACACAACACATACACACACATGCACACACATACAGAATTTTTGATTTGTTCTTAGTTTTTAGTTTTTCTGTTTTTAGTTTTTAGTTTTCTGTTTTTAGTTATTAGTTATTAGTTATATATATAGAAATGTTAGTTTTTAGTTTTCTGTATTAATGTTAGAAATGTTAGTTTTTAGTTATTAGTTATATATAGAAATGTTAGTTTTTTCTGTATTAATGTTAAAGAAAAAATTTGTTATAGAAATGTTAGTTTTAGATATGGTCAATGTTTTTTTTGTTTATTATATTTTTAGTTATAAAATTTAGAATTTGCATATATGAAATCACAATCCATCATTTAAAAAATGTTACTTTACTTTTGCGGCATATAGTATTTGTTGTCGACGATGCCCGGCCCGCATCCTCGCCATCGACCCGTTCGCGACGACGTCCTGCTTCAGAGGACCCATGTCTGGGACTGGGCTCCGCCGGGCTGGCACTGGGAGGTGCTACCTTCAGGGGCGTGACGCTTGGTGAGGAACCCGGCCCCGGGTCCCATCGTCGACCCTGATCTCCTTTGGTGACGTTCGCGTGGGCCACTTTCGGTGCGGAGGGAGCCGGCCCCGCCGGAGGTGGTACGTCGCCGTGTCAGGGAGGAGGACGAGCATGTCCATCGCTACATGGCTGCTATGGACGGCAGGTTCTTCAATACCTAACAGGTTATTTGGGGAGATCACCCGAGCTATGATCTAGTGATGGTTCCTTCACTTTGGTTGTCCACCGCCCGTGCCTCAAGAACCGCGAGTGGCCTAGATTACTCTCTAGTATTCGATCTTTATTAGCTAGCTAGCTAGTGATGTATTCGATATATAATATTCAAGATGATTTATTCGAGATTATATATATTATTCGAGACGACGTATTCGAGATTATATCTATTATTCGAGACGATGTATTCGAGATTATATTCGATGATGCTTATTATGTACTATGATTGATTCAGTTTTTCCTAATTAATTGATTGCATCCATGCATTGTAATTTGAATACTAAATTGTTTTGTATTTATTTTGGATTAGTTAAATAAAAGCTATGGCGGACAATACCGGCAGAGAGGGAGAAGAGGCCATGTTCAATATCATACGCCATCCTCGCGAGCTAGATGATGATCAGAATGAAGAAGATTATGACGGCTCCGAATATCTAAACAACACCGGGGAGGGTGATATGATATTCGATCGCGACGACCGAATTGATGAAGTCATGAACTATGATTATGAACATGATGAAGAAAATGTTGATCTTGAAACAACAAAGACCGGCGAGGTATATTTATATAAGCAGGCATCTGGTGATCATCACATGTTTTAAATGACTTGAAGATATATTAACAAATCGATCTTTCTTCTTTCAGCCATCCGGATCGAGCAAATCTTCAGGCAACAGGACAGTACGAGGCCCGAACAAAAAGTTGAAGGAGGGCGTAAAGTATAATATCGAGGCCATCAAACCTAATGGCGAACCATAGCGCCTAAGAAGATTGCGGACAAGTTCATTTGTTAGTGCGGAGTTCTTGTGAAGGACCAACTCCCGATCTCTCTTCAGGAATGGAGAGAGCCAGCAAAGCCACGTCCAGATCTTACTTTTGTCGACGATAGACAAAAAGTTCTGCTTTGGGAAACTCTCATGGAACATTTCACCCTACCAGATCATTTCACAGATGCAGATGTGGAGAAAGTCAAGGACGCTGCTCTTAGGAAGATGGCGGTTGCATTCAACAACCACAAGAAACGTGTATGGGGCAAGTACGTCAAGGGAGGAAGGAAGACTCCAGTATTCAAGGGAACACTAGAGAAGCAAAGTGCTCATTGGGACGATTTCGTGAAATTCAAGGAATCGGAATTATCTAAGGAACAGTCGAGAATAAACAAGGCCAATGCCGCAAAAAAAAGATAAGTTCCATAAGCTGGGGCCAGGTGGCTACACGGTGGCAATGCCTAAGTGGGATAAGTCTGAGAAAGAGATGGAGGATGCAGGTGTCACTCTAGTTACATTGAGCTGCCCCCCCAGGTGCAGGACTTGCTTCTATGCGCATGGGGGGGGCATTGGACCCGAAGACAGGCATAGTTTTGAAGAAGGCATGTCTAAACGGAGCCGAAGATAAGATACTTGTTGCAATAGAAGAGGCTCGATCGGGGGTGTTCGAGCCCAACAGAGAGAACGACGAGCTTACGCGTGCCCTGGGAAATCCTGAAGACCCGGGAAGAACACGAGGCAAGGGCGTTATTCCATGGTATGAGGGGTTTTTGGACTGGAACGCCGACTACAGGAGCTGTGCGAGAAGGAAGATTGCGGAGGAGAAGAAGAGGAAGATGGAGGAGGAGCAGAGGAAGCAGGACTATAAACACCTTCAATGCCTAGAATCAGCGCACGTGGACTTGGCAGTCAAATTCCAGTAGCAGCAAGAGCAGATTGACTCACTTAGCCAGCAAAGGGGATCTCAACAGCGGCAGCAGCTAGCGGATGATCCAGCATTGGATAGCACCGTCCCATCCATGCCGAGAAGCAGCGTGGGTTCCGCCCCGGGCAACGCAATGCTGGAAAGATACCCCATGGATGACATCATGGAGAACACTAACTGTGAGCTACACTTCAAAATGAAGAACATATCCATGAAGGTGGCGGACGCCGTTGCTTTTACAAATCCCCCTGAGGCAACCTTCCACTGCAACCCGATTCTAGCGGGCTATGCTCGTGTCTTGGTTGATGAGGTGGTGGACCAATATTCGAGGCTAGAGCTTGACATTCCTGGAGGTGACGAGGAGCACACACTGGGAGAGGCCAAACATCGTATCATCCTATGGAGAAAGGATTGCATCATCTTTCGAAGGCCACCGACATTGCGTCAGCCGACTGCTCGTCGAAGTCCGCCACCGAGTCAGCAGACTCCCGCTCCTCCAAGTCCACCAACGCGTTAGGCCACTCCTCCTCCTCCAAGTCCGGCAAAGCGTCAGGCCACTCCTCCTCCAAGTCCGACACAACGTCAGACCACTCCTCCTCCAAGTTTGGCACAACTTTAGTCCACTCCTCCTCCAAGTCCGGCACAGCTTCAGGCCACTCCTCCTCCTCCAACTCAGCCACGTCAGCCGTCTCCGCCACCTCAGCAATCATGGAAGAGAGCCTCCGCAGCTATGGTGCGTAGTGGTACAAGTCGAGGTAGTACGGGAGGTATAGGCGGAAGCAAGCGATTTCAATATGGTCCAAGCCTCGCGCCTCTTCCGCAAAGGCCTTACGACAAGTCCGAGGAGGAAAACGCAGCCATAGTGAAGGCCCATGTGGAAGCCCATTTTGCACCGAAACCGCCACTGCCACCAACGGAGAAAGTGCCTGAGGAAAAGATTGACCACTTCATTCATATGGCTAGAGCACCAGCTCCCAAGCCTGTTGACACAGACTATGAGCGCCACCTCAGGAAGTTAAATCGAGCACGTCTACAGAATGAGGCGAGCTCGAGCTCGAGCAAATCAGCTTGCAAAAAATGCGGTAAAACCGTTCCCCAGCTGGGAGAACAGGCGGTGCAATCAATGCCCCCACTTGTTGTGCCAACAACACATGAGAGTACGCGCACCCAATATTATTGTGGGCAACCCGTTAATGTTCCCCAGCTGGGCGATGTGGTAATAACCGAGCAGCATATAACGCGCAAGAGCACTGTTGGACAACTCCTCGATATCGAGCCCATGTCTCCGCTTAGAGAGGAGGAAATAAAACGGAAATATGTCCAGGGCCAACCTTTGGTCGAGCCACACGAGGTCAAGAAGCTCCCAACGAGAATGTATCAATTACATCAATGGTACATGAACATTACCAAGATTTCCAATCGAGAGCCCCTCATGGTGAATGTCAAGAAGGATCATTACTTCCATGAGAAAGTTGTGTCCGTTGAATATTCAGAACTATTTCAATTATACAATCAAGACGCGCTCGGCAAATCTCTCGTCAGTTGCTATTGTCTGTAAGTGATTTCTTTCTGTAATTTAAGTCTCAAGCTAGCTGTAGTGACCATTTTGATCAATCATTACCTGTAATTATCCTCACTATATTCTTTTCTGTGGTATTATGCAGGATGAAGATGTATGAAATGAAAAAAGGTGCACGCTATGGCATTGGGTTCATTGACCCAAATACCATTAATGAATACACATGGAAATTAGATACATATTATCGAGCAAGTGTAGAGGAAAGCATGCTAGAGTTCTTCAAGCGCCTCAAATACAATGAAGATATACTACTTCCTTACAACTTCCTGTGAGTCACACTGTCTTGTACTACAAATTCTGTTTTTGCTTACTAGCTAGCTACATGTTTTTGCTTACATATATATGCCCACTTAATTAAGACATGCAAACGTGTGTGCATGCAGTTTTCACTGGATCTTGTTAATCATTAAAGTTGATGAAGGAACAGTTGAAGTACTGGACTCACTACTTAAGAAGGAAAGTGACTACACCATCATGAAGGGGATAGTCGACAGGTAATTTCAATCATTATTAACTATATCTCAGCCTATTTAATTAGTTCGTCATTTCCTAATAACAACTATTTAATAACCCCTTTATTCATTTTCTTTGTCGGCGGGCAGGGCTTGGGAAAAGTTCATCAACGTCACTCTAGGCCAATGGAAACAAAAGCTGAAATGGTATCGACCCAAGATTAGTAATTAAGTAGTACTAGCTAGCTAGCTAGCTGCCATCTCTTTAATTATCATGCTTGATTAATTATTATCTGATCAAATTCCATTCTCATAAAGGGCCTGAAGCAGGCGCCGGGGAATGATCTGTGTGGATACTACGTTTGCGGGAACATTCACATGATGGCGTCCGAAAGGAGCAGATCTCAAAGGCAGGACTGGGTACGTTTGTCAGAACACTGTTCACAATTTTTACACCATTATCGATATCTAGTCACACAACTAATACACATGCATATTGATCTCCTTCTTAATAGTTCAGAGAGGTGCGGGAGAAGCTCCTACCAATGGAGCGCATACAAGCAATTCAAGAGGAAATAGCAGGATTTTTGCTCGACCAGGTCATAGATACGAACGGAGAATACTATTACCTGGTACTGCCCCCATGAACCACTTCCAATTGTCATCGTGCTCCGAAGGCACCAATTAGACTAATGCCACTGGCTCTGAAGGCACCAATTAGGAGAAATTGTATATAGCTAGCTAATTGTATATATATACATGTGTGTATGTGTGAATTAATGGTGGTTGT
>NC_041388.1:165211115-165218673 GCF_002162155.2 Triticum dicoccoides
ATATATATATATATATATATATATATATATATATATATATATATATATATATATATATATATATATATATATGTAACGCCCCGAGACCGATGTGCCAGGTGTCCTCTAGTTATTCGCTGTTGTTGCCTTGTCATTGCTTGCGTGTCATGCATCTCATATCATATCATCATGTGCATTTTATTTGCATACATGTTCGTCTCATGCATCTGAGCATTTTTCCCGTTGTCCGTTTTGCAATCCGGCGCTCCTATCTCCTCCGGTGGTTATTTCTACCTTCTTTTCATGTGTGGGGGTTAAACGTTTCCGGATTGGACCGAGACTTGCCAAGCGTCCTTGGTTTACTACCGGTAGACCGCTTGTCAAGTTTCGTACCATTTGGACTTCGTTTGATACTCCAACGGTTAACCGAGGGACCAAAAAGGCCTCGTGTGTGTTGCAGCCCAACACCCTTCTAAAGTGTCCCAAAACCCACCTAAACCTCCTCCATCATCTCGGTCGTTCGATCACGATCGCGTGGCCGAAAACCGCACCTCATTTGGACTCTCCTAGCTCCCTCTACCTATAAATATGTGCTCCCCTCCCGAAATTCGTGGATGAACCCTAGATCTGCTCCTCTCCGCGCCACCGGACAAATTTCACACCGCCCGGACATGTCCAACCGCCGCCTCCAACGAATCCGCCGCCGCCACCTGTCATCGCGCCGCCTTCCGTCGCCGCGGCCTGCTCAGCCCGATGCGGGCCCCCGAGCCCATCGAGGCGCCCCGTGCCTGGAGCACCGACGCCGCCGCCTGGCTCCCGAGCTGCTCCGCCGCCTTCTTCGCATCCGGTCGGCCGGAGCAGCGCCGGCCACCGCGAGCTCGCCGCGCGCACCGCCCGCCGGCCGCCTTCCCTACCGCGCCATCCGCGCTCCGCCTTCACCCTGCGCACCGCCCCCAAAGGAGCTCCGCCGCCGCCCGCCGCCAGATCCGGCCACGGGAGCCCGAGCCCGGCCGGATCCACCGCCCCGCCAGCGATGACCTCGCCAGAGACGCCCCTCGCCGGATCTGGGCAAGGTGGACCAGATCCACCCACTCATCCAACCAAACACGGCCCGCCTCGTCCCTGCACCACATCGTCCCGGTTGGAGTTGACTTTTGCGAGGGTATAATTTCGCTAAGTCCCCGAGATTTCCATGTTTCAAATGCCCTTGTTCATCATGTCGTAACTTTGCATCCGTAGATCCGTTTTGCGCATATAGCATATCAAAAAGTTCGCCTCAGAGAGCACATCATTTCATCTCATTGCATCATTTTCATTTGAGTTCATATTGGTGCCCACAATACTGTTGGAAAAATGCTATTTGAGATAATTGCCAGATCTGCTGCCCCAAATAGCTGTTTGTTATTTTTGCCATGATTATTGTGTGCATGATATGCCCCTGAGCTCTACATGAGTTTTGTTATATGCTTTGCCATCTTTCCAGAGGTGTAATCCATGTATTTTTTTCATGTGTGAGGTAACTAGCACAAGCTTGCAAAGTGGTGCATTCGTTAATGCTGATTTCAGGGACTTAGCAATTCCACTAAGTCCTTGATCTGTTTATATCAATATGCCATATGTGCATGTTGTTTCCTAGTGATCCGTGCCTCTTTTGAGGATGATCAGTAAGGATGATTTGTTAATCTTGTAGTGCTCTATCTATCCATTTCTTTGTTTGCAATTATGGAGCACCCTAGCTTGAGTCAATCGAGCTCTACTTTTGCTATTTCGTGAATCTGGGCAGATTGTCTACTTGTTAGCAATTTTGCCGAGGATATTGTAGTTGATCCATGCATGCTATGTTATTGTTCTTGCCATGTATAGCTTGTATAATGTGTATTCTTGATGGGTGTATGCTTATATTGTCATGACATGCTCTATAGTGAGTGCATCGAGCTCGTAAACATGCCTACTTGATATCTGATATGCATGTTCCAGTTTTTCACCAAGTCTGAGAGTCTGATTATGTTTTTTCCATGTTCACATGCTTGCAATTGTATTTTGTGATACCTTTTGGCTCAAGGTCACTAAGGGACTTTTGTTAAGATCTTTGAGTAGCTCCATGCCATGCCTTACTTTACCATGTTAAGTTCCTGTAGCATATAGTTTTCATGCTTCAAAGTGTGCTACCTGATCTGAAATTCCAAACAAGTGTTAATTTCACCAAGTCTGAAACCTGTTTACCAATTGCACTTTTGCCATGCTTGTTTGAACCTGTTAATGGATGAATTGGCCGTAGCTCAGTGTTCATCTTTTGTCGAGAATTATGAGTGGATCCCTTCCATGTATTTTGTTTCCATGTTTGAGTGCTGTAGCATGTTCATCTTGTTGCATTTAGATGGCCACTTGCTGTTTATCGCAGACCGGTGCCATATTTGAATTGCTTGCCATTTCCAAACCGTGCATCCGATTCCAGCGTTCTTTATATCGATTTCAACCGAAATCACCTCACCTTTCCAGTGGCACTCTTGGATTTCCAAGTTGTGGCCAGGTTCAATCATTCCTTTACAAATCATGCATATGCATCGCATACCGCATTCCACATATCATACCATGTTCATGTGTTGGTTGTTTACTATGTTATGTGCTTCTTTCCGGTGTTTGCTTCTTCGGGTCGGTTCCGGTAACGTCGCATTTGTGAGGACCCGTTCGTCTACGTCCGTTTGTCTTCTTCATGGACTCGTTCTTCTTCCTTGCGGGATTTCAAGCAAGATGACCATACCCTCGAAATCACTTCTATCTTTGCTTGCTAGATGCTTGCTCTTTTGCTATGCCTATGCTGCGATACCTACCACTTGCTTATCATGCCTCCTATATTGTTGAACCAAGCCTCTAACCCACCTTGTCCTAGCAAACCGTTGTTTGGCTATGTTACTGCCTTGCTCAGCCCCTCTTATAGCGTTGTTAGTTGCAGGTGAAGATTGAAGTTTGTTCCTTGTTGGAACATGGAGATGTTGTTCCTTGTTAGAACATGTTTTACTGGTTGGGATATCACAATATATCTTATTTAATTAATGCATCTATATACTTGGTAAAGGGTGGAAGGCTCGGCCTTATGCCTGGTGTTTTGTTCCACTCTTGCCGCCCTAGTTTCCGTCATATCGGTGTTATGTTCCCGGATTTTGTGTTCCTTACGCGGTTGGGTAATAATGGGAACCCCTTGACAGTTCGCCTTGAATAAAACTCTTCCAGCAATGCCCAACATTGGTTTTACCATTCGCCACCTAGCCTTTTCTTTTCCCTTGGGGGTCGCACGCCCAAGGGTCATCATTATTTTAACCCCCCCGGGCCAGTGCTCCTCTGAGTGTTGGTCCAAACCAGAGCCACTTGCAGCGCCAACTCGGGGCAACTCGAGGTTTGGTTTTAGTTGTACGTAGTGTTCATCCGATGTGCCCTGAGAACGAGATATGTGCAGCTCCTATCAGGATTTGTCGGCACATTCGGGCGGTGTTGCTGGACTTGTTTTGTCTTTGTCGAAATGACTTGTAACCGGGATTCCGAGTCTGATAGGGTCTTCCCGCTAGAAGGAATATCCTTCATTGACCGTGAGAGCTTGTGATGGGCTAAGTTGGGACACCCCTACAGGGTTTTGAACTTTCGAAAGCCGTGCCCGCGTTTATGGGCAGATGGGAATTTGTTAACGTCCGGTTGTAGAAAACCTGAAGTTGGCCTTAATTAAAATGTATCAACCGTGTGTGTAACCGTGACGGTCTCTTTCCAGCGGAGTCCGGGAAGTGAACACGGTGTTGGAGTAATGTTTGACGTAGGTTGTTCTAGGATCACTTCATGATCATACTTTTACCGACCGTGCTTTGCCTTCTCTTCTCGCTCTCATTTGCGTATGTTAGCCACCATATATGCTAGTCGCTTGCTGCAGCTCCACCTCATACCTTTACCTTACCCATAAGCTTAAATAGTGTTGATCGCGAGGGTGCGAGATTGCTGAGTCCCCGTGGCTCACAGATACTTCCAAAACCAGCTTGCAGGTGCCGATGAGTCTGTGGAGATGTCGCAACCAAGCTCAAGGAGGAGCTCGATGAAGATCTTGTCTTTTGTGTTGTTTCGTTCTAGTTGATCAGTAGTGGAGCCCAGTTGGGGTCGACCGGGGACCTTGTCGCATTTGGGGTTCTTCTTTTATTTTGGTTCCGTAGTCGGACCTTGATTGTATTTGGATGTTGTAATGCTTTATTCATGTATTGTGTGAAGTGGCGATTGTAAGCCAACTATGTATCTTTTTCCCTTATGTATTACATGGGTTGTGTGAAGATTACCTCACTTGCGACATTGCTTTCAATGCGGTTATGCCTCTAAGTCGTGCTTCGACACGTGGGAGATATAGCCGCATCGAGGGCGTTACAATATATATATATATGATCGGTTCTACTAGAAATTCTATTTATATATATGCATAACGTGTATAATATGCAGTATCGCAAAATACCAGCAAATGAAAAAGAATTAAATGGAAAATACAAAATTAAATGAAAAAGAAATCATAAACCCCCCATCCTTTTAATACCGGTTGGTGTCACCAAGCGGTACTAAAGGGCTCCCTGCCCCCGGAGCTGGCTCGTGCCACGTGGTTGCCCTTTAGCACCGGTTCGTGCAGAACCGGTACTAAAGGGGGGGGGGCCTTTAGTCCCCACACTTTAGTGCCAGTTACCGAACCGGCATTAAAGGGCCTTACGAACCGGTGCTATAGCCCAGTTCTGCACTAGTGGGTGTACTAGCCCACGGACACGCCCGTGCACTCCACACACACGCACACACTCGACCCGCCTGTTGAATATATGGTTTTGTGCATGTATATTGTATAACCTGGCCCACCTCCTAGTCATTGTATAGTTGAGATTGTGGCCCACCTTGTACTCCATATATACGTGTGCTTTGGACCGATCAATACATCATGAAGCATTGCCAAACTCTCGCTTCCAACATGGTATCATACCTAAGATCCTAACCCTAACCCTGTGCCGCCGCCGCGATCTCATCACCGCCGCCACCCCCCGCCGCCGTCGCCACCGCGTACCCCATGCCGCCGCGACCGATGGCCCGTGTGCGCCGCCACCCCGCTTCCGCCCCCAACCTGCCGCGCCGCCCTTTGGTCGCGCCGCTTCTCGCGTGACGCCGCCTCCCTCGTCTCCCCATGGCCTCCCGTGGCTCCTCCGGCACCACACGCAGCCGCCGCACCCGTTCAAAGGCCCCGATCTCGTCGTCATCCGCGACCTCAACATCCTCGCTCGGGTTCCCGTCATCCTCGACCAAGTCACCTCCACCTACTATGCATGGAAGACGTACTTCTCCCTTGTGTTCCGGGAGTACAACATCCGTGATCACATCGATGGCACCGTGGATTCCTGCTTCATGGAGGACGATGAGGAGTGGATGTCCATGAACGCCACCCTCATTCGTTGGTTCTACACCACCATCTCGAAGGACCTCTTCCACACGATGGTCTCCGCCGATGATGATGCTCATGCCGTTTGGACTAAGCTCAACGACCTCTTCACCGACAACGCGCTCCAACGCAAGGTTTTCTTGCACGGCAAGTTTTTTGGGTGCCAGCAGCTTGACTCGTGTGTCGATGATTACTGCATGCGCCTCAAGAAGCTTGTTGACGAGCTCCGTGACCTTGGTGAGAAGGTCTCCGATGAGCTCCTCCTCAGCACCCTCATCGTCGGCCTGAGCGACGAGTACGGGAACGCCGCCTCCAACATCCCCCTCATCACTAGACCGACGTTCCCCAAGATCGTCGCCTATCTGAAGTTGGAGGAGAAGCGGATGCGGATGTCACGCGCTCGGGCCACCCACACCACCCTCACCGCCGGTACTCGTGGCGGTGCGCCGCCCTCCGCCCCGCCAAGGCACGCCCCGGGCCCCTTCCCGGCGCCATCGCCACCCGGGTTCCCCTACCCGCAGCCGCAGCCGGCTCCTCCGCCGCGTCCTGCCGAGCAGCAGCAGCAGCGCCATAGGGGCCGTCGTGGCCACGGCGGCCGCAAACAGCAGCAGCAGGCGGCTGCGCCCGGCGGGGCGCCATGCCAGCAGCAGCCGCATCTCCCCCCGGCGCCCTGGCAGGCTGGCCAGAACCCCTAGACCGGGGTTGTGCACGCATATTCCATGCCTATACTGCGTGCCACCGCTCCGAGCCTCTTCGACGCCCGCCCGGCCGCTCATCAGGCGCTTCACGCGGCCCCTCAGGCATACCAGCCTATGCCGCTCTACGGCCCCTCTGCGGTTTATGGGCTGCCTCCGGCCCGTTGGGTTTGTGGCGCCCCCGCCTCAGCCGGCGCTGTCCGCCCCGGCTCTCCCACCGGTGCTTTGGGACCCCGCGCTCCTCACGGCCCTCCACACCACCCGCACGCCGCAGCAGTACACTGGCGGTGGCGACTGGTATATGCACATCGGAGCTACGGCTCACATGGCCGCCAACCCCGGTAACCATCTCGCCGCTCACCCCATTCACACCGCTTCTCGCATTACCGTGGGTGACGGTCTTCCATGCCTACTACTAATGTCGGCCATGCTTCTTTTCCTTCTAACTCCATGCCATTATATCTTTCTAATGTGCTTGTCTCCCCTGACATCATTAAAAATCTTCTTTCCTTTCGTTCTCTTACATGTGAAAATCCTGTTATCGTTGAATTTGACATGTTTGGCTTTTCTGTTAAGGATACCCGTACCCGGATGGTGCTCCACCGATGTGACAGCCCCAACGAGCTCTACCCGGTCCACTCCTCTACCTCCTCCGTCGCTGCACCCATGGCACTTTCCGCTGGAGTGGACCTTTGGCACGCTCGTCTCGGTCATCCCAACACCGCCACCCTTCGTCATATTCTCCGGAGTTTTTCATTCACGTGTAATAAGATCAACGATCACACTTGTCATGCCTGTCGTCTCGGCATACATGTTCGTCTTCCTTTTAGCACTTCCTCGCATGTTGCATCATACCCGTTTGAGTTAATTCATAGTGATGTTTGGACCTCTCCTGTTGCAAGTAACACGGGCTATCTTTATTACCTTGTCATACTTCATGATTTTTCGCACTATGTGTGGACCTTCCCGTTGCGGCGAAAGTCAGACTCTATTGCCACTCTCACTGCTTTTTACTCCTATGTCTCCACGCAGTTTGGACGTTCCATTCACGCGTTGCAAATAGACAACGGGAAGGAGTTCGATAACCTTGCGATCTGCAACCTTCTCGTCTCACACGGCACGATCTTTCATCTCACCTGCCCATACACTTCGCAACAAAACGGCCACGCTGAGTGTGTGCTTCGCACTCTCAATGATTGCGTTCGCACCCTCCTCTTTCACGCCAATGTGCCACCACGTTTTTGGCCCCACGCGCTCGCCACCACATCACTCTCATTAACATTCGTCCTTGTCGCCCTCGCGGGAATTTTGCACCACATCACGTCTTGTTTGGCACGCCACCTTCCTATGCTGAGCTCCGCATTTTCGGTTGCCTGTGCTACCCCAGCATCACTTCCACTGCTCCTCATAAGCTCGACCCTCAGTCTGTGTCCTGCACCTTTCTAGG
>NC_041388.1:165219177-165293766 GCF_002162155.2 Triticum dicoccoides
CGCTGCTATGATCCTATCTCACATCGGGT
This sequence comes from Triticum dicoccoides, assembly GCF_002162155.2. Classification (NCBI taxonomy): domain Eukaryota; kingdom Viridiplantae; phylum Streptophyta; class Magnoliopsida; order Poales; family Poaceae; genus Triticum; species Triticum dicoccoides. The sequence goes on from NC_041388.1 coordinate 165,219,207, forward strand.
GATCACTTCATGACACGTTTACTTTGATGAGATGGTTTTTCTGTTTCAGCAGGTACCTTCGGATGTTGCGGCTTTGCCTGCTCCCGGTGACGGCCGCTCCCATGCCTCTCTTGGGCCACCTCCCGGCTTTGAGGGTGCCCCCCGCGCCATGGGTCGTGTTTCTCCCCGGTTGGTTGCCCTATGGGCCGCACCTCCCTCGGTGTGACACCCCAAGACCGAAGCTTCAGATGCCTTCCAGGGTTTCTGGATTTCGTCGTGTGTTTTGTTTGGTTCCTTGCATTCATGTTTGCATCATGTGCATTGCATCATGTCATCATGCAACCCGTTTTAAAACTCAACAAAATAAACCGTATGGATCTTCGATCCATTTAAATCGAGGGAGCTCACATGGTGCAATTCTCTTTATAACATATAAAAGTATCCTACTATTATTAGGGAGCTATATTAAATATTCCTTTAATTTGGAATTTATCACAACACACTTGCAAAAATAACCACATGCCTTTTCTGCTTCGAGTTGATCTCCAAACCTTGCCCAATATTTCTTTTCCCTTTTACCAGGGCTCCTCCAAAAATCCGAACATTTTTGGACCTTCCTTTTACCAAGTCCCAGTTCAAACCCATTTGAATTAAATTCAAATGAGTTCGAATTTATATCTTTCAATCTTTCCGTTTCTATTTTTCTTGGGTCAAACTCATTTTTGTGAGTCTGGGCAATTTATCCGCGAGTCCAACTTCGTTCCCTAACCCCCCTTCTTTCTTTCTTTTTCTTCTATTGTTTTTTGATAAAGAAAATAAGATGAGAGAGAGAGAGAGGGAGAGAGCCCAGCTGGGCCTCTCAGCAGCCATCTGTGACCTTCTAAGGCCCAGCCGGCGCCCTCCACACTGGGCCTCCAAGGCCCACTCTTTGCTAACCCTAGCCGCAGGACAGGCCTCTGCTCGATCCCATCGGCTCCTCCTCCTTTCCCTTCCGCTGCCACCAACCACGCACGCGCTCGCAGCCCTCTCCCCGACCTCCCTCTCTATCTCCCGCCAGCGCACGCCCCGTGCTCGATCCCTCCTCCCTCGATGTGCCGCTAGAGAGGAAGAGAGAGTAGCGCCGCACCTCCCTCTTCTTCCCCTGCTCTGGTCAACACCGAACCCCGTCCTTGGCTACCCCGTTCCCGCGCGCGCCGTGGCGCCCTCCAGCCGCGCCGCGCCCATCGTTCCTGCACCGCTGCAACGCCATCTTGCTCCCTCCTGCCGCGAGCTCTGCCTCCCATGGCGCCCTCACCCACGCCACCCACCTCCGAACGTCGTCAAGCTCTAGCACCAGGACCCTCCGTGCTCTTGCCCGTTCCACCCCACAGCCGCTTGCCAGTAGATGCTCCGCCGCCGTCCAGGACCCATTGCGGCGGCTTCCTGCTCCCTTCATCACCCCACGTTCGCTGGTGTCTTCAACCACCCAAGGTCCTCCTCCTCGCCACCGCTGCTCCGGCGAGCACCACCCGAACGTCGTCGCCCTGCCATCTCTCTTCCCTGCTCTCGCTATCTCTCTGCTTCTCTAACCCACAGATGTCGATGCCGTCATTTCCCTCTTTTGACAGGAGTCCGTCCATGGCACCGCCCTTTCCCCACACCCGATCTGCTCCAGCCGCCGTCGGTTTATTCACTGATGCTGCTGTTTTGTTTCTATTGCTGCATCTCTGGCCGTCCCCGTCGTCCGCGGGCGATCGCGCCCATAGACTCCTGCGATGCCTACTGCTGCCACTGTTTTCCTCTATCAAATGAACGAAAACCTCCACCGGAGACCGCCAAGACCGTCCAGGGTTCTCCAAATACCGGTTCGAGTATGACTACCGCCGATGACCCGAGGACACCAAGTGTACGACTACTCCCGGCGATGCGACAACTACCTCTACCATCAACCCTCGAAGGCATCATGGATGTCAAGTTCCTCGCCATGTACCACTACCATCGATGTGTATGACTACTATGTGAACGTGTACATGACGACCCCGGGGATCGATGTTGCGCCAAGTACGATGATGGCCGGAGCCCTTGGATCCATCAAGTTTGACTACCTTTGGGTGTACCACTATCGTCGCCCCGGAGACGTCGGAGTCATCAAGTACCTCTTCGAACGAACATGAACGACTACCGTCGCAAGAACTGGACCGGAAAGTCCGAAGACCCCAAGTACCAAGACACCGATGACATGAACATCTACGGAAACTCGTGCTACGATAAACATGTACCACTACCACTGTCGAGATCGCCAGAACCTCTACCCTCGACCCTAGAGCATGCGAGAACGACTACTTCCACTACGAACGTCCAGAGAACGTCTACTTCCCCTACACCACATCAAACTCGAACCCCTCCGATAATGCACGCTTCGAAGGTATAACCCCGAGACGACCGCCCGTGAACGAATGCATGTGTGATGTATGAGATGCTTGTGCTTGCTCCGTGCTTGAATTGTCGGTGCACGTTGCCCCTCTTTTGCCTTGTCACCATCGTCGACCTGTGGGAAGCCGGTAACCGGGATCACCCCACCATATTTTGCACGCTCTCGCCACACTTTCTTTGGCACTGACGTCTCAATGATTTGTCGGTACCGGAACGTTGCCATGGCACCGTTTCGTTATCGTCGCCGTGGCACCCCTTTTGTTTCCGCCACGATGACAAATGCCTCATATCTTATCATGTCAACTTTTCCTTAAAACTTGCATAAACTTGCACATGTCATCCGCATCATGATAATAACATTTAAAATGGTTTAAATTGTTGTTTCCATTAATTTGCTAAATGTATATGGGGATTTACCAGAATTGTTGTTTGATATTTCCGGCCTCATTTAATATGCCTAACTGTGTAGTTTACTTTTGTTTCACCTCTTGCCATGTTAACCAACATTTAATTTTGTTGAGTACCTAACCGGGAGTGAACTAAACATTCGATGTGGTGTTCCATCAATATGCAACTCGTTGCATATTGGGCTCCACTTAACTTGTAGTTTTGTTTGTGCACTTTGCCATGCCATGCCTCTTTAAACCAGACATGCATCATACTTGGTTGTGCATCATGCCATGTTTATGTGATGGTTGTTTTACTATATTGTTTGATTCTTTCCAGTGTTGCTTCTTCGGGTTAGTTCCGATAACGTCGTGTTTGTGAGGATCCGTTCGTCTACGTCCGTTTGTCTTCTTTATGGACTCGTTCTTCTTCCTTGCGGGATTTCAGGCAAGATAACCATACCCTGGAAATCACTTCTATCTTTGCTTGCCAGTTGCTCGCTCTATTGCTATGATGCGATACCTACCACTTGCTTTATCGTGCCTCCCATATTTCCATGTCAAGCCTCTAACCCACCTTTCCTAGCAAACCATTGTTTGGCTATGTTACGGCTTTGCTCAGCCCCCTCTCTTATAGCGTTGCTAGTTGCAGGTGAAGATGAAGTTTGTTCCTTGTTGGAACATGATGTTTTTGTTGGGATATCACTATATATATTGTTTACTTCAATGCACCTATATACTTCGTAAAGGGTGGAAGGCTCGGCTTTATGCCTGGTGTTTTGTTCCACTCTTGCTGCCCTAGTTTCCTTCATACCGGTGTTATGTTCCTTGATTTTGTGTTCGTTACGCGGTTGGGTTATAATGGGAACCCCTTCATAGTTCGCTTTGAATAAAACTCCTCCAGCAAGGCCCAACCTTGGTTTTACCATTTGTCACCTAAGCCTTTTCCCTTGGGTTCTGCAGACTCAAGGTTCATCTTTATTTAAACCCCCGGTCCAGTGCTCCTCTGAGTGTTGGTCCAAACCAGAGCACCGTGCAGCGCCATCCCTTGGCAACTTGGGTTACGTCGGCTCCTGTACGCTTAGCTTATCCGGTGTGCCCTGAGAACGAGATATGTGCAGCTCCTATCGGGATTTGTCGGCACAGCGGGTGGTCTTGCTGGTCTTGTTTTACCATTGTCGAAATGTCTTGTAACCGGGATTCTGAGTCTGATCGGGTCATCCTGGGAGAAGGAATATCCTTCGTTGACCGTGAGAGATTGTGATGGGCTAAGTTGGGACACCCTGCAGGGTTTTGAACTTTCGAAAGCCATGCCCATGGTTATGGGCAGATGGGAATTTGTTAATATCTAGTTGTAGAGAACTTGACACTTAACTTAATTAAAATGCATCAACCGCGTGTGTAGCCGTGATGGTCTCTTTCCGGAGGAGTCCAGGAAGTGAACACGGTCTCATGTTATGTTTGAACGTAAGTAGTTTCAGGATCACTTCTTGATCACTTCTAGTTCACGAACGTGCTTTGCCTTCTCTTCTCGCTCTCATTTGCGTAAGTTAGCCACCATATACGCTTAGTGCTTGCTGCAGCTCTACCTCACTACCTTTCCTTACCCATAAGCTTAAATAGTCTTGATCGCGAGGGTGTGAGATTGTTGAGTCCCCGTGACTCACAGATACTTCCAAAACCAGCTTGCAGGTGCCGATGATATCGTGCAGGTGACGCAACCGAGCTCAAGGAGGAGCTCGATGAAGATCATGTCCGTTATATTGTTCCGTTTCCAGTTGATCAGTAGTGGAGCCCAGTTGGGGCGATCGGGGATCTAGCATTAGGGGTGGCCTTGTTTTATTTTGGTTCCGTAGTCGCACCTTGATTGAATTCTGGATGATGTAATGCTATTTTATGTATTGTGTGAAGTGGTGGTTGTAAGCCAACTCTTTATTCTTTTCTTATTCAGTACATGGGATGTGTAAAGATTACCCCTCTTGCGACATGCCTACTATGCGGTTATGCCTCTAAGTCGTGCTCCGACACGTGGGAGATATAGCCGCATCGTGGGTGTTACAAGTTGGTATCAGAGTCTTCCCCGACTTAGGAGCCTCCTGCTTGATCGAATCATTGACGTTGTTGAGTCTAGAAAAAATGGTTCGAGTATTTTAGGATTATATAAATCGGAGAGTAGGATTCTTTTTACTCCTCAGTCCCTTCATCGCTCTGGTGAGGCTTCCTGACATAGAGTTTTTACTCTTCTCTTCTCAAATTTCATGAATTTTTTTAGGATCACGCGGGTATCTTGGAATTGTTCCGATGGTTTTGTGACGAGAACATTGTTCTTGGTGCCTCCTGACATTTAGGGGTTGTGGCAGTGTCCCGGGGAGTTGAGCTCCGAGGTGTTGTCGTCACAATTTTATCGTTGCAGTTCTGGAATACCTGAGTTTTACCGACATCGAAAATCTCTTTTATGCAGTTGTTGATGATATAACCTCGACGCCACCCAGTACTGGGGCAGGAGTTCGGGAGTATTGCCATAACTCGTATAACAGATGCTTTTCGTGAGGTAAATGATTTCTGAAGGTTTCTTGGTTATGTGTTGAAGGATGGATATAGCTGGATGTAGGATTTGTTAGTTTTGGGTGAGATATTATGCTTCCCCTGTATCCCCAACACCTGATTGCATAACCTAAAAGTTTCAGGAGTTTATAAGTGGGAATTCCAGTAGCTCCTAGGATATCTTTCCGACAGATGTATGATATGAAATTGGGGTTCGACGTCTAGTGGTCCGCCTATCCACGGTTGGTTTTACAGTGGTCTCGTTGTGTCTTAAAGAGTCCTTGGCTATGCTGACTCGGAGACGCTTCGTAAGTCATGTGCACTGCCTTGTACATGATGGTGATGTACGATAGAGCCCGTGTGGGCCCCACCATGAAAACTTCGGAAGAAATCTCTATCATATGTTTGTTCCGGCTTATTCTGCAAGCCAACCTTTGTTTTGTTTTGAGTTGTGGTATTCGAGTTGCTTCAAAGTCAAATGTTGATTCCATACCTTTCCTAAATGGTGTTCTCATACTTCTATGTGAATACCAATCCTTCTTGATCTTCGAGTTTGCCATCTCAATTTCTTCTGAACCGGTGTGTCTCTCTTCAAGTGGATCCGATCTTTTTCGACATCCGCAAGATCAACTCAAGTCTTCTCAACGTTGTTTGTTTCATCCATTCCAAGTTGCTTTTGTTTTTCCCGCCCTCCCAACCCTTTTTCTTCAAGGACTCAGATTTCTTTTTCAAGTACCCTATTATTGATGGGAAGTCTCTCCATTCTTTTCTTTTAATGTTCTTATCCGGTGATTCTCATGGAGATGCTCTACAAGTTCATCAGTCTTCGTTTCTTTTATCTTCTCTGGTGGATTCAATGCAATCTTTCGGTGTTGATCATATCCTTTTTCCTTGTTTCAAATGATTTCTCATGTACTGCACCTCTTTATCTTTCACCTCTCTTTATTCAATTGTTCTGGAGTGCTGAAGATATCTCATAAGATTCAAGTTTCCATTCTCTATTCGCTCAAGTTCTTTCGAGGTTGTTATCTCATTCAAGCTATTTTATTCAACCGGTACAATATCTTTTCAAATCCCTAAAGGGTGTATCTTTTGAGTGGGCCCTAACCCACGGGTCTTTTCCCAGGATCTTACATGACTCTTCTTATTTTCCCGGAGCTATCCTCAAATTTCTTTTCGAAGTTTGACGCAAGAATGAGTTATCATCAGTAATATGTCTTTATCCAAGATCTTTCAAATTCTTTTCACCATTGGTTCAACCTTTAAATTTGGCATCCCGGAGTATCTCAACAATTCTTGGTGGTGCTTTTCATCGTCGTTCTCAACATTTGAAGACCGAAGAAGAGTTTCTCTTAAATCTTGCTCCGTTCTCTTGAAGATTGTTGCCATCCTCTCATAATTGTTTTCGATTTTGAGAATTCTTTTCAACCATCCGGAGCAATTTAGAAGTATTTTTCAGTTTGATTTTCCGGAGGCCATCATCTCAGAATTTTCCGTTCCAGCTTTCAGCTCTCGTTATCCAAATCTTACCGGTGCATCGTTCAAGTGATCTCTAATCAGCTCGTGATCTCTTTGTTCTCATGTATCTAAATTCTGTCAAGTATCTTCATTCGTTCTCTAATTCTTTCCGTTGTTTCTTTCTCTTTTCTGCGTTCATTTTCAATTCTTATGGTGGTTTGCTCATGATTCTCTTCCATGGTTATCATACTTATTTATTCGTTCTTTCAAATCCTACCGGTGGTTTGGAGAAGACCTTCCCAAGTTGACGCTATATCTATCTTAATCCTTTCTATGAGATTAAGTAGTATGCCAAATCCGTTGCTTGTCATCAATTTAATTGATGAAGGATAAGCATAATGTAATTCTTATTCTTGTTTTCTTTCAAGCGATTAATTCCTTATGTCATGGGTTTGTCATGGCAGATGTCCTTGTGAAAGGACTTAGTCGTGGAGCCATCGCAACGGGTTAGCTTAAATGGGTTAAACCGGACAAGGGGACACGGGGAGTTTTATACTAGTTCAGCCCCTTCGATGAAGGTAAAAGCCTACGTCTAGTTGTGATTGGTATTGCTAGGGTTTCGAAGGCCAGGGAGCGAATCTGCTTTGTCTGGCTCTCGAGTTATTGTCTATCCACTCAACCGCTGCCGGGTAGTCCCTTTATATACATAGGTTGACGCCTGCCGGTTTACAGAGTCCCAAAGCCGGATCATAAACGTGTCCGGTTCAGTCTCTACACTTCGTATCTTACAATGCAAGTTACATAATTAAGTCAGTTTACATCTACATGCCTTAACTCGCCTCTGGGCCTTGGGCCTTCATAAAGCGCCATCATTCTGATGTCTTCATGGGCTTCTAATCTTCATAAAGCTAATCCGGCTACTCCTGGCCGGTTTACGTCCAGTAGTAGTATCCCCAACATTAGGCCCCGGATTGGTTTGAACTGGTTCATGTCGATCTTCAACACTTAGAAAAATTCTTCCTTTGTATTTTCACTTTAATCTTGTAAACCGCCATGACGTCATGCTCCAGGACCATAACAAACCGCCCTGGCGTCATCTATTCGTTGAAGCTGAGGATTAGCTTCATTAATGCATATCCAGTCATCGAGGCTACACCATTATTAATTATCCATTTTTGAGCTCCTCAATTCCCACACTTGTCACTTTATCACTTCGCCTTATAAATAGGGGCAGAGGACCCCTTTCTTTTCTTTCCGTTACCCCTTCATCCCTTCTTCTTCCTCGCGACGTCTCCGCACTCGAGCGCCGCCACCATCGTCCAGCCTCGTCTCTGCCTCACCGTCGGCCGCTGCATCAACATGTTCGTACCAAAGCCCCGCAGCACACCTCCGCTGCTTCTGCGGCCACAGTAAGTCCTTTCCTCCTTCCTTTCCAGATCCATTAGGGTTCCCGCAAGTTCATGGTGTTCCTTTCTCGTTCTTCGCCAGTCTTTTAGACAGTAAACCTTAGGCTTGATATACCCCGTGCGATAGTTCTAGAGCTCCCTTTTCTTGTTTGTTTTAAATCATGCCTTTATGCGCATAAAAAAGAACCTTAATCTGTGCTGTCATGAACTGCTCCAAGACCAACTTTTTTAGGTCTAAATATTTTTCTTTTCCTGACTTGTGGTAGATCCAAAATGCCCCCGTGATCCCGTGAAACCTGTTTTTACCTTACTTAACCCTCTTCGCCTTAGATATGTATCCTCTTTACCATCTAGGCGGTTTACCTTTGTAAAAACAATCTATCTCATACTATTAGTCCCCTAGTAAACCGACAAACCTTCTTTACGTTGATGGTAATAGTCCGGTTTAACAACACATGTATGCCCTTGATATAACCTTGTCATTCACTATTGTGTTAGTCTCTGGTTTACGCAATTTCACATACTTGTATACATTTATTCCATTGCATCTTGCGCTCCTCCATGAATGACTCGTAAACCGGCATTTCCTTTTCAGCTTTTCATTTCACAATGGCCAAACAGTTTGCCGCTTGCAACTGGGCTCCCTCCCGGATCACTGAAGAACAATTGAATGAAATGGTTAGTATCGGCACCTTGCCAAAGAAGACGGAGATCCGGTGGCGAGTCCCAGGAATAGAGAATCCTCATACCCCGAGGCAGGGTGAGGTAGTGATCTTTGTCGACCACATGGGTTGTGGCTTCAAACCGCCAGGGTCGAAGTTTTTCCGGGATGTTCTTGCCAGTTTCCAACTCCATCCTCAAGATATTGGACCCAATTCGGTATCCAATATCTGCAACTTCCAAGTTTTCTATGAAGCATACTTACAAGAAGAACCCACTGCTGAGCTGTTCCGGCATTTTTTTCATCTGAACCGGCGTACAGAGTTTGTAAATGGCCCCAATACTGAACTTGGTGGTGTCTCTATTCAAAAGTGGAAGGAAGTTGAATTCCCTCATGCCAAACTGCACAGTCACCCTAAGGAATGGAACCAGACTTGGTTTTACTGCAGAGATACTTCTGAAGATGAGAATCCTCTTCCAGGCTATCGTGATCACCGGCTTTCCAACACCCATCCAATGCCGCAACGCTTAAGTTCTGCAGAACGGGCCAAGTATGCCCCTCAAATCGCCAAGCTCCGGGCCTTTATGGCCAACTTTTTAACAGGCGTTGATTTTGTGCGTTGTTGGATATCTTGGAGCGTCTTGCCACTAAGCCTCCACCTCGGTTTAATGTGTGAGTATACCGGTGATGTTGAAGACCCCCAACTCCATATCAACATTAAGATGACCGATGAAGAGGTCACTGAAGGCGTAAAGAAAATTTTGAATGAATCGAAATCAGCCTGTCGTCAAACCGGCTTGAACCCCATCTACACTCAGAACAAACCGCCTGCTGTAAGCACTATACTTCCTTTTCATCTTTGATATCTTCAATTTGTTCAACTTGTAATATTTCTTCTGTTTATGTATGAATAGGGTGATGATCCCTTTTGGAAACGGAAGTCCACAGATAAAGCGGTAAAGCCAACCGGGGATAAAGCGGTAAAACCATCCCGTCCCAAAACCGAAGTCGTCAAGCGGACCTCAAAGCGGAAAACGGCTGACCGGATCAACATGGAACTTGATGAAGATGTTGATGATCTAGAAGCTGAGGTAGAACTTGACTCACTTGGCTCCCTTTTCATGCACCTCATTAACAATGATCTTTATCAGGAGGACGTAGAAGGCAGCCAAGCTGATGATGTAGAGGTAATTATCCTTCCCTCCGGTTCAGACTCTATGCAACACAAAAAACCCGTCAAGCAGTCCGGAAAGTAAGATTTTCTCATCCTCTTGCTTACTTGGATCCAACATTTATTTTGAAGACACGGTAGCATGAAGCTCGCCGGACAACCCGGCACAGTGGCCAACTGGTCACTTCGGGCGGTTTACCTGATACCCCGGTTCGGAAGCGCCGGTCTAAGGTCTCTCCCACTTCTGACAATTCTTATCCCAAGGCAGGTTATTTCAGACAACCTCTTAATCCGTCCGATTCAAATTATCAGGTGACACCTCCCTCATCCTCTGGCGAGTCGGCAGCAACCCAACTCCCTCCTCTAAAAACTGTGGTTGGGTAAGCTTTCAAACCCTTTCTTCCAATGCATTACAAACCTTGAATAAGATGCTAATCCTTTTTTAATTTTGTTTTCAGAGCCAAAGCCAGACCCAGCAAGAAAGCTCAGGTCAACAATCCGTCAGAGGACCAAGTAGTTTTTGAAGAAGAGCAAAGAGGTGAACCGGACCAAACTCGTGAACCGGAGGGTCCTCATCCTGAAGCCGCCTCTGATGAGCCGCCCCTTCAAGATCGGAATACTGATGAACCACCAGAAGCTAATCCTGTCGTGCCTGACACTGAACCGGCAGCTCCAAACCGGGCTAGTCTGGTGAGAAATACTGAGACTCCGTCATCACCCGCTGAGGGAGTCCTGGATTAGGGGATCTCCGGACAGCCGGACTACATCCTTTGGCCGGACTGTTGGACTATGAAGATACAAGATTGAAGACTTCGTTCCATGTCCAGATGGGACTCTACTTGGCGTGGAAGGCAAGCTAGGCAGTACAGATATGTATATCTCCTCCTTTGTAACTGACCTTGTGTAACCCTAGCCCCCTCCGGTGTCTATATAAACCGGAGGGTTTTAGTCCGTAGGACAACAGACAATCATACCATAGGCTAGCTTCTAGGGTTTAGCCTCTCCGATATCGTGGTAGATCAACTCTTGTACTACTCATATCATCAAGAATAAATCAAGTAGGACGTAGGGTTTTACCTCCATCAAGAGGGCCCGAACCTGGGTAAAACATCATGTCCCCTTCCTCCTATTACCATCCGCCTTAGATGCACAGTTCGGGATCCCCTACCCGAGATCCGCCGGTTTTGACACCGACATTGGTGCTTTCATTGAGAGTTCCTCTGTGATGTCTCCGTAAGGAAGGATGCCTCATCTTGTTGTTAAAAACAACATTACCGCCGGGGGAGCCCTGTCTGTCGGCCAAACTCTCCGTCTAGGCAGTTTCATCATGACCGCCTGTTCGGCTGCTGCACCGACGATGACTTCTCGGGTCATCAAAAACAACCTCCACGTCGGCTCGGAATTCGCCGAGCAGATGGATCCAATGGAGCTCTCTTCCCTAAATGAGCTCTTGGGTTGTTGCCACCTTGGGAGTCGCTACGGACTATGATCGGATTGGGCTTAAATCCGATCAAAGGGAGATTAACTCTCCACCAGTCCCCATCATGTTGCGGTGGTGGAGGAACAATGCGGCGATTCTTCCTCTATCTTGAGGACTAACTATGTCCGAATTCCTGAGCTCTCCGAGCCGGATACCCATTTACGGGAGGACATCACCCAAACCCTGAACCTAGAGTCAGGCAGCGGGCCAGACTCATCGGGTAACATACCGGAATCCGAACTTCCAAGATCGGAAACTCCTTGGCCCCTGGGTCTCAGATCGGGTAGGGGTTCGCACTCATATCCACCCACCCACCTAGACATAAACGATCTTTCCCACATCAGGCAAGAGCCCCATGAAACAGTACATCATTATTGGGCCAGATTCCTCCTTGTGATGAACAAGGTTAAGGATTGCCGCGAGGAAGACGCAGTCTCACTTTTCTACAATAACTACACGGACAAGGGAATCCTTAACGCCATAAGTCACCATGACATATCATGCTTCACTGACTTGGCGTCCATAGTACGAAAGTACTATGCGATGGAAACTGCATGGAAAACCGAAATGAAATTTGGAATAATCCGGCAACGAATATGCACCCAGTCCGAGGTAAAAGGGTGCACTATCATAAGACACCCGAGTTAATTACAAAGAAGCAAAAACCCTCTACAAGGCACAGAACCGTATTGGAGGGATGGCTTAACGAACCCTGCAAAATTCATAGCACAGCGGATACCATACCAACGCACAGCCTTAGAGCATGTTGGATACTCCGGCAGGTGGCCAAAAGTGGTGAGGATCTTCTTATCCCAAATGCCACAGAGCACCATCCCGTGGATAACAATACGGTATTAACAATCTTTGAGACCTTCGCATCAAATAATAGGCGCAAGCGAACACTCCGCAGCATTGCCGAAATCTGCCACGTGGCAGCAATAAATCCATGGAGTGACACGGCTATTACCTTCAATGCCAGTGAAGAACCTAAATTCCGAACAACCCGAGCACCAGCCGCACTGGTCCTCAGTCCAATCATGGATGGCTTTCGACTCACCAAAGTACTCATGGACGGCGACAGCGGATTAAACCTCATCTATGAGGAAACTCTTCAAAAAATGGAAATAGACTGGAACCGCATTGAGCAAAGTAGCACAACCTTCAGAGGAATCATCCCCAGTCGGGAAGCACGCTGCGCTGGGAAAATCAAACTAGATGTGGTATTCGGCACGCCACAGAACTATAGGTCCGAAGAAATTACATTTCAAGTGGCCTCGTTCAGTAGTGGATACCACGCCCTTTTAGGACGTGAGGCGTTCACAATCTTCCAAGCCGTACCCCATTATGGGTACATGAAACTCAAAATGCCTGGGCCCAACGGAATCATTACTCTCGCTAGTGATCCGGACACAGCACTCCGCGCCGAAAACAAAATAGCCGCATTGGCCATCGAGGCATTATCCGAAGCCCTTTTGGCCGAGGAATTAACCATGCTACGCTCCACAGTGGACAGGGACGACGTGATACTCGACAAGAGATCCAAGTCCACCTCTTTTAAACCAGCGGATGAAATAGTCAAATTTCAAGTCCGCCCAACAGACCCTACAAAAACAGCCTCCATCGGAGCATAGTTAAACCCCGTCGTGGACGCCGCACTACGAGAGTTCCTGTGCGAGAATTGGGACATATTCGCCTGGCACCCATCAGACATGCCAGGAATCCCATGCAGGCTGGCCGAGCACAGCCTCAATATCCTAAAGGGATTCAAGCCGGTCAAGCAGGCTCTTCGGCGTTTCTCTGAACCTAAGAGACAGGCCATGGGAGAGGAACTAGCCAAGTTATTGGAGGTCGGATTCATCAGAGAAATAAAAACACCTGGACTGGCTAGCAAACCTGGTGATGGTACCAAAGATGGATAAATCCTGGCACCTTTGTGTCGATTTCAAGGACCTCAATAAAGCTTGCCCAAAGGATCCCTTCCCCTCCCCCGCATTGATCGAATTATCGATGCTACCGCAAGACACGAGTCATTGTGTTGCCTCGACGCATACTCCGGTTACCACCAAATCAAGATGGCGGAGTCCGACCAAGCCGCAACGGCATTCATCACACCATACGATCCCTTCTGTTTCAACACAACGCCTTTTGGGCTCAAAAACGTCGGCGCAACATATCAGCGCATGATTCAGACATGTCTAGAGAAACAAATTGGCAAAACAGTAGAGGCATACGTAGATGATGTGGTCGTCAAAACCAAACACGTCGACTCTATAATAGGCGACTTGAGGCTTAGATTTGACAACCTCCCAACATACGACATCAAGCTCAATCCGGAAAAATGCGTTTTCGCCATACCAGCCGGAAAGCTCTTGGGCTTCATTGTCTCCAGTAGAGGAATTGAAGCTAATCCGGCCAAAATCCGAGCTCTGTCATAGTTGGCTACCCCAACGGTCCTCAAACAAATCCAAAAATTAACTGGATGTGTGGCGGCTCTAAGCCGCTTTATCTCCCGCTTAGGAGAAAAGGCATTACCCCTTTATCGCCTCCTTCGGCGCACCGAACACTTCGAGTGGACGAACGCTGACACAATCGGATTGGAAGAAATAAAAGCCATATTGGCAACCAACCCTATCCTGGCCACGCCAAACGTCGGCGAACCAATGCTATTATACATTGCGGCAACTCATCAAGTTGTAAGTGTAGTGCTCGTCGTTGAACGAGAAGCGGACGGACACAAATTCCCTCTTCAAAAGCCGGTATACTATGTACCCACTGTCCTCACTCCATGCAAATCACGGTACCCACATTATCAAAAGATAGCCTATGCGGTATTCATGGCATCCCCGAAGCTGCGACACTACTTTCAAGAGTGTTTGATTACAGTAGCCTCGGAAATACCACTTAATGATATTATAAACAACCGCGACGCCATGGGCTGGATTGCCAAATGGGCCATTGAGCTCCTCCCGTTCGACATAACATACAAACATCGGCGAGCCATTAAATCGCAAGTATTGGCCGACTTTGTCGCCGAATGGATGGAAGCCGAACTCCCTAAAGAGTATGGTGCATACTCCAATTGGATCATGCACTTCGACAGTTCTAAAATGCTGGCTGGACTGGGGGCTGGCTCCGTCCTGACGTCCCCAACCGGAGATACAGTTCAATACGTACTGCAGATACTGTATACAGACTCCAACAATGCAGCCGAATACGAAGCCCTGTTACATGGTCTTCGGATGGTAGTTTCCATGGGCATTCAACGCATGGAGGTGCGTGGGGATTCGAACCTTGCAATATCCCAGATAAATGGAGACTTTGATGCCAAGGATCCGAAGATGGGGGCCTATCGTAACGCCTTCCTAAAAATGTCAGCTCGGTTCGAGGGGCTCGAACTTCACCATGTGGCTCAGGAACACAATCAGGCGGCGGATATCCTCGCCCGCATCGGCGCAAAACGTGATTCGGTCCCCCCCAACATCTTTTTAGAGAGCTTGTTTAAGCCATCCATGGTATGGGAAGGGGACACCGGCAATATTAGTCCGGACCCGGCCACAACGCTCGATACTGAACACTCTGACATAATCGGAGGCTCTACCACCGAAACAACACCTTCATCCCACATAATAATGGCCATCATAGCCCCGTGCACAGAACCATTCCTGGCCTACCTAAATAGGAAGGAATTTCCGGAGGACCAAAATGAGGCACGCTGCATAGTGCGGCGATCTAAGGCCTACAAAGTCCATGAGGTAGAACTGTATAAAAAAGCACTACCGGAGTCCTTCAAAGGTGCATCTCCGAAGAGGAAGGGCGGAAACTTTTGGCAGAAATTCATGCCGGACTCGGCGGCCACCACGCTGCAGCCCGGGCTCTTGTAAGCAAGGCCTTTCGTACAGGATTCTATTGGCCGACGGCCCGGGCAGACGCACAGGACTTGGTCCAACGCTGCGCCGGTTGACAGCTTTTTGCAAATCAAAGCCACATGCCACCCACCGCCCTCCAAACAATCCCCATTACGTGGCCCTTCGCGGTCTGGGGGCTTGACATGGTTGGACACCTTAAAGGGGGAACCCACAAGAAAAAAATACTTACTGGTCATGGTGGATAAATTCACCAAATGGGTAGAAGCCAAACCTGTTAAAACAGCCGAATCCGGACCAGTGATAGACTTCATATCTGGGGTCGTACACTGTTATGGCGTCCCCCACAACATCATCACTGACAACGGCACGAACTTCACGGCCGATGAGGTAAAACTCTGGTGCAGCAACATGGGCATCAAGCTCGATTATGCTTCCGTATCACCCACAAACCAACGGCCAAGTTGAGCGAGCAAATGGTCTTATCATGAGTGGCATTAAACCCAGATTAGTGCGGTCCTTAAAGGAGTCTAACACGCACTGGGTAGAGGAGATCGACTCGTACTCTGGGGGCTGCGGACCACTCCGAACCGTACTACCGGATACACACCCTTCTTTATGGTGTATGGCGCAGAGGCAGTTCTGCCCTGCGACATAATTCATGACTCACCTCGAGTGCGCATGTACGAAGAAAGAGAGGCTGAGCTCGATCGGCAGGACAGTCTGGACACCCTGGAGGAGGAGCGCGACGTGGCAAAAGCCCGTTCCGCATTCTATCAGCAGCAGGCTCGCAGATACCAAATGAGAGAAGTACTGGCCCAAACATATAACATTGGCGAACTAGTTCTGCGCCTGCCGGATAAGAAAAAGAGCAAGCTCGAGCCCAAATGGAAAGGTCCCTTCATTATTGACCAAGTTCTGGCCGGTGGAGCGTACCGTCTGCGGGATGCATCAAATAATCGACTCGAGCCGAACCCATGGAACGCAGCCAGGCTCCAAAGATTCTACGCCTAGCGCCGGACTCTATGTTCGTCTCCTTCCTCTGTCCATTTTTTGCATATACATCATCTGTCTTGTTTTTCTTTCTTTCTTTCTTTTATTCTTTCTCTAGGCCTTCAAGGGCCAACTTGTGCCTCGCTTGCACACTATAGATGCGCTAGCCGCGCTCATCATACCTGGGGGCTTCTTACACAGAAGCTTAATTATTCATCTGGGGTTCATGCCCCGCACATGTGTTACTCTTCCGCATATACCTTTTTTCGCCATTATATGCATCGATATGACTTAAGTTTTGGCCAAGCTGGGTTGCCTGGCTCTTGTATTTATGCCCTACATTCCCGTTAATTTGGCTAGGGCATAAGGGGAGCACCTCTGCGATTGTTACTGCCGGGTCAGCCGGATGTGTACCTCAGACTAGGTGAAGCCGAAAGCTAGCGTTCTTAAGGGAATATTCGATCGGTGAACAAAAGATGATTTTCATTTATTTTCCATATGTGCCCCCAGATGTTTTTTCCTGCGTTTCCTCTCGCAGTCCGCACATGCACTTTAGGGCATGCATACCCAGGGAAAGGAACCCTTAAGGGAACTATTCTCCTTGGAAGATGTTTCTTACTACCCATGTAATATGACATAACTAGTTGGGCACTTGTTTGTTCAAGCACTAATGACCCCTACGCCTGGTCTCCACGCATACCCCGGTTCTTATATAACTGAGCGGGTATTCGGATACACTCCGGACTATCGGGTCCCGAGCTTTAAGCGAAAAGGTCCGCCAAGACAAATGATCTACAATCCGGCTAGAAGGCATTATACATGTCACTTTAATTACATAGTCATGCAGACTGACTAAATTCCTCTTCTATACCATCCAACAGGCGGTCTAGCCTACAATCCTGTTGGGAATACTTTGCGGCTAATTCTACTTGCCCATAAACTAAACTAACGGGGATCTCTTTTCCGTCGGGCCCGACAGGTCCGACCTCGGCCATGTGATTTGGGTCAGCCTTGGTATACCGCGTCTTCACCATGGCCCAGGCTTCCCTGGCACCTTGACGGCAGGCCGATATCTTCCATAATCGGAAGCGCCGCCGTGCTCCCTTGAGCTTCTCCGTAAGCCCTACAATGCCTTCTGGCAGGGAGACGGATGGCCACAAGGCCTGGGCAACACCTTGCATCACCTACCGAACTTGTTTATGCAGTTGTGAGAGCTTGGATAGAAGATCACCCGCAGACTCAGGCATTTCCTCCGCGGGACGACCTGTCAGCATACCTGCAGACATAACACTATTAGCCGGCTTCTTCGCCGAACTCCTTCAAAAGGATTCGTTCAAGCACTTACTAAAAATGCCACGTCGAAGCCGCTTATTCTCCTTCTCGGAGTCTGCAAGCTGGGCTTGAAAATCTTTCAGTTCCATGCTCAGCTTGGTATTGGCGTCTTGGACATTGTTTTTCTCCTGCCTGACCTCAGTCAGCACGCGTTCGCCAGCCTTTAGCTGTCGCACGACATGCTGGTCCTCCGAATTTTCTCCGGATTCATCTGCAACATCTATTGTTAGATCTGCAGCCACGCCGCACACTATATGGTAACCATCATTCTTTAAAGCAAATGTTACCAGCGGGGGACTTTTTTTAGGTTCCTTCAGTGCGGCAACAGCGGCCTGGAGTTGGGTCTTGCATTCCTCCAGCTCCTGTGACAGCCGAGTATTCTTCTCTGTAAGAACTTGCACAATAAAGATGATCCTTAAATTAGTTCTGCTAACTGTTTCAAGTCTCAGGGGCTACTGATACATATAATCGTCAAATTTATGTACCCATACATCCTTTACATACTGGTCCGTGGCTCTGGTAGACCATCTTGAGCAGCACGGAGGTACACCTCTCCAGAATTGAAGGCATCAAATGCCTCTGGTGAGAAGCAAGCGTCACGGAGTACGGCCCGGCGATGCCTATGATTCATGGCGATCTCCACTTCTGAATTTGTAGCGGATAATCTATCTGCATCCTCTGTAGGGGGATTATCCGGCGTCCGCCCCATATCGACTTCCGCCTCCATGTACGGTCCTGGAGTCCGACTGGTGGAAGCATGATCGGCAGCATCACCGGACATATTCCGGCGAGCGTTTTTTCTGTTAAAGAAACATGGACGTCATTACATTTCGAGAAAGACGACAACCACGGAGCGGGGTTTCTGTTATACCTTTGTGTCGGCGTCTCTATCCTGACCGCCTTCCTTTTTGACCTGCCCGGCCTCGGTGCCTCTTGTTGGCGAGTTGCTGCAGGTTCGGCAGGGCATCCCGAATGCCTTCCCTGTAAAAACACCATATGTATATGGTAGGTGAAGTGTCTAAAAGGGGATCCTAGTTTTTGGAGTTGGTATTTTTGGTTTTTCTTACGTGCGACGCAGGAAGCAGTCCGGGATAATCGGCCGTAATGGCCACCATGGCATCATCGCAGCTTAATTGATAGAACTGTCGGTCTATCAGCTCCATGAATATGGCCGGATCTTCTTCGAGTCAGGGTCCTATGGTTGTGGGGATGGGCTGCTGACCTCCTTTATGGATTTTCGCAGTTCCTGCCGCAAAATGGCAAGGTGAGTATCTACTGAAGGAAATATGCCCTAGAGGCAATAATAAAGTTATTATTTATTTCCTTATATCATGATAAATGTTTATTATTCATGCTAGAATTGTATTAACCGGAAACATGATACATGTGTGAATACATAGACAAACAGAGTGTCACTAGTATGCCTCTACTTAACTAGCTCGTTAATCAAAGATGGTTATGTTTCCTAGCCATAGACAAAGAGTTTTCATTTGATTAACGGGATCACATCATTAGGAGAATGATGTGGTTGACTTGACCCATTCCGTTAGCATAGCACTTGATCATTTAGTTTATTGCTATTGCTTTCTTCATGACTTATACATGTTCCTAGGACTATGAGATTATGCAACTCCTGTTTACCGGAGGAACACTTTGTGTGCTACCAAACGTCACAACGTAACTGGGTGATTATAAAGGTGCTCTACAGGTGTCTCCGAAGGTACTTGTTGGGTTGGCATATTTCGAGATTAGGATTTGTCACTCCGATTGTCAAAGAGGTATCTCTAGGCCCACTCGGTAATGCACATCACTATAAGCCTTGCAAGCATTGCAACTAATGAGTTAGTTCCGGGATGATGTATTACGGAGCGAGTAAAGAGACTTGCCGGTAATGAGATTGAACTAGGTATTAAGATACCGATGATCGAATCTCGGGCAAGTAACATACCGATGACAAAGGGAACAACGTATGTTGTTATGCGGTTTGACCGATAAAGATCTTCGTAGAATATGTAGGAGCCAATATGAGCATCCAGGTTCCGCTATTGGTTATTGACTGGAGACGTGTCCCGTAGGGTCCGCACGCTTAAAGTTCGATGATGGTTATATTATGAGTTTATGTGTTTTGATGTACCGAAGGAGTTCGGAGTCCCGAATGAGATCGGGGACATGACGAGGAGTCTCGAAATCATCGAGACGTAAAGATCGATATATTGGACGACTATATTCAGACATCGGAAATGTTCCGAGTGATTGGGATATTTTCGGGAGTACCTGGGAGTTAAGGGAATTCGTATTGGGCCTTAATGGGCCATACGGGAAAGGAGAGAAAGGCCTCAAAGGGTGGCCGCACCCCTCCCCATGGGCTGGTCCGAATTGTACTAGGGAGGGGGGCGCCCCCTTCCTTCCTTCCCCTTTTCCCTTCCCTTTCCTTCCCTCCTACTCCTACTACTTGGAAGGGCTCCTAGTTCTACTAGGAAAGGGGGAATCCTACTCCCGGTGGGAGTAGGACTCCCCTAGGACGCGCCATAGAGAGGGACAGCCCTCCCCCTCCTCCACTCCTTTATATACGGGGGCAGGGGCACCCCAAAGACACACAAGTTGATCTTCGTGATCGTTCCTTAGCCGTGTGCGGTGCCCCCTTCCACCATATTCCACCTCGGTCATATCGTAGCGGTGCTTAGGCGAAGCCCTGTGTCGGTAGAACATCATCACCGTCATCATGCCGTCGTGCTGACGAAACTCTCCCTCAACACTCGGCTAGATCAGAGTTCGAGGGACGTCACCGAGTTGAACGTGTGCAGAACTCGGAGGTGTCGTACGTTCGGTACTTGGATCGGTCGGATCGGGAAGACGTACGACTACTTCCTCTATGTTGTGTCAACACTTCCGTTGCCGGTCTACGAGGACACGTAGACAACACTTTCCCCTCTCGTTGCTATGCATCACCATGATCTTGCGTGTGCGTAGGAATTTTTTTGAAATTACTACGTTCCCCAACAGTGGCATCCGAGCCTAGGTTTTATGCGTTGATGTTGTGCACGAGTAGAACAGAAGTGAGTTGTGGGCCATATAAGTCATACTGCTTACCAGCATGTCATACTTTG
The DNA here is from genome assembly GCF_002162155.2 of Triticum dicoccoides. Taxonomy (NCBI): domain Eukaryota; kingdom Viridiplantae; phylum Streptophyta; class Magnoliopsida; order Poales; family Poaceae; genus Triticum; species Triticum dicoccoides. The sequence goes on from NC_041388.1 coordinate 165,239,999, forward strand.
GTTCGATGATATTGTTGGATGAAGCGGCCCGGACCGACATTACGCGTACACTTACGCGAGACTGGTTCTACCGACATGCTTTGCACACAGGTGGCTGGCGGGTGTCAGTTTCTCCAACTTTAGTTGAACCGAGTGTGGCTACGCCCGGTCCTTGCTAAGGTTAAAACAGCACCAACTTGACAAACTATCGTTGTGGTTTTGATGCGTAGGTAAGAACGGTTCTTGCTCAGCCCGTAGCAGCCACGTAAAACTTGCAACAACAAAGTAGAGGTCGTCTAACTTGTTTTTGCAGGGCATGTTGTGATGTGATATGGTCAAGACGTGATGAGATATAAGTTGTTGTAGAAGATGATCATGTTTTGTTGAAGTTATCGGCAACTGGCAGAAGCCTTATGGTTGTCCCTTTATTGCATAAGATGCAAGCGCCAAATAATTGCTTTACTTTATCACTATGTGATAGCAATAGTTGCAAGAGCAATAGTTGGCGAGACGACCATGTGACGACACATTGATATAGATCAAGATGATGGAGATCATGGTGTCATGCCAGTGACGATGAAAATCATGACGATGCTTTGGAGATGGAAATCAAAGGCACAAGATGATGATGGCCATATCATGTCACATATTTTGATTGCATGTGATGTTTATCTTTTATACATTTTATTTTGCTTAGTTCGGCGGTAGCATTATAAGATGATCTCTCACTAAATTTCAAGATAAAAGTGTTCTTCCTGAGTATGCACCGTTGCCAAAGTTCATCGTGCCCAGACACCACGTGATGATTGGGTGTGATAATCTCTACGTCCATCTACAACGGGTGCAAGCCAGTTTTGCACACGCAGAATACTCAGGTTAAACTTGACGAGCCTAGCATATGCAGATATGGCCTCGGAACACTGAGACCGAAAGGTCGAGCGTGAATCATATAGTAGATATGATCAACATAATGATGTTCACCATTGAAAGCTACTCCATTTCACGTGATGATCGGTTATGGTTTAGTTGATTTGGATCACGTAATCACTTAGATGATTAGAGGGATGTCTATCTAAGTGGGAGTTCTTAAGCAATATGATTAATTGAACTTTAATTTATCATGAACTTAGTCCTGGTAGTATTAGCATATCTATGTTGTAGATCAATAGCTCACGATGTTGCTCCCCGTTTAATTTTTATATGTTCCTAGAGAAAACTAAGTTGAAAAATGTTAGTAGCATTGATGCGGATTGGATCAGTGATCTGAGGATTATCCTCATTGCTGCACAGAAGGATTACGTCCTTGATGCACCGCTAGGTGACAGACCTATTGTAGGAGCATATGCAGACGTTCTGAATGTTTGGCTAGCTCAATATGATGACTACTTGATAGTTTAGTGCACCATGCTTAACGGCTTAGAATCGGGACTTCAAAGACGATTTGAACGTCATGGAACATATGAGATGTTCCAGGAGTTGACGATAATATTTCAAGCAAATACCCGAGTTGAGAGATAGGAAGTCTCCAACAAGTTCTATAGCTAAAAGATGGAGGAGAATAGCTCAAGCAGTGAGCATGTGCTCAGATTGTCTGGATACTGCAATCACTTGAATCAAGTGGGAGTTAATCTTCTAGATAAAATAGTGATTGACAGAATTCTCTAGTCACCATCACCAAGTTAGTAGAACTTCGTGATGAACTATAATATGCAAGGGATAACGGAAACGATTCCCAAGCTCTTCGTGATGCTGAAATCGACGAAGGTAGAAATCAAGAAAAGCATCAAGTGTTGATGGTAAACAAAAACCACTAGTTTCGAGTAAAGGGACAAAGGGAAGAAAGGGGAACTTCAAGAAGAACGGCAAGCAAGTTGCTGCTCAAGTGAAAAACCCATGTCTGGACCTAAGACTGAAACTGAGTGCTTCTACTGCAAAGGAACTGGTCACTGGAAGCGGAACTGCCCCAAGTATTTGGCGGATAAGAAGGATGGCAAAGTGAACAAAGGTATATTTGATATACAGATTATTGATGTGTATTTTACTAGTGTTCGTAGCAACCCCCCGATATTTGATACTGGTTCAGTTGATAAGAGTAGTAACTCGAAACGGGAGTTGCAGAATGAACAGAGACTAGTTAAGGGTGAAGTGACGATGTATGTTGGAAGTGGTTCCAAGATTGATATGATCATCATCGCACACTCCCTATACTTTCGGGATTAGTGTTGAATCTAAATAAGTGTTATTTGGTGTTTGCATTGAGCATGAATATGATTTGATCATGTTTATTGCAATACGGTTATTCATTTAAGTAAGAGAATAAATTGTTGTTCTATTTACATATATGGTTACACACCCAATGAAAATGGTTTGTTGGATCTCGATCATAGTGATACACATATTCATAATATTGAAACCAAAAGATGCAAAGTTAATAATGATAGTGCAACTTATTTGTGGCACTGCCGTTTAGGTCATATTGGTGTAAAGCGCATGAAGAAACTCCATGCTGATGGACTTTTGGAATCACTTGATTATGAATCAGTTGAAGCTTGCGAACCATGCCTCATGGGCAAGATGACTAAGACTCCGTTCTCCGGAACAATGCAGCAAGCAACAGATTTGTTGGAAATCATGCATACTGATGTATGTGGTCCGATGAATATTGAAGCTCGCAGTAGGTATCATTATTTTCTGATCTTCACAGATGATTTGAGCAGATATGAGTATATCTACTTGATGAAACACAAGTCTGAAACATTTGAAAAGTTCAAAGAATTTCAGAGTGAAGTGGAGAATCATCGTAACAAAATAAAAGTTTCTACGATATGATCGCAGAAGTAAAATATTTGAGTTACAAGTTTGGCCTTCAGTTAAAACAATGTGAAATAGTTTCACTACTCACGCCACCTGGAACACCACAGTGTAACGGTGTGTCCGAACGTCGTAACCGTGCTTTATTAGATATGGTGCGATCTATGATGTCTCTTACTGATTTACCGCTATCGTTTAGGGGTTATGCATTAGAGACAGCTACATTCACGTTAAATAGGGCACCACTATATCTGTTGAGACGACACTGTATGAACTATGGTTTGGCAAGAAACCTAAGCTGTCATTTCTTAAAGTTTGAGGTTGCAATGCTTATGTGAAAAAGTTTCAACCGGATAAGCTCAAACCCAAATCGGAGAAGTGCGTCTTCATAGGATACCCAAAAGAAAATGTTGGGTACACCTTCTATCGCAGATCCGAAGGCAAGATATTCGTTGATGAGAATGGATCCTTTCTAGAGAAGGAGTTTCTCTCGAAAGAAGTGAGTGGGAGGAAAGTAGAACTTGATTAGGTAACTGTACCTGCTCCCTTATTGGAAAGTAGTTCATCATAGAAATCTGTTCCTGTGACTACTACACCAATTAGTGAGGAAGCTAATGATGATGATCATGTAACTTCAGATCAAGTTACTACCGAACCTCGTAGGTAAACCAGAGTGAGATCCGCACTAGAGTGGTATGGTAATCCTGTTCTGGGGGTCATGTTACTTGACCATGATGAGCCTACGAACTATGAGGAAGCGATGATGAGCCCAGATTCCATGAAATGGCTTGAGGCCATGAAATCTGAGATGAGATCCATCTATGAGAACAAAGTATGGACTTTGATTGACTTGCCCATTGATCGGCAAGCCATTGATATTAAATGGATCTTCAAGAGGAAGACGGATGCTGATAGTAGTGTCACTATCTACAGAAACTAGAATTGTCGCAAAAAGGTTTTCGACAAGTTCAAGGTGTTGACTACGATGAGAGTTTCTCACTCGTATCTATGCTTAAGTCTGTCCGAATCATGTTAGCAATTTCCGCATTTTATGAAATCTGGCAAGTGGATAAACAAAACTGCATTCCTTAATGGATTTATTAAAAAAGAGTTGTATATGATGCAACAAGAGAGTTTTGTCAATCCTAAAGGTGCTAACAAAATATGCAAGCTCCAGCGATCCATCTATGGACTGGTGCAAGCATCTCGGAGTTGGAATATATGCTTTGATAAGTTGATCAAAGCATATAGCTTTATACAGACTTGCAGTGAAGCCTATATTTACAAGAAAGTGAGTGGGAGCACTACAGCATTCCTGATAAGTATATGTGAATGACATATTGATGATCGGAGATAATGTAGAATTATTCTGCAAAGCATAAAGGACTGTTTGAAAGGAGTTTTTCAAAGAAAGACCTCGGTGAAGCTGCTTACATATTGAGCATCAAGATCTATAGAGATAGATCAAGACGCTTGATAAGTTTTTCAATGAGTACATACCTTGACAAGATTTTGAAGTAGTTCAAAATGGAACAGTCAAAGAAAGAGTTCTTGTCTATGTTACAAGGTGTGAAGTTGAGTAAGACTCAAAACCCGACCACGGCAGAAGATACAGAGAGAATGAAAGTCATTCCCTATGCCTTGGCCATAGGTTCTATAAAATATGCCATGCTGTGTACCAGATCTATTGTATACCCTACACTGTTTTTGGCAAGGGAGTACAATAGTGATCTAGGAGTAGATCACTGGACAGCGGTCAAATTATCCTTAGTGGAATAAGGATATGTTTCTCGATTATGGAGGTGACAAAAAGGTTCGTCGTAAAGGGTTACGTCGATGCAAATTTTGGCACTGGTCCAGATGACTCTAAATCTCAATCTGGATACATATTGAGAGTGGGGGCAATTAGCTAGAATAGCTCCGTGCAGAGCATTGTTGACATAGAAATTTGCAAAATACTTACGGATCTGAATGTAGCAGACCCTTGACTAAACTTCTCTCACAAGCAAAACATGATCACACCTTAGTACTCTTTGGGTGTTAATCACATAGCGATGTGAACTAGATTATTGACTAGTAAACCCTTTGGGTGTTGGTTGCATGACGATGTGAACTATGGGTGTTAATCACATGGTGATGTGAACTATTGGTGTTAAATCACATGGCGATGTGAACTAGATTGTTGACTCTAGTGCAAGTGGGATACTGAAGGAAATATGCCCTAGAGGCAATAATAAAGTTATTATTTATTTCCTTATATCATGATAAATGTTTATTATTCATGCTAGAATTGTATTAGCCGGAAACATGATACATGTGTGAATACATAGACAAACAGAGTGTCACTAGTATGCCTCTACTTAACTAGCTCGTTGATCAAAGATGGTTATGTTTCCTAGCCATAGACAAAGAGTTGTCATTTGATTAATGGGATCACAACATTAGGAGAATGATGTGATTGACTTGACCCATTCTGTTAGCATAGCACTTGATCATTTAGTTTATTGCTATTGCTTTCTTCATGACTTATACATGTTCCTATGACTATGAGATTATGCAACTCCTGTTTACCGGAGGAACACTTTGTGTGCTACCAAACGTCACAACCTAACTGGGTGATTATAAAGGTGCTCTACAGGTGTCTCCGAAGGTACTTGTTGGGTTGGCGTATTTCGAGATTAGGATTTGTCACTCCAATTGTCAGAGAGGTATCTCTAGGCCCACTCGGTAATGCACATCACTATAAGCCTTGCAAGCATTGCAACTAATGAGTTAGTTGCGGGATGATGTATTACGGAACGAGTAAAGAGACTTGCCGGTAATGAGATTGAACTAGGTATTGAGATACCGATGATCGAATCTCGGGCAAGTAACATACAGATGACAAAGGGAACAATGTATGTTGTTATGCGGTTTGACCGATAAAGATCTTCATAGAATATGTAGGAGCCAATATGAGCATCCAGGTTCCGCTATTGGTTATTGACCGGAGACGTGTCTCGGTCATGTCTACATAGTTCTCGAACCTGTAGGGTCCGCACGCTTAAAGTTCGATGATGGTTATATTATGAGTTTATGTGTTTTGATGTACCGAAGGAGTTCGGAGTCCCGAATGAGATCGGGGACATGATGAGGAGTCTCGAAATCATCGAGACGTAAAGATCGATATATTGGACGACTATATTCAGACATCGGAAATGTTCCGAGTGATTGGGATATTTTCGGGAGTACCTGGGAGTTAAGGGAATTCGTATTGGGCCTTAATGGGCCATACGGGAAAGGAGAGAAAGGCCTCAAAGGGTGGCCGCACCCCTCCCCATGGGCTGGTCCGAATTGGACTAGGGAGGGGGGCGCCCCCTTCCTTCCTTCCCCTTTTCTCTTCCCTTTCCTTCCCTCCTACTCCTACTACTTGGAAGGGCTCCTAGTTCTACTAGGAAAGGGGGAATCCTACTCCCGGTGGGAGTAGGACTCCCCTAGGGCGCGCCATAGAGAGGGACGGCTGTCCCCCTCCTCCACTCCTTTATATACGGGGGCAGGGGCACCCCAAAGACACACAAGTTGATCTTCGTGATCGTTCCTTAGCCGTGTGCGGTGCCCCCTTCCACCATATTCCACCTCGGTCATATCGTAGCGGTGCTTAGGCGAAGCCCTGCATCGGTAGAACATCATCACCGTCATCACGCTGTCGTGCTAACGAAACTCTCCCTCAACACTCGGCTGGATCGGAGTTCGAGGGACGTCACCGAGTTGAACGTGTGCAGAACTCGGAGGTGTCGTACGTTCGGTACTTGGATCGGTCGGATCAGGAAGACGTACGACTAGTTCCTCTACGTTGTGTCAACACTTCCGTTGCCGGTCTACGAGGGTAAGTAGACAACACTTTGCCCTCTCGTTGCTATGCATCACCATGATCTTGCGTGTGCGTAGGAATTTTTTTGAAAGTACTACGTTCCCCAACATCTACGACAAAGAATGCGGGAAGAATGGGAATAAGGAGATATAACTCACCCAGCTTGGAGGGTTGTACATGGAGAATCCATCCCGTGGCTTGATGCATATGAACTCCTCTTCCTCTCCTCTGAATAGTTCGGACAGAATTTTTGCTAAAGCGGCAGCATTATCCGGACCCTTACGCCCGCAACGGGTGGCATCATCTTCCCCGTTAAAACACCACAGGAGGTGCCCTCGATATTGAAGTGGCTGCACTCCCCGCATTATGTATATCGACATAACCTCGATTACTGTTAATCCTGATTGGGCCAGCGCTTTAACCTGGTTCATCAGGTACAGGACTTCTCCGTTGTCTTCCTCTTGGGGGCTCCATGGGCGCGAACTTCGGTGTTTCTTCTGAGGAGCATTGCTGAACTCAGGAAGACCCCACCGAACAGGGTCCGGAAGGGGGACGTCCTCCATATAAAATCATTCTGAAGGCCAGTCTTCGGACGTCTTCTTAGGAGTACTGGACAGGTATCCGGTTCCGGCGATGCGCCATATTTCGGCTCCGCCCACTTGATAAAGTGACCCCTTCTGTGTGCGAGGGACCAGGCAAAATAACCTTTTCCACAGCTCGAAATGAAAGCAGAGGGCGACATAGCCAGCGATGTGTAAAATGGAAGCAGGGGTAAAATTATGTAGTTGGAGGCCGTAAAACTCCAGGAGCCCGCGGAGGAACGGATGAATTGGAAATCTGAGTCCCCTTAATAAATAAGGAATAAGGCAGACCCGCTCCCCCGTAGAGGGGCTGGGGAAACTCTCCACTTGCTCCCAGCCAATATAGGTGGTGAGCCCGGCTCGAACGGGCACCATGTATGCTAGAGGGAGAAATCCCTTAGTCTGTTGTTCGACTAATCGATTGTGTGGGACTGAACACCTCTCCCAATCACCGGGCTTAGGGCTACGGGGGCGGGAGGAGGAGCTGCGGGGTTCAGCCATGCTGGAGTGGATCTTTCCAAAGCGCGCTCTGATGGATTCTCGCTGGGGGAGGATGGTATGGATTGGATCTAAGAATCCCCATCCCTTTAATAGGCAGTTTATTTATCTGGCTAGGGGGGCGAATGTAAAAACGCCCTGGCGCCTCGTATTCATTCGATGCGTGGGAGATAGCCCGTATTGGGCGCAGAAGCCAAGAGGTCCAACATTTATGGGACCGGACACTGCTTAACAAACGTTCGAAATTTGGAGAAGAACCCGCCTTGCAATGCCGAAGACAACACTGCGCGCCGGACTCATCATCATTGAAGCCTGGTTCGGGGGCTACTGAGGGAGTCCTGGATTAGGGGGTCTCCGGACAACCAGACTATATCCCTTGGCCGGACTGTTGGACTATGAAGATACAAGATTGAAGACTTCGTTCCGTGTCCGGATGGGACTCTACTTGGAGTGGAAGGCAAGCTAGGCAGTACGGATATGTATATCTCCTCCTTTGTAACCGACCTTGTGTAACCCTAGCCCCCTCCGGTGTCTATATAAACCGGAGGATTTTAGTCCGTAGGACAACAGACAATCATACCATAGGCTAGCTTCTAGGGTTTAGCCTCTCCGATCTCGTGGTAGGTCAACTCTTGTACTACTCATATCATCAAGAATAAATCAAGTAGGACGTAGGGTTTTACCTCCATCAAGAGGGCCCGAACCTGGGTAAAACATCATGTCCCCTTCCTCTTGTTACCATCCGCCTTAGACGCACAGTTCGGGACCCCCTACCCGAGATCCGCCGGTTTTGACACCGACACCCACCAAAACCACTGAAGGCCAAGGAGATGATGTTATTGTTACTGGCATGGGCCACAGCTCTCCTGGCCATCCCGTAATCTTGGCCCAACATAGTGCCAAAGAAGAGCGTGCTGCTAGGGAAAAGGGCAAATGGAGTACTCACTTATCAAGTTATGCCCATCTCAATGCTGAAGAACTTCACTCTAGTTTCTTAAACCGCCTGCACTCAAACAATGACTATGAAGCCGGTTTGGTGAACTTGATGAAGGAACATTATGAGGTATTTTCATCTCCCTTTACTTCTTGATTCCCAAGTTGAAATGCTAGCCCAAGTAGCCCCCAAGGGCCATTTTATGATGTTAATCGTAAACCGGGTCTTTGTAACACTTTAAGTCTCTCCTACTGACCCTCAAAATGTCAGGTCCTTAGTGAAAACCAAGACCGATACTTTACCAATGTATTTATATAGCTTTCCTCAGTGTAGCCCCCAAAGGCCGGTTTAGCTTGGCAAGGTAATCCGGGATTTAATCCATGCGTCCATTTTGAACAGATGTACATTAGCCCCCAAGTGTCAAGGATAATGCTTGCATTGTTCTGGAGACTTATAAATGATGTAGTGAATCAGAGCAAATAGGCATTAGCCCCCAAGTACGAAGTGCATAACTTGTTAAACGCTTTGTACTTTAGAAAATATATATCCTGTTTTTTGACATTTCTTCACTGTTGTAGGCTGAACTAAGCAATAGAGATGCCCGAACCGCTGATTTGCAAGAGAACGTGAAGTCCCAACAAGCAGAAGCTGCGAAAGCCAAACAGGAGCTGACCAAAGCCCTGGCAGCGATGGAAAAGCTGAAAGAGTCTTTTAACAAAGATCGTGCTGACTGAGAAACCAAGAAAACTGGTTTAACCAAAAGAGCTGAGGATGCCAAAGCAGCCCTGAAACCAGTTGTAGATGAACTAGCTGGTTTGAAACGGCAAATCAACGCCATGACTTCCGCCGTCTTTGGTAAGTATCTCCTTATGCAGTTTGTTCAATTCATGGAACCTTATCATTGACCAGAATGCTGATTTTAAACCGTGACAGGCACTCGTATTGCTCATTTGGGCACAGATATGTGGATGAAGCTTAAAGCGGCGTATACCTTGATTGAACAGTTGTACTCTGGGTCCCAGCGGGCTATTTGCACTGCGGCTTACAATAAACCGGCGCCATCACTGATAAAGGAAACTCTTGAGAAGCTGGCCATGTTACCAGCCTGGATTACTGAACTGAAGAAGGCAGCTGCAAGAGCAGGAGCATTAACCGCACTAATCCGAGCCAAGGCATGGATTCTAGATCTTGAAGCGGAGGACATCATTAAAGGATATCCATGTGTAAAGGAGGATGGTTCAAACTTCGACAATGATGACCTCTGAAGGCTGACCAAAGAAATGCGGCCAATAGCCAGCAAACTGGTAGAGGACACAGACTTGTCTCATTTCCAACCGGCTTATGACGCAGAAGGGAATAGACAGCCTGCCGAAATCCATGAAGTCGAAGAACTTGTGCCTCCAATCCGTAAGCATACTTACGTTCCTGATATTAACACCTCCAGCCTTATCCATGAAGAAGCCGTGTTTCAAGCTTTAACTAGAATTGATTGGTCGACGGTTGATTTCCAGCGTCTGGGGAGGGATGAAGAAGAAGTGATCACACCAACTGACCCTCAACCGTCAAACCGTCCAGACGAAGCGTCTTAAACCGGCAGCCGGTTTACCAGCTATTGTGGCCAATGTTTAAAAACAACTATTCAATTGGAGCCGTTTTGGAAGCTTCATGTAATAGGATAGCAAAAACTCCTTTATCTGTCATGCCATCGAGCATGTTTTATGACGCTTTGATAATGTGAAAACTTGCTCCACCTTTTGGGATCTATTTATGCATAACCCATGACGAGTTGTGTTCCTAGATACAAGAACTTGAAAAGTGTCCTAGTGGTTTACCACTGGACGGGTCATGATGCCCAAGAATAGACAATAGTTGGATGGATAATCAAAGTTTGTATATATAAAAAATAACATGTGCAACATACCTTGTTGGCTGACCAACTGCTTGTATGGTAAAGGTGTAAACACCAATCCGGAGCAGTGATAACTCCGTCCTTAATTTGCTGGATTATGATAATAAACCGTACCGGGATATGATAAACACCGGGTTTTCCTTATAATACTAGCGACTTGTTAGTCAAAACCAGACCGGGGTAATGAACGCCGGTTTATAACTGATCATGTACTAGCAACTTGTAGTTGAAAGCCAAGCCGGGTCAAGGACACCGGTTTATCAGAACATATTATAAACCTCAATAAAGGCGAAAAGCTTAGCAAATAGGACTCAAAAAAGAAATATGCGAGGCTTTTTATGAGCTGCCAGGCTCCAAATCGAGGCTTTTCATGGGCTGCCAGGCCTCTGAGTTAAACCATTTAACAAAGCCTTTTAAGATGGGCCTCCAATTAACCAATCGTCGTTTTAATTTTGACAAGTTCAGGGTCTGTATAAGATTGACTTGTCAAACGTTCGGCGGGTCATACCAGGATTTACCTGGACAGGAGTGGCTTACTTGATGAAGGCAGGTTAACCCAGGGTTTTAGGTGAATACACCAGGCTTCCAAGCCGTGGCTTGATAGCCAATTACAAGGGTCCTTTTAAACTCTTTGTTGCTTTGCACAAAGAGCCCCCAAGTAACTTTGTGAGCTGTGCTCAGTGGGTGCCCATGTTTGAGTTTGTGCTTTGTGCAACACTCTCTTTGGCCCCACATAATTTCCTTTGTGGCTTAAGGCCTATCAAGAGGTGTATCTATGGTGTGATAACAACCAAGCCCCCTAGTGAAATCCCTTTGTGGTGTTTAAACCGATCAAGAGGTGTAGCTATGGTGTGATAACAACCAAGCCCCCTAGTGATCTCTTTGTATCCGTGCGGCTGCAGAGACCGGTTTAACAAAATTTTGCTTTGTTAGCAAAAACCCTTGTAGGCACACACATGATGTAAAAATAACAGAGACCCCGCTTTATTCGAGGCTCCGGTTTATTATATATTATATACATTGTCATAAATATGTACATATGAAGAAGCCTATGGCTTAAGTATAGTAAGCCCGAAGAAGAGCTATATTCCATGGCCACTTGGTCTCCTCCTCCAATTTACGTGAGTCTTTGTGCTCTCGAACATCAATGAGGTAGTATGAACCATTGTGCAGATTCTTGCTGACCACAAAAGGTCCTTCCCAAGGTGGGGATAACTTGTGCATATCAGTCTGATCCTGGATGAGCCAAAGCACCAAATCACCCGCTTGAAAGGTTCTGGTCTTAACCCGGCGGCTGTGATAACGTCAGAGATCTTGTTGATAAATCACCGAACATGCTGTTGCAAGATCATGCTCTTCATCTAACAGGTCCAGGGAATCCTAACGTGCCTTCTCATTATCAGTTTCAACATAAGCTATCACACGGGGCGAGTCGCGATGGATGTCACTAGGAAGAACTGCCTCCGCTCCATAAACCATGAAGAAAGATGTGTAACCCGTAGACCTGTTGGGTGTGGTATTGATGCTCCATAACACAGAAGGTAACTCCTCAACCCAACAACCCGGTGTCCGTTTTAAAGGAACCATAAGCCGGGGTTTGGTACCTCATGAAATTTCTTGATTTGCCCTCTCCGCTTGACCATTAGACTGGGGGTGAGCCACTGATGCTATATCAAGCCGGATGTGCTCACGTTGGCAAAATTCCTCCATCTCTCCCTTTGACAGATTAGGACCACTATCAGTTATAATACTGTGTGGAAAGCCAAACTGGAATATCACCTTTTTGATGAATTGAACCGCCGTGGCTGCATCACACTTACTGACCGGCTCTGCTTCCACCCATTTGGTGAATTTATCAACTGCCACTAACAAGTGGGTCTTTTTGTCCTTGGATCGCTTGAAGGGTCCAACCATATCAAGCCCCCAAGTCGCAAACAGCCAAGTTATTGGAATCATCCTCAACTCCTGAGCCGGAATGTGAGCACGGCGTGCGAATTTTTGACAACCGTCACATCTCTTAACTAAATCCTCCGCATCAGCAAGCGCTGTTAACCACTAATAACCGTGGCAAAAAGCTTTAGCAACCAAAGACTTTGAACCGGCGTGGTGACCACAATCCCCTTCATGGATTTCTCGCAAAATCTCACAACCCTCTTGAGGAGAGACACAACGCTGAATTGCTCCTGAGACATTGTAACGATGTAACTCCCCGTTGATTATGGTCATGGACTTGGAACACCGGATTACCTGTCGGGGCAAGGTTTCACCCTCCGGTAACTCGCCCCGATTCATGTAAGCCAGATATGGGATTGTCCAATCCGGTATGACATGCAAAGCCGCCACCAATTGAGCCTCCGGATCAGGAATAGCCAACTCTTCCTCTGTTGGTACCTTGACTGACGGATTATACAACACATCAAGAAAGACATTTGGTGGAACCGCTTTACACTGAGAACCAAGGCGACTTAAAGCATCCGCCGCTTATATTCTTTCGCCGGTCTATATGGTCCACCTGATAACCCTTGAAGTGACCAGCCACTATGTCCACCTCTCGCCGATATCCAGCCATGAGTGGGTCTTTAGAATCCCAAGTGCTAGACACCAGTTGAGTCACCAGATCTGAATCCCCAAAGCACTTAACCCGGCTTAAATTCATCTCCTTAGCCATCCGAAGACCATGGAGCAAGGCCTCATACTCAACTGCATTGTTAGTACAAGGGAACATTAAATGGAGGACATAAGAAAACTTGTCACCTCTTGGGGAAGTTAGTATGACTCCAGCCCCTGAGCCCTCCAACTGTCTGGATCCATCAAAGTGAATAGTCCAATACGCATTATCTGGCTTTTCCTCTGGTGCCTGCAACTCCGTCCAATCATTGATGAAGTCCACGAGTGCTTGGGATTTGATCGCTGTGCGAGGTATATATTTGAGCCCATGAGGTCCAAGCTCAATAGCCCACTTGGCAATCCGGCCAGTTGCTTCTCTGTTTTGAATGATATCTCCCAGAGGGGCTGACCACTATGATAGGATGGCCCTGGAAATAATGTTTAAGCTTTCGGCTTGCCATAAACACTCCATATACCAGCTTCTGCCAATGTGGATACCTCTGCTTTGATTCAATGAGCACTTCACTGATATAATAAACCGGCCGTTGAACCGGATACTCCTTTCCAACTTCCTTGCGCTCCACTACAATAGCCACGCTAACAGCTCGGGCATTAGCAGCCACATATAGCAATAACGGTTCTTTATCGATCGGGGATGCAAGCACAGGCGGTTCAACTAACTGCCTCTTCAGATCCTCAAACGCTTTATCAGCCGCCTCGCTCCAGACAAAATCATCTGTTTTCTTCAGCATATGATATAAAGGAATAGCCTTCTCCCCAAGACGACTGATAAACCGGCTCAAAGCCGCAATCCGACCGGCCAAACATTGAACGTCATTGATACACGTCGGTTTAGCCAAAGATGTAATTGCTGAGATTCTTTCCGGATTAGCCTCAATGCCTCTGTTCGATACCAGAAATCCCAAGAGTTTGCCTGCCAGGACACCAAAGACACACTTTTCCGGATTGAGCATCTTCTTGTAAACCCGGAGGTTGTCAAAGGTTTCTCTCAAATCATCTATCAATGTTTCCTCCTTCCTGGATTTTATCACAATATCATCCACATATGCATGAACATTACGCCCAATTTGCTTATGAAGACAATTCTGAACACAGCGTTGATAAGTCGCCTGGGCAATCTTAAGCCCAAAGGGCATGGAGACATAGCAGAAGGCTCCAAAGGGAGTGATGAAAGTTGTCTTCTCCTGGTCCTTAACTGCCATTTTGATCTGATGATAACCATAATAAGCATCCAGAAAACACAAACGGTCACAACATGCCGTAGCATCAATGATCTGATCAATACGAGGAAGGGCAAAGGGGTCTGCAGGGCAAGCTTTGTTCAAGTATGTGTAATCTACACACATACGCCAAGTGCCGTTTTTCTTAAGAACCAGCACCGGATTAGCCAACCACTCCGGGTGAAAGACCTCCACGATAAACCATGCGGCCAACAACCGAGCTACCTCTTCACCGATAGCCTTGCGCCTTTCTTCATTGAAGCGGCGGAGAAACTGCCGGACCGGTTTAAACTTAGGATCAATGTTAAGTGTGTGCTCAGCGAGTTCCCTCGATACACCTGGCATGTCACAAGGATTCCATGCAAAGATGTCCCGGTTCTCACAAATGAACTCGATGAGTGCGCTTTCCTATTTGGGATCCAGGTTAGCGCTGATACTGAACTGTTTGGACGAATCGCCAGGAACAAAATCAACCATCTTAGTATCTGTGGCCGATTTAAACTTCAACGCCGGATCATGTTCCGTAGTTGGCTTTTTCAAAGAAGTCATATCTGCCGGATCAACTTGGTCTTTATAAATCTTCAGCTCCTCCGTGGCACAAACCGACTCAGCATAAGCCGCATCACCTTCCTCACATTCCAAAGCGATCTTCCTGCTCCCGTGTACTGTGATGGTCCCCTTATGACATGGCATTTTCAGCTGTAGATAAACATAACACGGCCTTGCCATGAACTTAGCATAAGCTGGTCGCCAAAACAAAGCGTGATACGGACTTTTGATTTTGACCACCTCAAAAGTCAATGTTTCTGACCTTGAATCATAGTCATCTCCAAAAGCCACCTCCAAGGCTATCTTGCCCACTGGATATGCAGACTTGCCAGGCACCACACCGTGGAAAACAGTGTTTGACGGTTTAAGACTCTTATCTGTCAACCCCATACGACGGAAGGTATCATAATATAGAATGTTGATACTACTTCCCCCATCCATGAGTACCTTAGTGAACTTATATCCCCCAACTTGAGGGGCCACCACTAGGGCCAAGTGACCCGGATTGTCAACCCGGGGTGGGTGACCCTCTCTATCCACAAAATGGGTTGCTCAGACCAACGCAAATACTGAGGCACCGCTGGTTCAACAGAGTTTACTGCCCTCTTGTGAAGCTTCTGATCATGCTTACACAAGCTAGTGGTGAAGACATGATATTGCCCACTATTTAGCTGCTTAGGATTGCTCTGATAACCCGACTGCTGCTGCTGGTGGTTCCCCTGATGGTTGTAACCTCCCTAGTTGCCTTGGTGCCCTTGATTGATGTGTCTGGTTTGATTGCCCTGAAATCCTAAACCGGAACTGCCACCTCCGTAACCCGGACCGTATAAACCACCTCATGAACCGCCGGGCGGGCCATTATCATACTAAAACATATTGGAGCTCTTTAAATCTCGCATGATACAACAATCCTTCCAAAGATGTGATGCCGGCTTCTCCTTGGATCCATGCTTTGGACAGGGTTGATTTAACAGGCGCTCCAAATTGGGGCCTGAACTGCCGCCTCTCTGGGGCTACTTACCCTTACGGCGCTGACCATTCTCCTGAGCGTTGGTGTTAGCCACAAAGTCCAAACTGTTGTCGGCCTTACGCTTACCATTGTTGCCATGGCCTGCCGGATTATGCTGCTGCCCCTTGGTGTTGCCGTTCTTTTTCCCTTTCCCCGGTTTGTCCTCCTCTGAGTTAGGGTCTTTGGTAGTATCCGGATCGGCGTATTTAACCAAAGCGGCAATAAGCGTCGACATATCATTGCAGTGACGTTTGAGCCTTCCTAACTTCTGTTTGAGCGGCAAAAACGGCAATTGCCCTCCAATGTTAGTACTGCGGTATCTGCATTGATACGATCCGATGAATGCAAAATTGCTGAGACCCGCTTTATCCAATGGGTCTTGGACTCCCCCTCCTCTTGGACACAAGCGGCCAGATCCACAATTGACATGGGCTGCTTACAAGTATCTTTGAAGTTCTGGATAAACCAGTGCTTCAATTCGGCCCATGATCCAACAGAGTTAGTTGGTAAGCTCTTTAACCAAGTACGAGTTATTCCTTCCAACATCATGGTGAAGTATTTAGCACATACTGCTTCATCCACATCCAACATCTCCATTGCCATCTCGTAGCTTTCAACCCACGCCTCTGGTTGCAGATCGGCGGTGTAATTGGGTACCTTACGAGGTCCTTTGAAATCCTTGGGCAGTCTCACAGTACGCAAAGAGGGGGTAAGACATGGCACCCCTAAGGAACTGAATACCACCCCTGGTTCGACTAAAGCGGTGGGGTGAACCGGAGTAGTTTGACGGGCTCGGTGCAGAGCTACTAACTCGGCCTCCCGACGTGCGCGACCATGATCCACCACATCCTGCGCATTGGCACCTCCCCCTGCCGGGTTGTGTCCTCGTGGCGAGTTACGGCGATGTGCACTGCTTGACATGGACGGTTCATCCTCAACGTGCCTGCTGTAGCTCCGGCTTGGACGGGGGTGGAATGAATCCTCTCACGACTGTGCGAATATGCCTGCTGCTAGTTTATAGCTGTTTGAAGGAGATCTCTGGCCCGTCATGCTTCAACCGCAATGGGTGATTCGCCGTCGGTTGGGAGGGCTGCTAACCGTGAAGCGGCGGCCACAATGTTGTCCAACGGGTTGGAATAATGCCCGGGAGGTGTTGGAACATACAGTGGCACAATGTTGTTCTGACGAGGCGGGTCCATCGTGCGCGGCTGTACCGGCGCTACTGTTCCTGGCGCCTCCGTCCGGTTTAATATTGGCTGGTTACTAGTTCCTGCTCCTGGCGTATTGAAGAGATTTCGTGGATCATAACTTGACGGGAGATGCAATCGGTAACTTCTTCTCATGACTTCTTCGGAAGCGTTCTGATCCATCCTAATCTGGTAGGCCTAAGCTTCCAACTCGGCCCGTTCTGTAGCCATCCTAGCGTTCTCTGCCGCTAGGTCCGCTTTAGCCTGAGCTATCTGATCCTTCACCTTTGCAATCTCTGCGTTGTGCTGATCCTGGGCTGCTGCATCCACCTCTGCGGCCATCAATGTTGCCAAAGCGTCAAACAAGTCAGACAGGACTTGAGCCGGAGGCGGCGTAGAGCTTCCTGCCCCCGCTGGCATGGCTGTTGTTGAACCGGAGAGTATTGCTGCGGCAGTTGATGAGTGAGGCACCGACTGTGTACCGGCCATGAAGATAGCGGCCCGGTTTGGCAGATCAGGGGAGTCCGGAATATTGTTGCCCTCGGAACCTCCACTAATCTGGACATCCTGCAACTGATAGAGCGATTCGGTCTCTCCAGAAGACTCGTCGTCGGAACAGACAACGGTTTCTCCATCGGATGCCGGTCCGTCCTCGTATTCTGCTCCATGGATGACACCTACGAAAACATGCTTCGCCACGGGCTGAACCGGCGAAGGGCTTGCACGCTGAGCCGTTTCGATGATGTCGGTGCAGGTGTCCGGCTCAGGGGCCGGTTCGCCAATCTTGCCGATGAAGACGTGAATCCCACTAAAGGGGACCCGGTACCCGTATTCGATTGAATCGGCCTCGGGACCCCATCCTGCGTTGTCGATGTAGAGCTTGCCGCGACGACTCTTCGTCATCTGGCCCACAGCATATCCCTTGAGTCCATCAAAGCTTCCCTTCAAGAACTCAAAACCATCATGCGATAGCCCCACGGTGGGCGCCAACTGTCGTGGGTTTGTCATGGCAGATGTCCTTGTGAAAGGACTTAGTCGTGGAGCCATCGCAATGGGTTAGCTTAAAGGGGTTAAACCGGACAAGGGGACACGGGGAGTTTTATAGTAGTTTGACCCCTTCGATGAAGGTAAAAGCCTATGTCTAGTTGTGATTGGTATTGCTAGGGTTTCAAAGGCCAGGGAGCGAATCCGCTTTGTCTGGCTCTCGAGTTATTGTCTGTCCCCTCAACTGCTGTCGGTCGTCCCTTTATATACATAGGTTGACGCCCGCTGGTTTACAGAGTCCCGAAGCCGGATCATAAACATGTCTGGTTCGGTCTCTACACTTCCTATCTTACAATGCAAGTTACATAATTAAGTCGGTTTACATCTACAGGCCTTAACTCGCCTCTGCGCCTTGGGCCTTCATAAAGCACCATCATTCTTACGTCTTCATGGGATTCTAATCTTCATAAAGCTAATCCGGCTACTCCTGGCCGGTTTATGTCCAGTAGTAATATCCCCAACACCTTATTCCGGAGGTTCACCAAAATTCTTGATCTCATTTGTTCATCTTTCTTTCCGGAGTTCCAAGTTTTCTCGGTTATGTCTTTGCAAAGCTCCATCTAATCATTGCAGGCTTCTCCCGGAGTTTTTCTCAATTTCTCTTCCTTTTGATCATTCTTTTATTACTGGAGTTCTTCATGGAGGCTACATGATGGTTCATCAAGGATTTAATTCCATCTCGAAGTGTTCATCGAGATTCTTTTCAGAGGAGCTCAAGCATTCTTCATCTTGCAATCCGGAGTGCAATTGTTCTCCCTTGTCTTTTGATGTGGTAATATGTCATTCTTCATTCACAAGAGTGAGGTATTTAAACCATCACTTTCTTCCATAGAGTTATCTTGGTATAAATTTCACCTAAAGCCTTCCATTGGGAATGTTGCTCTTTGTGGTGATTATCTATGATCCAAGTCTTATCCTTATCACCTCGGTGAAAGAAGATTTCTATCTTTTTCTAGCTCCCAATCAAATCTTTTCCATGAGTGGCAAGTTGTCACCTCATAATTTTGAGATGTCTTCTATAAGTCCATATCAAGCTTATCCTTTTTCATTGTTGGTTTTTCCAACAACTCCGTTTTAACTTGCTTGGAAGGGTGATCTTCAAGCTCACTTGGGGCATAAGTTGACCTTTTCTTATCCATCCTTTAATTTGAATGATCTATATTCTTTCTTCTTACGGAGGCATTGTGATGTTCCTCTTTTCTCTCATCATCTCGAATGGTGAGGATTGTGTTATTTTCATGCTTATCAATTTAACCGAAGTGTTATCATAATTGATCTTTATTGTTCGTTGTTCATCTTGTTTCAACCAGAGTGCTTGCATGTACTTATTGTCCATCGTAACCTTTTTCTTATGTCTTTCAACCTACAAGGTTCCCGTAATGATTCCTTGTTCCTCTTTCCCTAACGGAGTGTTTTTAACTGTGTGCATCTTCGTTGTAGTCTTTCGTTCAATTTGTTCAATCTCTCAAGGCTCGTGGTTTCACTTGTTTGCCAAAAAAGCAACTTAGTTTTACCTCTTCTCTTCCTCTTCCGTTTCTCTCCGGTGCCATCCTAGATCTCGGGACGAGATCCTCTCGTAGTGGTGGAGTGTTGTGACGCCCCAAGACCGGAGCTTCAGATGCCTTCTATGGTTTCTAGGTTTCGTCGCGTGTTTTGTTTGGTTCGTTGCATTCATCTTTGCATCATGTGCATTGCATCATGTCATCATGCAACCCGTTTTAAAACTCAACCAAATAAACCGTATGGATCTTTGATCCATTTAAATCGAGGGAGTTCACATGGTGCAATTCTCTTTATAACATATAAAAGTATCCTACTATTATTAGGGAGCTATATTAAATATTCCTTTAATTTGGAATTTATCACAACACACTTGCAAAAATAACCCCATGCCTTTTCTGCTTCGAGTTGATCTCCAAACCTTGTCCAATATTTCTTTTCCCTTTTACCAGGGCTCCTCCAAAAATCCGAACATTTTTGGACCTTCCTTTTACCAAGTCCCAGTTCAAACCCATTTGAATTAAATTCAAACGAGTTTGAATTTATATCTTTCAATCTTGTTGTTTCTATTTTTCTTGGGTCAAACTCATTTTTGTGAGTCCAGGAAATTTATCCGCGAGTCCAACTTCGTTCCCTAACCCCCCCCCCCCCTTCTTTCTTTCTTTTTCTTCTATTGTTTTTTGATAAAGAAAATAAGATGAGAGAGAGGGAGAGAGCCCAGCTGGGCCTCTCAGCAGCCATCCGTGGCCTTCTAAGGCCTAGCCGGCGCCCTCCACACTGGGCCTCCAAGGCCCACTCTTTGCTAACCCTAGCCGCAGTACAGGCCTCTACTCGATCCCATCGGCTCCTCCTCGTTTCCCTTCCGCCGCCACCAACCACGCACGCGCTCGCAGCCCTCTCCCCGACCTCCCTCTCGATCTCCCTGCAGCGCACGCCCCGTGCTCGATCCCTCCTCCCTTGATGCGCTGCTAGAGAGGAAGAGAGAGCAGCGCCACACCTCCCTCTTCTTCCCCTGCTCCGGTCAACATCGAACCCCGTCCTCGGCTACCCCGTTCCCGCGCGCGTCGTGGCGCCCTCCAGCCGCGCCGCGCCTGTCGTTCCCGCACCGTTGTAGCGCCATCTTGCTCCCTCCTGCCGCGAGCTCTGCCTCCCATGGCGCCCTCACCCGTGCCACCCACCTCCGAACGCCGTCAAGCTCTAACACCAGGACCCTCCGTGCTCTTGCCCGTTCCACCCCGCAGCCGCTTGCCAGCAGATGCTCCACCACCGTCCAGGACCCATAGCGACTCCTTGCTTCTCCCTGCATCACCCCACGTTCGCTGGCGTCTTCAACCACCCAAGGTCCTCCCCCTCGCCACCGCTGCTCCGGCGAGCACCACCCGAACGCCGTCGCCCTGCCATCTCTCTTCCCTGCTCTCGCTATCTCTCTGCTTCTCTAACCCGCAAATGTCGATGCCGTCATTTCCCTCTTTTGACAGGAGTCCGTCCATGGTGCCGCCCTTTCCCCGCACCCGATCTGCTCCAGCCGCCGTCGGTTTATTCACTGCTGCTGCTGTTTTGTTTCTATTACTACATCTCTGGCCGTCCCCGTCGTCTGTAGGCGACCGCGCCCGTAGACTCCTGTGATGCCTACTATTGCCGCTGTTTTCCTCTGTCAAATGAACGAACACCTCCACCGGAGACCGCCAAGACCGTCCAGGGTTCGCAAATACCGGTTCGAGTACGACTACCGCCGATGCCCCAAGGACACCAAGTGTACGACTACGCCCGGCGATGGGACAACTACCTCTACCGTCAACCCTCGAAGGCATCATAGACGTCAAGTTCCTCGCCATGCACCACTACCGTCGATGTGTACGACTACTATGTGAATGTGTACACGACGACCTCGGGGACCGATGTTGCGCCAAGTACCATGATGGCCGGAGGCCTCGGATCCATCAAGTTCGACTACCTTCGTGTGTACCACTACCGTCGCCCCGAAGACGTTGGATTCATCAAGTACCTCTTCGAACGAACGTGAACGACTACCGTCGCAAGAACGGGACCGGAATGTCCGAAGACCCCAAGTACCACGACACCGATGACATGAACATCTACGGAAACTTGTGCTACAATAAACATGTACCACTACCGTCGTCGAGATCGCGAGAACCTCTACCCTCGACCCTAGAGCATGCGAGAATGACTGATTCCACTACGAACGTCCCGAGAATGTCTACTTCCCCTACACCGCATCAAACTCGAACCCCTCCGATAACGCATGCTTTGAAGGTATAACCCCGAGGCGACCGCCCGTGAATGAATGCATGTGTGATGTATGAGATGCTTGTGCTTGCGCCGTGCTCAAATTGTCGGTGCACGTTGCCCCTCTTTTGCCTTTTCACCGTCGTCGACCCGTGGGAACCCGGTAACCGGGATCACCCCACCATCTTTTGCACGCTCCCGCCACACTTTCTTTGGCACCGATGTCTCAATGAGTTGTCGGAACCGGAACGTTGCTGTGGCACCGTTTCGTTATCGTCGCCGTGGCACCCCTTTTGTTTCCGCCACGATGACAAATGCCTCATATCTTATCATGTCAACTTTTCCTTAAAACTTGCATAAACTTGCACATGTCATCCGCATCATGATAACAACATGTAAAATGGTTTAAATTGTTGTTTGCATTAATTTGCTAAATGTATATGGGGATTTACCGGAATTGTTGTTTGATATTTCCGGCCTCATTTAATATGCCTAACTGTGTAGTTTACTTTTGTTTCACCTCTTGCCATGTTAACCAACATTTAATTTTGTTGAGTGCCTAACCGGGAGTGAACTAAATATTCGATGTGGTGTTCCGTCAATATGCAACTCGTTGCATATTGGGCTCCACTTAACTTGTAGTTTTGTTTGTGCACTTTGCCATGCCATGCCTCTTTAAACTGGACATGCATCATACTTGGTTGTGCATCATGCCATGTTTATGTGATGGTTGTTTTACTATATTGTTTGCTTCTTTCCGGTGTTGCTTGTTCGGGTTAGTTCCGATAACGTCGAGTTTGTGAGGATCCCTTCGTCTACGTCTGTTTGTCTTCTTCATGGACTCGTTCTTCTTCCTTGCAAGATTTCAGGCAAGATGACCATACCCTCGAAATCACTTCTATCTTTGCTTGCTAGTTGCTCGCTCTATTGCTATGCCCGATACCTACCACTTGCTTTATCGTGCCTCCCATATTTCCATGTCAAGCCTCTAACCCACCTTTCCTAGCAAACCGCTGTTTGGCTATGTTACCGCTTTGCTCAGCCCCCTCTCTTATAGCGTTGCTAGTTGCAGGTGAAGATGAAGTTTGTTCCTTGTTGGAACATGATGTTTTTGTTGGGATATCACTATATATGTTGTTTACTTTAATGCACCTATATACTTGGTAAAGGGTGGAAGTCTCGGCTTTATGCCTGGTGTTTTGTTCCACTCTTGCCGCCCTAGTTTCCATCATACCGGTGTTATGTTCCTTGATTTTGCGTTCCTTACGCGGTTGGGTTATAACGGGAACCCCTTGACAGTTCGCTTTGAATAAAACTCCTCCAGCAAGGCCCAACCTTGGTTTTACCATTTGTCACCTAAGGCATTTCCCTTGGGTTCTGCAGACTCAAGGGTCATCTTTATTTAAACCCCCGGGCCAGTGCTCCACTGAGTGTTGGTCCAAACCAGAGCACCGTGCAGGGCCATCCCTTGGCAACTTGGATTACGTCGGCTCATGTACGCTTAGCTTATCCGGTGTTCCCTGAGAACGAGATATGTGCAGCTCCTATCAGGATTTGATGTAGGGTAGAACCCTAGTGGCCCGATATTTCATGAAAGGAGCGGATCCCGCGAAGAACATGAAGAACACGAGGGGAATCACGAGGGGAAACATGAGAGAAACACTCAAACCAACAAGTTTGATCACACATGTGCTAGATCCTCGAAACACAAAGAGATACACGGTCCAAATCCAACAAAGCACGATACATAGGGTAGCCGGTTCTTCTCCGTAGAGGAGGTCTTGAATCCACAAGGGGATCTTCCCGTAAAGGGGTCTTGAATCCATGGGGGGATCTTCCCTTAGAAAGGGGGCTTGAATCCAAGGGGATCTTCTCCGAAGAGGCCGCGGTCTCTCGCAAGGAGGAGATCCGATATGGATGAGTGTAGCTCTATCTCTCAAATGAGCAATCACAACGCTACCCTTAACTAGGAGGAGGTGGGGGAGTATATATAGTGCTAGCCCGCGAAGGGGTAAGTGAGAGGGGGATACATCGGCCCTTGGCCCGAGTCTTTGCACGCAGGTAGGCCGGAAGTTCCGGGCTCCGGAGTTCCGAGTAGGTTCCGGCCGGGTTCCGGGCTATCCAGAGAGTTGGCGCGCTCGGGGCTGGTCTGGACTCCGGGGCCGGAGGTTCCGGGAAGGTCGGAAGGTCCGGGGGCCGGAAGTTTCGGGCGGAGGCCGGAAGTTCCGGGCTTTCTAGAAGCTTGTCCTTGCTTCTTCTTCCTTCTCCTCTTCCATGCTTGGCCTTGGTCCTTGGATCCTCCATGGTCGTCTCGGTTGTACCTGAGTATATGCAAGGTCCATGCATGAGGTAGTAGCCATGTCTCATATGTGGAAAGTGACGGTTCGAAGAGGAGTGAGTTCACCGTGTGTCCAATGGCGTTTGGTCGAGGTCTCATCGTATGTCCTCTTGGGGCTTGGGGAGTAGTCGAAGTGTACATGGGGATGATCGTAGGATGCTCCGCATCATCTCCCCTCCCTTGGGAAAGATCCGACATCGGATCGAAAACCTCATCACCATGGAAACGGTTGTGGTGGACGGACTTGTAGTTGGATGGAGTGGAAGACGTTGCGCAATCCAAGTACTCCAAGGTGTCGCCGGAGTGGTATACATGCAAAAAGAGCAAACACAAACGACACTCAGAAATACAATGGTTAGAGCACACAAAGTGTCCATCATGTAAGAATGAGTCCGTGCAACAAGATTGGGCATGACAAGGTGTATGAAGCTTATCCAAAAGAGATGGAATAGTATCCAAAGCATTCATGGGAGCGAAAACATTCATTATGCACACAATTGTGTTGTGAAAATGATAAATGCAACCACGGTGCAAAATGATGTCATAGAGAGACGGTGTATCAAAAGCATGAACATGGTAATTGGCACTCAATGTGACTATGTGATCATGCAATTGATGGTGGGCAATATGATCATGATGTATGAATATGCCATCAAGAAAGATCACAACAAATTTGCTAAGGAAATGTACAAGCTCATATATCATGGATGACATATAAAGACAAGATGCAACATGGCAATTATAATATGAGTCAGTCCATGCATAAGGTGCAAATTTTTTATGGGGATTGTTGTACCATAGCTCGATGTCGTGGTAGAAGTGGTGGTCCGAAGGCGCATCCACTAAGTCCAAGCACTCCTCAACTTGAAGGTCCATGGGGTCCATCTCCAATATCGCTCCTCCGTTTGCGAGATGTATCATGTAGACAACAAGAAGGAGACAACAATGAAAGAGTGACCCATCCAATATGAGTAATTGAGGATTGCTCAAAGGGAAGGAGTTCACCATTAGGAGATTATCACAAATGTTGGTGTTGCACATCATGTATGCCTTCACATGACCAAATTGACTCATGACGGTATCGCCTTGTGAATCCTTCAAAAGGAAAGAACATGACAAACACTCGGAAAAACAAATGAGGTTAGCGGAAATGCAAAACCAATCATTCGTGTGGTAAGATACCCAACAAGTGTATGCATCATGCTCATCATAAGAAAGGACAATGGAGCATTTCATAGTATGGACGCATATGATGCGAGAACAACCAAATACAATAGGCGCAATCAAGCAAGCATGCATCACAAGTAAAGTGTCTAAGTCTCCAAGATCAATAAGCATATATGCAACAATTGGAGGCAAGCGACAATGAACAAGATGTATCATGTGAGAGGCACGAGCATATATGTCATCAACCCAAGAAAGGATGTAAGAGTTCAACATGGGTGATGCGACAAAGCAAGCAATCATAGTGATCAAGTCAAGCAAGCTAGTAGTGCGAAGATGCAACATACTAGAAGGAATCATGGCAAGCATGTCATGGGTGCAAATAGTGTGCATGAATAATTCACATGACATAGCACAAGCATGAAAGGAGGATATGAGCAAAATAGCATCAATAGCTTGAGGCACATGATAAACATGGTAATAGCAACAAGGATCTCCACCAAGCATGCAAATACACATAGGAGTAGCATAATGGTGAATCATGGGTAGATGCAAGCAAGGGTCACAATTGCATGGGAAAGGCATAGAAGCAAGCATAGAATGCAAAGTGAACACGATAAAATGAGCAAGAAGCCAGAAGCGGTATATAGCCCATAGACGTGTGAGATCCAATTGAGAGAGATGCGCGTAGTCGTTGCGCGAAGAGAGCGGTGGGAAGGGTAGTTCACGGGATCCCAAGTCATCTATGCTCTCAAGAGCTCTTTTCGTCAACTCTTGGGATTGAGAGGTTGACGAGTATACATGAGTACCTACACAAAACAAAGACAAAGGGAAAATTGTGTGTGCGTGATAGATGTACACATCATCCATCATGATGCGCACGTGCTTGTGTTGGTTAGCACAAAATAGCCCATGCTCAAATAAATGAGATGCGTGATATAGAAACATGTCATCCATCATGATAGGTTTGTTGTTATGTATAGCATAATGGAGACTCAAATTGTGTAATGCATCACAAGAAATATGTAGAGCATTGTTATTCATGGAATGCATACGGTGCAAGCAATTATGAGAATCATGCAATGTATGGAATGCATCAAAATCTCTTAATATGTATGAGGAAACTATGGGAGTCTCCTCATGATCTTTAATGGAAACATCACACGGAGAATATTGACAACATCCAAAACAATGCATATTTGGAACAATGTGATCATGGCATGGCATAGTAGATGAATTGCACAAACCATGTAAAGGAAGCATGGCAATATCATCACATGAAAAACAAAAGCCAATGACCATCATCTCGTCATCTATGCCGTAAGTGCAAATGGGATTTGTGTGAATGGGGCATGCATAGTCACTATGTTGAGATTGAAAAGATGCAATATGGGATATCTCACGCATAGCATATGTACCGCCCTCGATGCGGCTATATCTCCCACGTGTCGAAGCACAACTTAGAGGCATAACCGCATTGAAAGCAATGTCACAAGTGAGGTAATCTTCACACAACCCATGTAATACATAAGGGAAAGAGATACATAGTGGTCTTACAATCGCCACTTCACATAATTACATGAATAAAGAATTACATCATCCAAATACAATCAAGGACCGACTACGGAGCCAAAATAAAAGAAGACTACCCCAAATGCTACACAGATCCCCGATCGTCCCGACTGGGCTCCACTACTGATCAACTAGCACGAAACAACACAAAGAACAAAATCTTCATCGAGCTCCTCCTTGAGCTTGGTTGCGTCACCTGCTCGGTTACATCGGCACCTGCAAAATGGTTTTGGAAGTAACTGTGAGCCACAGGGACTCAGCAATCTCACACCCTCGCGATAAAGACTATTTAAGCTTATAGGTAAGGATAAAAGGTATGAGGTGGAGCTGCAGCAAGCGACTAGCATATGTGGTGGCTAACCTATTCGCAAAAGAGAGCGAGAAGAGAAGTCAAAGCACGGTCGAGAAATCTATGATCAAGAAGTGATCCTAGAACAACCTAGGTCAAGCATAACTCCAACACCGTGTTCACTTCCCGGACTCCGCCGAGGAGAGACCATCACGGTTACACACGCGGTTGGTGCATTTTAATTAAGGTCAACTTCAGGTTTTCTACAACCGGACATTAACAAATTCCCATCTGCCCATAACCGCGGGCACGGCTTTCGAAAGTTCAAAATCCCTGCAGGGGTGTCCCAACTTAGCCCATCACAAGCTCTCACGGTCAACGAAGGATATTCCTTCTAGCGGGAAGACCCGATCAGGCTCGGAATCCCGGTTACAAGACATTTCGACAATGGTAAAACAAGACCAGCAAAGCCACCCAGATGTGCTGACAAATCCCGATAGGAGCTGCACATATCTCGTTCTCAGGGCACACCGGATGAGCCAGACGTCGGGTGGGCCAGCCCAGAGTTGCCCCTGGTAGCTCCGGACAACGCTCAGTTTGGACCAACACTCAGAGGAGCACTGGCCCGGGGGTTTAAAATAAAGATGACCCTTGAGTCTGCAGAACCCAAGGGAAAGAAAAGGCTAGGTGGCGAATGGTAAAACCAATGTTGGGCCTTGCTGGAGGAGTTTTATTCAAGGTGAACCGTCAAGGGGTTCCCATTATGACCAACCGCGTAAGGAACGCAAAATCCGGGAACATAACACCGATATGACGGAAACTAGGGCGGCAAGAGTGGAACAAAACACCAGGCATAAGGCCGAGCCTTCGACCGTTTACCAAGTATATAGATGCATTAATTAAATAAGAAATATTGTGATATCCCAATAAGTAAAGATGTTCCAACAAGGAACAACATCTCCATGTTCCAACAAGGAACAAACTTCAATCTTCACCTACAACTAACAACGCTATAAGAGGGGCTGAGTGAAGCGGTTACATAGCCAAACAACGGTTTGCTAGGACAAGGTGGGTTAGAGGCTTGGTTCAACAATATGGGAGGCATGATAAGCAAGTGGTAGGTATCGCAGCATAGGCATAGCAAAAGAGCAAGCAACTAGCAAGCAAAGATAGAAGTGATTTCGAGGGTATGGTCATCTTGCCTGAGATCCCGCAAGGAAGAAGAATGAGTCCATGAAGAAGACAAACAGACGTAGTCGAACGGATCCTCACAAACGTGACGTTATCGGAACTAACCCGAAGAAGCAACACCGGAAAGAAGCAAACAACATAGTAACAACCACCACATAAGCATGACATGATGCACAACCAAATATGATGCATGTCCGGATTAATGAGGCCTGGCATGGCAAAGTGCACAAGCAATCCTACAAATTAATTGGAGCTCAATATGCAACTCCGTGGCATATTGACGGAACACCACATCAATTATTTAGTTCACTCTCGGTTAGGTACTCAACAATATTAAAAGTTGGTTAACATGGCAAGAGGTGAAACATAACAAAATTATACTATCTAAACAATTTAAATGGGGTCAGATATAACAAACAACAAATCCGGTAACTCCCCATATGCATTTAGCAAATTAGTGCAAACAACAAATTAAACATTTTAATTGTTGTTATCATGATGCGGATGACATGAACAAGTTTATGCAATTTTTATTAAAAGTTGACAAGAGCATTATGAAGCATTTGTCACCGTGGTGGAAAGGAAAGGGGTGCCACGGCAACGGTAACGAAAACGGTGCCACGGCAATGTTCTGGTTCCGGTAACTCTATTGAGATACCGATGCAAAGGAGAAGTGTGCGGTTGCGTGCAGAAGATGGTGGGGCGCTCCCGGATACCGGGTGTCCCACGAGTTGGCGACAAGGAAACGAGTAACAAATTGGACACGGTGCAAACACGAGCATCTCAAACATCGCAAGCATTCGTTCACGGACGTCGTCTCAGGGTTATACCTTCGGAGCGTGCAAAGGGGACGGTTCTCATTCGTAGAGGGAAGTAGGCGTTCTCGCGACGACGGTAGTGGAAGTAGTCGTTCTCGCTTCGTAGATGTTCACACTCCGTAGGTGTTCGGGGTCAACAAGGAACTTGCCGTCCACGGGTCTTCGTGGGTCGACGGTACATGTTCTGTAAACGTTCGAGCGGCGGTAGTGGTACACATTCACGGAGTAGGTCATACACGTCGACGGTCTTATCGGAACCTCGTCAATGTTCGCGATTCACCCTGGCGATCCGAAGGGGTACTTGGCATCATGGTACTTGGGTCTTCGGACTTGCCGGTCTCAGTTCTTGCGATGGTAGTTGTACAAGGTCGTCGTGGGAGGTAGAGGTGCTCGCGAACTTGTCGGATCCACGGCGACGGTAGTGGAACCTCACGGCTTCGTGGTCTCCGGGCGGTCTCAGTCTTGACGGTGGGGTACTTGACGCATCCCGGATATGTAGTCGTACTTGACGAATCCAAAATACTCCTGCTCGGCATGGGTGCAACGGAGGCATCGTCTTGCGTTTCGAATCTGGGTCATGTTCGTATAACCATTCGCATCAACGAAAAAAAGGGCTTCGTCTTGAGGTGCTCGGCCGTGGGCGATGGAGCACACTGTGGACAAGGAGGCAGGGCGCGTTCATGGCGAGGCAGGATGCTCGGCGAGGGGTGCCAGCCACCAGCGGGCAAGGCAGCAGAGCAGCTGCTGCAGAAGACGGCGACTCCAGCCGGTTCGGGCACCCACGGCGAAACAGAGGAGGGCCGGCACGGGAAGGAGCTGCATCGGACGGCGAAGGCGCACGGAAGAAGAGCTCCAGTGAAGAAGCGGGGCGGGGTTGCTCGGGTTCGAGCCTTTGCTCTCCCGATCAAGGAGGCGGCGATGGTGGTGGTGCGCTCCGGCGCGACGGGGACGCGGGGAAGGGGTAGAGCGTGGCAGGAGCCTCGGCATGACGACGGCGGAGGTAGCCAGCGGGGAAGGAGCTGCGGTGGCAGCATCGCAGGCTTGCCGGCGACCGGGAACGAGGTGCAGGAGAGGAGAGTCCCGCGAGGAAGACCACTAGCAGGGGCGGCGACCGCCATGGACGAAGGAGGGGAGCTGCTCGCTGGTGACGGCCGGATGCAAAGGCACGTCGAGGAAGGAGGAGAGGCCGGCGTGGTCCTGTTGGTGGTCGGCGGTGGCGTCGCAGGCCGGCATGGCAGAGCCAAGGGGAGGGTGAGGATCGAGGAGAGGGTCTCCTCTGGTGGCGCAAGAGGAGGAGGGGGAGACGTGCAGGATCGAGTGAAAGAGAGAAACGCGAGGGAGGGAAGATGGGATCGAGGTATATGGCTGTGGGCGCGGGCGCTCCTGGCAGCGCTGGGAAGATGCGAGGGAGGTGGGGGTTGGACCAGGGAGAGGTTTAGGGTTAGGTAGGAGGCTGTTGGGCCTAGGGGAGGTTGGGCCGGCGTGGGAGGTTGGCCTGGGCTCTCTTCTCCCTCTCTCTTTAAAAACTTAAACCTTAACAGAAAAGAAATTTGAGGGAGGAAAAGAAAGAGAGGGTTAGGGAAGGATTTTGAGCATGGGGATAATTTTCCCGAACTCACAAAAATACGCTTGTTTCGAGAAAATATAAAAGGCCAAGATTGGAAGATGTAAATTCAAACTCATTTGAATTTAATTCAAATGGGTTTGAACTAGGACTAGGTTTTGGAAGTGTCCAAAAATGTTGAGAATTTAGGTGGAGCTCCGGAAAATGACGAAAGGATATATGGGCAAAGTTTGGAGACCAAGAATTGAGATAACAAAGGCATGGGATATTTGCAAGTGTGTTGCGGTAATTTCCAAGGGATGGAATATTTATTATAGCCCCCTAATATTGGGAGGATATGTTATAAAGAGAAATCACCACGTGAATTCCCTCGGTTTAAGTGGATCAAAGATCCATGCCATTTATTTAACTGAGTTAAGAAAAAAAATGACATGATGGCATGATGACATGATGCAATGCACATGATGCAAAGATGAATGCAACGAACCAAACAAAACACCAACGAAACTCGGAACCCAAGGAAGGTATCTGAAGCTCCGGTCTTGGAGCGTTACAACACTCCACCACTATGAGAGGATCTCGTCCCGAGATCTAGAATGGCACCGGAGGGAAAAACGGAAGATAAAGAGAAGAGGTAAAACTAAGTTGGTTCTTTGACAAACGAGTGAAACCACGAGCCTTGAGAGGTTGAACAAATAGAAAAGAATAATACAACGGAGATAAAGAAAGTGGAAAACACTCCGTTAGCCAAGGAGTCAGAAATACGATGAAACATATGAGCTTAAGTGACAAGATAGACATTGAAGCCACTCCGGTCAAAACAAAATAGAGAGGGAATAAGAATGATATAATTTGGACAGCACTCTGACTGAAAATGGAAGGAATTAACTAGAACTTTACAAGACGAGAGGATACTTGATGAAATCAACAACACACTACCTTCGGAACTAATGAAAGAATGGAACAAGGGGTAAGAAAGATCTCAGACAGTACTCCGGTTGAAAAGAGGTGCAAGGCTTGATAAGGCGAGAAGAACTTGAGCAAAAAGGTCACAACACTCCGGTTAAGTAGGATAAGCATGAAAAGATCATGATCTTGGTACACCAGATGATGGATTGAAGAGAGCAACATCACCATGCCTCCGGAACAAAAGAATAGACGATAAATAATTGAAATACAAGAATGGGGAAGAAAATGCCAAGTTGTGCTGGAATTGAGCTTGAAAAGGCATCCTTAGGAGAATGGTCGAACGGAGTTATTGGAAAGCCAACAACAAAAAGAATAAGCTTGATATGGTCTTATGGAGTACATCTCAAGTTATGAGGTGACAACCTGCCACTCACGGGAAAAAGAATTGGATTGATAAGAACAAGGAGACAAGAAGCTATCTCACCGGGAGGATAAATGAAGAACTTGGATCATTGATAAACACCATAAGAGCGACAATCCTTAGGAAAAGCTTTAGGTGAAATATAACCCAAGGTAACTCCAATGACGAGATTGATGGATTTAGAATACCTCATTCTTAATAATATGTGAATCATGAAACATGAACTCAAATTATCAAGAATGACATAATACCACCTCTGATAATATGGTAGACAGAATTTGCACTCCGGATTGCAAGATGAAGAATCTTAAGCTCCTTAGAAAAGAATCTTGATGAACGCTTCGAGAAGGAAATAAATCCTTGATGAACCATCATGTATCCCCTTGATGAAGAACTCCAGTAAACAAAAGAATGGTCAAACAAAAGGAAAGAGAAGTTGAAAACACAAGTTGAATCCTTGTAACAATTTAGATGAATCTCCGTGGTGAAATGATTGAGAGAACTTGGGACTCCGGGAAAGAAAAGATGAAACAAATGAAACTGAGAATTTGATAAGCCTCCGGAATAAGGAATTAATCTCTTGGATGAAACAAGAATAAGAATTACATTATGCTTATCCTTCACCAATTTAAATTGATGACAAGCTGCAGATTTGACATACTAATTCTCGTAGAGAGCATTAAGATAGATATAGCGCCAACTTGGGAAAATATTGAACGCACCACCGGTAGGATAGAAATAACAAATGAATCGATACAATAACAAAGGAAGAGAAATCTTGAACGAGCCACCGGTAAGAATTAAAAACGAACGAAGTAAAAGGGGTGAATCACCGATAAGAATTTGAAAATGGAATTGGAAAAAGGCACAAATCGCTGGGAAGAATTATAAAATGAACGAAGATGCTTGAGAGGATTTAGATACATGAGAACGAAGAGATCACGAGCCGATTAGAGATCACTTGAACGAAGCACCGGTAAGAATTAGAGTATGAGAGCTGAAAGCTAGAATGAATAAATCTTAGATGGTGGGCTCCGGATAATCAAACTGAAAAGACTCCTGAATTACTCCGAATAGGTGAAAAGGATTCTCACAATCGAAACAATTATGAGAGCATGGCAACAAGCTAGAATGACGAATCTTTGAGAGAATGGATAAGATATGAAGGAAAAACTCTTCTTCGGTCTTCAATACAGAGAATGACGACGAGAAACAACACCAAGAATTGTAGAGGCACTCCGGAATTAAAATTGGAAAGTTTGAGCCAACGATGAAAAGAATTCGACAGATCTTGGAGAAAAACATGAGACTGATGATAATTCATTCTTACGTTAAACTTTGAAATGAAATTTGAAGATAGCTCCGGGAAAATAAGAAGAGTCAGGTAAGATCCTGGGAAAAGACCTATGGGTTAGGGCCCACTCAAAAGAAACACCGTAGAACGATAGCTTGGAAGAGAGATTTGCACCCGTTGAATTAAAAGGCTTAAATGATATAACATCCTTACAAGAGTTTGAACGAAAGCAGAGTGGTAACATGAATCTTCGAAATATCTTGAGCACTCCGGAACAATTGAATAGAGAGGAGTAGATGATTAAGAGATGCACCGGTATGAGAAGGTATAGAAATGAGGAAAAGATATGAACAACACCGAAAGCTTGAATTGAATCCACCGCAGAAGAAAAAGAATGACGAATGATGAACTTGGAGCTCCATTAGAATCTTCATGAGAATCACTGGATAAAAACATTGACGGAAAAGGAATGGAGAGGCTTCCATCGATAAAATGGATAGTTGATTAAGAAATCCGAGTCCTTGAAGAAAAAGGGTGGGAGGGAAGGAAAACAAAGGCAACTTGGGAAGGATGAAACAAACACCGTTGAGAAGAACTGATACTTGATCTTGCAGGTGTTAAAAAATGGACGGGTCCGCTTGAAGAGAAGCACACCGGTTGAAAAGGTTTGGCATGACAATCTCGATTAATATGAAGGGGTTTGGTATACACATAGGAATATGAGAACACCGTTTAGAAAAGGTATGGAATCAACATTTGACTTCGAAGCAACTCGAATACCACAACTCAAAACAAAACAAAGGATTGGCTTGCAAAATAGCCGGAACAAACATATGATAGAGATTTCATCCGAAGTTTTCGTGGTGGGGCCTACACGGGCTCGATCGTACAGCACCATCATGTACAAGGCAGTGCACATGACATACGAAGCGTCCCCGAGTCGGCATAGCCAAGGACTCTTTAAGACACAACGAGACCACTGTAAAACCAACCGTGGATAGGCGGACCACTAGACGTCGAACCCCCAATTTCATATCATACATGTGTCGGAAAGATATCCTAAGAGCTACTTGAATTCCCACTTATAAACTCCTGAAATTTTCTGGTTATGCAATCAGGTGTTGGGGATACAGGGGAAGCATAATATCTCACCCAAAACTAGCAAATCCTACATCCAGCTGTATCCATCCTTCAACACATAACCAAGAAACCTTTGGAAATCGTCTACCTCAACCTTCGAAAAGCATCCGTTATAAAAGTTATGGAAATACTCCCGAACTCCCGCCCTAGTACTGGGTGGCGTCGAGGTTATCTCATCAACAACTGCATAAAAGAGATTTTCGATGTCGGCGAAACTAAACTCAGGTATTCCAGAACTGCAACGATAAAATTGTGATGACAACACCTCGGAGCTCAACTCCCCGGGACACTGCCACAATCCCTAAATGACAGGAGGCACCAAGAACAATGTTCTCGTCACAAATAGATCAGAATGATTCCAAGATACCCGCGTGATCCTAAAAAAATTTAGTGAAATTTGAGAAGAGAAGAGTCAAAACTCTACGTCAGGATGCCTTACCAGAGCGATGAAGGGACTGGGGAGTAAAAAGAATTCCTAAACTCTCCGATATATAATTCCGAAATGACTCAAAACATTTTTCTAGACTCAACTCGTCAGCTAATTCGATCAAGCAGTGGGGGCTCCTAAGGTCGGGGAAGGCTCTGATACCAACTTGTAATCCCTCGATGCGGCTATATCTCCCACATGTCGAAGCACGACTTATAGGCATAACCGCATTGAAAGCAATGTCGCAAGTGAGGTAATCATCACACAACCCATGTAATACATAAGGGAAAGAGATACATAGTTGTCTTACAATCGCCACTTCACACAATTACATGAATAAAGCATTACATCATCCAAATACAATCAAGGCCCGACTACAGAGCCAAAATAAAAGAAGACTACCCCAAATGCTACACAGATCCCCGATCGTCCCGACTGGGCTCCACTACTGATCAACTAGCACAAAATAACACAAAGGACAAAATCTTCATCGAGCTCCTCCTTGAGCTTGGTTGCGTCACCTGCTCGGTTACATCGGCACCTGCAAACTGGTTTTGGAAGTAACTGTGAGCCACAGGGACTCAGAAATCTCACACCCTCGTGATCAAGACTATTTAAGCTTATAGGTAAGGATAAAAGGTATGAGGTGGAGCTGCAGCAAGCGACTAGCATATGTGGTGGCTAACCTATTCGCAAAAGAGAGCGAGAAGAGAAGGCAAAGCACGGTCGAGAAATCTATGATCAAGAAGTGATCCTAGAACAACCTACGTCAAGCATAACTCCAACACCATGTTCACTTCCCGGACTCCGCCGAGAAGAGACCATCACGGTTACACACGCGGTTGGTGCATTTTACTTAAGGTCAACTTCAGGTTTTCTACAACCGGACATTAACAAATTCCCATCTACCCATAACCGCGGGCACGGCTTTCGAAAGTTCAAAATCCCTGCAGGGGTGTCCCAACTTAGCCCATCACAAGCTCTCACGGTCAACGAAGGATATTCCTTCTAGCGGGAAGACCCGATCAGGCTCGGAATCCCGGTTACAAGACATTTCGACAATGGTAAAACAAGACCAGCAAAGCCACCCAGATGTGCTGACAAATCCCGATAGGAGCTGCACATATCTCGTTCTCAGGGCACACCGGATGAGCCAGACGTCGGGTGGGCCAGCCCAGAGTTGCCCCTGGTAGCTCCGGACAACGCTCAGTTTGGACCAACACTCAGAGGAGCACTGGCCCGGGGGTTTAAAATAAAGATGACCCTTGAGTCTGCAGAACCCAAGGGAAAGAAAAGGCTAGGTGGCGAATGGTAAAACCAATGTTGGGCCTTGCTGGAGGAGTTTTATTCAAGGTGAACTGTCAAGGGGTTCCCATTATGACCAACCGCGTAAGGAACGCAAAATCCGGGAACATAACACCGATATGACAGAAACTAGGGCGGCAAGAGTGGAACAAAACACCAGGCATAAGGCCGAGCCTTCGACCCTTTACCAAGTATATAGATGCATTAATTAAATAAGAAATATTGTGGTATCCCAATAAGTAAACATGTTCCAACAAGGAACAACATCTCCATGTTCCAACAAGGAACAAACTTCAATCTTCACCTGCAACTAACAACGCTATAAGAGGGGCTGAGCGAAGCGGTTACATAGCCAAACAACGGTTTGCTAGGACAAGGTGGGTTAGAGGCTTGGTTCAACAATATGGGAGGCATGATAAGCAAGTGGTAGGTATCGCAGCATAGGCATAGCAAAAGAGCGAGCAACTAGCAAGCAAAGATAGAAGTGATTTCGAGGGTATGGTCATCTTGCCTGAGATCCCGCAAGGAAGAAGAACGAGTCCATGAAGAAGACAAACAGACGTAGTCGAACGGATCCTCACAAACGTGACGTTATCAGAACTAACCCGAAGAAGCAACACCGGAAAGAAGCAAACAACATAGTAACAACCACCATATAAGCATGACATGATGCACAACCAAATATGATGCATGTCCGGATTAATGAGGCCTGGCATGGCAAAGTGCACAAGCAATCCTACAAATTAAGTGGAGCTCAGTATGCAACTCCGTTGCATATTGACGGAACACCACATCAATTATTTAGTTCACTCTCGGTTAGGTACTCAACAAAATTAAAAGTTGGTTAACATGGCAAGAGGTGAAGCATAACAAAACTATACTATCTAAACAATTTAAATGGGGTGGGATATAACAAACAACAAATCCGGTAACTCCCCATATGCATTTAGCAAATTAATGCAAACGACAAATTAAACATTTTAATTGTTGTTATCATGATGCGGATGACATGAACAAGTTTATGCAATTTTTATTAAAAGTTGACAAGAGCATTATGAAGCATTTGTCACCGTGGTGGAAAGGAAAGGGGTGCCACAGCAATGGTAACAAAAACGGTGCCACGGAAACGTTCTGGTTCCGGTAACTCGATTGAGATACCGATGCAAAGGAGAAGTGTGCGGTTGCGTGCAGAAGATGGTGGGGCACTCCCGGATACCGGGTGTCCCACGAGTTGGCAACAAGGAAACGAGTGACAAATTGGACAGAGTGCAAACACGAGCATCTCAAACATCGCAAGCATTCATTCACGGACGTCGTCTCAGGGTTATACCTTCGGAGCGTGCAAAGGGGACGCTTCTCGTTCGTAGAGGGAAGTAGGCGTTCTTGCGACGACGGTAGTGGAAGTAGTCGTTCTCGCTTCGTAGATGTTCACACTCCATAGGTGTTCGGGGTCAACAAGGAACTTGCCATCCACGGGTCTTCAAGGATCGATGGTACATGTTCTGTAAACGTTCGAGCGGCGGTAGTGGTACACATTCACGGAATAGGTCATACGCGTCGACGGTCTTATCGGAACCTCGTCAACGTTCGCGATCCACCCTGGCGATCCGAAGGGGTACTTGGCGTCATGGTACTTGGGTCTTCGGACTTGCCGGTCTCGGTTCTTGCAACGGTAGTTGTACAAGGTCGTCGTGGGAGGTAGAGGTACTCGCGAACTTGTCAGATCCACGGCGACGGTAGTGGAACCTCACGGCTTCGTGGTCTCCGGGCGGTCTCGGTCTTGACGGTGGGGTACTTGACGCATCCCGGATATATAGTCGTACTTGACGAATCCAAAATACTCCTGCTCGGCATGGGTGCAACGGAGGCATCGTCTTGCGTTTCGAATCTGGGTCATGTTCGTATAACCGTTCGCATCAACGAAAAAAAGGGCTTCGTCTTGAGGTGCTCGGCCATGGGCGACGGAGCACACTGTGGACAAGGAGGCAGGGCGCGTTCATGGCGAGGCAGGATGCTCGGCGAGGGGTGCCGGCCACCAGCGGGCAAGGCAGCAGAGCAGCTACTGCAGAAGACGGCGACTCCAGCCAGTTCGGGCACCCACGGCGAAACAGAGGAGGGCCGGCGCGGGCAGGAGCTGCATTGGACGACGAAGGCGCACGGGAGATGAGCTCCAGTGAAGAAGCGGAGCAGGGCTGCTCGGGTTAGAGCCTTTGCTCTCCCGAGCAAGGAGGCGGCGATGGTGGTGGTGCACTCCGGCGTGACGGGGAC
The DNA here is from genome assembly GCF_002162155.2 of Triticum dicoccoides. Classification (NCBI taxonomy): domain Eukaryota; kingdom Viridiplantae; phylum Streptophyta; class Magnoliopsida; order Poales; family Poaceae; genus Triticum; species Triticum dicoccoides. Next base: position 165,278,645 of record NC_041388.1, read on the forward strand.
GCGGGGAAGGGGTAGAGCGCGGCAGGAGCCTCGGCATGACGACAGCGGAGGTAGCCAGCGGGGAAGGAGCTGCGGTGGCAACGTCGCAGGCTTGCCGGTGACCGGGAACGAGGTGTAGGAGAGGAGAGTCCCGCGAGGAAGACCGCTAGCAGGGCGGCGACCGCCATGGACGAAGGAGGGGAGCTGCTCGCTGGCGACGGCCGGATGCAGAGGCACGTCGTGGAAGGAGGAGAGGCCGGCGTGGTCCTGGTGGTGCTCGGCGGTGGCGTCGCAGGCCGGCATGGCAGAGCCAAGGGGAGGGTGAGGATCGAGGAGAGGGTCTCCTCTGGTGGCGCAAGAGGAGGATGGGGAGACGTGCGGGATCGAGTGAAAGAGAGAAACGCAAGGGAGGGAAGATGGGATCGAGGTATATGGCTGCGGGCGCGGGCGCTCCTGGCAGCGCTGGGAAGATGCGAGGGAGGTGGGGGTTGGGCCAAGGAGAGGTTTAGGGTTAGGTAGGAGGCTGTTGGGCCTAGGGGAGGTTGGGCCGGCGTGGGAGGTTGGCCTGGGCTCTCTTCTCCCTCTCTCTTTAAAAACTTAAACCTTAACAGAAAAGAAATTTGAGAGAGGAAAAGAAAGAGAGGGTTAGGGAAGGATTTTGAGCATGGGGATAATTTTCCCGAACTCACAAAAATACGCTTGTTTCGAGAAAATATAAAAGGCCAAGATTGGAAGATGTAAATTCAAACTCATTTGAATTTAATTCAAATGGGTTTGAACTAGGACTAGGTTTTGGAAGTGTCCAAAAATGTTGAGAATTTAGGTGGAGCTCCGGAAAATGACGAAAGGATATATGGGCAAAGTTTGGAGACCAAGAATTGAGATAACAAAGGCATGGGATATTTGCTAGTGTGTTGCGGTAATTTCCAAGGGATGGAATATTTATTATAGCCCCCTAATATTGGGAGGATATGTTATAAAGAGAAATCACCACGTGAATTCCCTCGGTTTAAATGGATCAAAGATCCATGCCATTTATTTAGTTGAGTTAAGAAAAGAAATGACATGATGACATGATGCAATGCACATGATGCAAAGATGAATGCAACGAACCAAACAAAACACCAACGAAACTCGGAACCCAAGGAAGGTATCTGAAGCCCCGGTCTTGGGGCGTTACAGCATATGACAAGGTTAATGGATTGTCAAACATGATGTGACCAAAAGAATTTTCACATGATATCCTATGGAGCATAGCATCACAACTAGGCAAATCAACATGCTCATCATCATATTTATCATAAATAGGTAAGTCATGACATGAAGAAGTCGCACTAGCATGAAGCATGGGTATAGGTGTGTCAACATCATGCAAGCAATCATTCGTAAAATAGTCCACTAGTGGGACAAGAGAAGCACCATCACCTATGTTACCTTTGGAGCATCGCTCATGTGTTGTAGGTGAGGTGTCGAAGACCGAGTTGTGGTCATCTTCATCTTGATGGAACCATGTGGGGGTGCATCATCGTCCACCATGGCCATCATTGTCTCCATTTGAGGTATGGACTCATCGAGGGTAGGCATGTCGTCATGTAGGAGACCTAGCACCAAAGAAGAAAACACACTAGGAGTAGAGGTTAAGTCGTTAGAAATCAAAGTGGCCTCACATGCCGTGTCAACTACCTCACTCACATGTGGCTCACTCACCCCCTCTCGGATGATCTCACTCATATGGTTGGTGGAGTCACTCAAATGGCTCTCAACCTCACATAGGATGTGTGGCATGCTCTCAAGTGTGGGGCTAGTGGTGGTCACACTCATCCTCTCATAGGAAATGCTCTCAATGTCACGTGTGGTGGAGTCACTCATGTCACTCATGTGGTGGTGGCTCTCCTCACATGGCAATTGGGGCATCTCATCACATGTCGTTGTCGGAGAGATGTTGGTGCAAATGTCTCCATGCTCAATCATGTCGTGGTCGTAGCCGTGGATGAAGGCCGAATATGGCACATGATCACTCTCCTCGAAGACTAAAGATAAGGTCTCATGCGCGGTCTCGTAGCTTGACTCGGAGTATGAGTCCAATATGGGTGCCGTCTTCATGTTGTTGAAGCGGTTAGTGCGCGTCGCCGTGGTCGAAGGGGATGGCCCTTGCTCGACCTTCTTGTCGCCGTCTTGTTGTTGGAGGTCCATATGATGTGGCACCTCATAGCTCGTCTCCATGACCGAAGGGAAATTCCCATGCTCGGCCCTCTTCCTTGAGGGGCTTCCGAAGATGGAAGTGTCGCCCTCACTTGTAGGTGGTCGCCTTGGACTTGATGAAGTCAATGTAGGTGTACTCGTGGGATGTAGGCGAAGATGCCGTACGTCCAAAGGCGAAGATGCCTTGATAGCACTTGGCGAAGATGCCGAAGTGGTTGTTGTAGCCGTAGCGTGCTCTTGGTGGTGCTTGTCTCGCGGTCTTCTCTTGTGGTCATGAAGTTTGGACTTGGCGTGAAGTAGGGCTTGTTGGGACTTGTAGGTAGGCGCATCTCGAGCATCTTCATGTTGATGGTGGTGTTGTCGCACTTGAGCTCGTAGTAGATGTCGTTCATCATCGTCGTACACATGTTGCTTGGAGGTGACATGCCCTTCATGACGAGATGGATCACGAACATGATGGTGGTCGCCATGGAGTTGTGGACATGGAGAACTTGCGCTTGTGTCGCTTGGGCGCTCCGAAGAGGATCGATGTGCTTGCCGCCGCCTTGAAGATGACGAAAGGGAGGTAGACTTGATCAAGGCCCGAATCTCCTCCATCCTTGCATCTTGCTCCTCCTTTTGTGCGGAAAGCTTGTTGTCGATGTAGTCCCTTTTCCTCGCTTCGGAGTGGCGAATGTCAATGGAGAGGTTCTCGATGCGCTCTCGCAATCTTGATTGTGTGCCTTGCATTTGTCGTTGTAGATCGAAGATTGACGCTTTGGTGATGTAGTTGTTCACGCCGTCGTTGTTGTCGAAGATCGGAGATGAAATGCCTTGCCTATCCATCACTCCAAGAGAAAAGTGTGAGTGGTAGAAAGAGAAGAACGAATACCAAATGTACCTTGACCGAAGTTGAAAGTGGATCAATGATCACTCCAATGTGGACAAGGAAATATCACAATTGGTACCAATTCTTGTCGGTTTCTCACACCTACACAAATAAGGCTTATGGTGGAGCTCGGTGAGGATAGTGGCACAAAAACTTTTATGCAAAATGTTAGCAAGAGTCAATAATGTTGAAAGAGATTAACATATTCGCAAGTGAAACAAGTAGACCAATAGCAATATGTGGCACACGGAAACACACACACGGATAGATAAATGGGGTCGTGCAACCAAGGAATGAGCTCAAAATGTGGAATTCACGAAAAATGCTCTTGTTGCACAACTCTAGAGAGATGCTAGCACGATTGCTCAATAGGCGGATACGACACTTGTGCACAACCTATAGGAGACAAAAATGCAACAACTTCTATCCCAAGTATGCTATGTATATATGGTTCCCGGTGTTATGATCCAAGATGATCTTATATGACAATGTGGTATGATGCTATGGCACTTGCTTACAAGCTCTTTGTTCACTCTTTTTCTTTGCTTAAAAGCTTTATTCTCTTTTTTTGTATGGCCACTTTTGCACAATGCACAAACCAAGATAGCTATTGTGTATATGCGGGAACAAACTTGAGGCACACGAGATGATATGATAACAAGATGATACCTATGGTATGGTATGTATGCAATGGGAGGTGTAGCTCGATGATCACTAATGTGCACAAGTAACGTTGCCGGCAATACTCAAATTGCTAGTCTCGATAGGCAAGTGACGCAAAATGGGCTAGGGGTTATCAATGCAATGGCAAAGGAATATACAATGGATGGATACCACGATACCAAGATGATATGGAGGTTACCGTCCATGTCGATGATGAGTGTCGGTGATCTTGATGGAGATACCAAGATGATAGAGACTCATCCCTAACTAGCCGAAACACCTTAGGAAACAGAAAAACCACGAACTCAAAATCTCAAATGTCAAAATGGTGGTAGCGGGATACGGCGGTGGTGTTGCGGAAGCTCAATGGGATTGCGCCAACGCAATGATGGGTTATGCGAGTAGGCAATGCGGAAGTGGAGGGTTATTGGGTTATGTGAGTCGGAGTTGGAAGCACGGTCCCTAAGTAGCCGAAACACCTTAGGAGACACAACTCACAACACAAACAAAATTGGGTTAAGTTGGGGTGTAAGAAGTGTATGGTTGGTAAGCCTATGCAGAAGTTATGGTGGTGGTGGTGGTTGATGAAGAAGCAACCGTCCCTAAGTAGCCTAGACACCTTACGAGATTCAAATCACTCCTCAAGCAACCACATATGCGACGGGGAACAAAATTGGTTAGGTTGCAGAAGTCTGCGGTGGTGTAGCGGATGATGTGGTGGAAGCCCTAGGCAAAGATGCCAAAATGCACAAAATTTGATGGTGTCAAAAGGTGGTGAAACCAAGGTGAGGTCCTCGAGCACGTCGATCGCTTCAAAACGAGCCAAAGAACACTCAAATCGGAGTTCGGAGCGAAAAGTTGTGACCAAAACGGTGAAAGAGGCTGATGCTGAAATTTCAGGGAAAGTTTCTGGTTAGGCCGGAAGTTTCGGGGGTTGCGGAAAAAGTGCGGGGAGTCTGGGGTTTTTTTGGGTAAACTTTCTGCTTAGCCCGAAAGTTCCGGGGCTGGGATGGAAGTTCCGGGGGACGGAAGTTCCGGGTGTCGTGGAATTTCTTCCGGGACGAACCCTAAATTCCAGATCTAAGAGCGGGGGCAGAAAAACTCGATTTCCAAGGTCAAAATTGGGAAGATTTCATGGATAGAAATGGGGGAAAAGATGGTGAATGCTAGATCCACTTATAACACAGCGAATCCATGGATCAAAATCAACAAAACATCATCAAAACCAACAAATCACAAAAAAAATTGGGGCTATTTTTGGTGGGGATTTTCGAATTTAGGACGAAATCAACAAAATTAGGCTAGCAAACAAAGAGGTGAGGCTCCGAAATCGTGATCAACGTGGCTCATGATACCAAGATGATGTAGGGTAGAACCCTAGTGGACCGATCTTTCACGAAAGGAGCGGATCCCGCGAAGAACATGAAGAACACGAGGGGGAAAACGAGGGGAATCACGAGGGGAAACACGAGAGAAACACTCAAACCAACAAGTATGATCACACATGTGCTAGATCCTCGAAACACAAAGAGATACACGGTCCAAATCCAACAAAGCACGATACATAGGGTAGCCGGTTCTTCTCCGTAGAGGAGGTCTTGAATCCACAAGGGGATCTTCCTGTAAAGGGTTCTTGAATCCACGGGGTGATCTTCCCTTAGAAAGGGGGCTTGAATCCAAGGGGATCTTCTCCGAAGAGGCCGAGGTCTCTCGCAAGGAGGAGATCCGATATGGATGAGTGTAGCTCTATATCTCAAATGAGCTATCACAATGCTACCCCTAACTAGGAGGAGGTGGGGGAGTATATATAGTGCTAGCCCATGAAGGGGTAAGTGAGAGGGGGGGGGGGTACATGGGCCCTTGGCCCGAGTCTTTGCACGCAGGCAGGCCGGAAGTTCCGGGCAGGTTCTGGCCGGGTTCCGGGCTATCCAGAGAGTTGGCGTGCTCGGGGCTGGTCTAGACTCCGGGGCCGGAGGTTTCGGGAAGGTCGGAAGGTCCGGGGGCCGGAAGTTCCTGGAAGTTCCGGGCTTTCCAGAAGCTTGTCCTTGCTTCTCCTTCCTTCTCCTCTTCCATGCTTGGCCTTGGTCCTTGGATCCTCCATGGTCGTCTCGGTTGTACCTGAGTATATGCAAGGTCCATGCATGAGGTAGTAGCCATGTCTCATATGTGGAAAGTGACGGTTCGAAGAGGAGTGAGTTCACCTTGTGTCCAATGGCGTTTGGTCGAGGTCTCATCGTATGTCCTCTTGGTGCTTGGGGAGTAGTCGAAGTGTACATGGGGATGATCGTAGGATGCTCCGCATCAGGATTTGTCGGCACAGCGGGTGGTCTTGCTGGTCTTGTTTTACCATTGTCGAAATGTCTTGTAACCGAGATTCCGAGTCTGATCGGGTCTTCCTAGGAGAAGGAATATCCTTCGTTGACCGTGAGAGCTTGTTATGGGCTAAGTTGGGACACCCCTGAAGGGTTTTAAATTTTTGAAAGCCGTGCCCGCGATTATGGGAAGATGGGAATTTGTTAATATCCGGTTGTATAGAACTTAACACTTAACTTAATTAAAATGCATCAACCGCGTGTGTAGCCATGATGGTCTCTTTCCGGCGGAGTCCGGGAAGTGAACACGGTCTCGTGTTATGTTTGAACGTAAGTAGTTTCAGGATCACTTCTAGTTCACGAACATGCTTTGCCTTCTCTTCTCGCTCTCATTTGCGTAAGTTAGCCACCATATATGCTTAGTGCTTGTTGCAGCTCTACCTCACTACCTTTCCCTACCCATAAGCTTAAATAGTCTTGATCGCGAGGGTGTGAGATTGCTGAGTCCCCGTGACTCACAGATACTTCCAAAACCAGCTTGCAGGTGCCGATGATATCGTGCAGGTGACGCAACCGAGCTCAAGGAGGAGCTCGATGAAGATCGTGTTCGTTATGTTGTTCCGTTTCCAGTTGATCAGTAGTGGAGCCCAGTTGGGACGATCGAGGATCTAGCATTAGGGATGGTCTTCTTTTATTTTGGTTCCGTAGTCGGACCTTGATTGAATTCTGGATGATGTAATGCTATTTTATGTATTGTGTGAAGTGGTGGTTGTAAGCCAACTCTTTATTCCTTTCTTATTCAGTACATGGGATGTGTAAAGATTACCCCTCTTGCGACATGCCTACTATGCGGTTATGCCTCTAAGTCGTGCTCTGACACGTGGGAGATATAGCCGCATCGTGGGTGTTACACTCGGCGCCCGCGACGCCCCTGGCGTCCCTGACCTCGACCACTCCGGCAGCTTCGCCCACCTCGCCCGCGACGGCCTCGCCCGCGGAAGTCTCGCCCGCCGCCTCGCCTGCGGCCTCCCCCATCGCGGCCTCGCCCGCCGCGGTCTTGGAGGAGGCGGGCTCTTCTTCGTCGTCGCCCATTTCCACTCCGGACCCGCTGCACCGCCCGATGACTCGCTCTCGGGCCGGCACTCTCCGACCGAGCACGCGGTACCCCAGCGATGAGTACCTTCTCGCTGCTTCTGTCTCTGAGCCGTCTCCTCTCCCATCGTCAGCTTGAGCCGCCCTTTGGGATCCTCATTGGCTCGCTGCGATGCAGGAAGAGTTCGATGCGCTCCAGCGGAACCGTACCTGGCAGTTCGTCCCTCGGCCGCCCCGTGCCAACATCATCACGGGCAGGTGGGTCTTTTGGCACAAGACTCGTCCGGATGGCACTCTCAAGCACTATAAAGCTCGCTGGGTGGTTCAGAGTTTTCGGCAACGCGCGGGCGTGGACTTCACCGACACATTGCCCCGGTTGTTAAACCGGGCACGATCCACGCCGTGTTCCAGCTAGCCGTGTCCCGAGCTTGGCCTGTGCATCAGTTGGACGTGTCCAACGCCTTCTTGCATGGCCACCTGGCTGAGCAGGTGTTCTGTGAGCAACCCACCGGCTTCGTCGACGGCACGCATCCCGATCATGTGTGCTTGCTCTCCCGTTCTCTCTACGGGTTGAAGCAGGCACCTCGGGCTTGGTACCAGCGCATCGCCGCCTTCCTGCAGACGCTCGGATTTACATCGACTCGCTCTGATGCGTCCCTCTTCGTGTATCATCACGGAGTTGACACAACCTACTTGCTGTTGTACGTCGATGACATCATTCTGACGGCATCCATTGTCGCGCTCCTTCAGCGGCTCACTGCTCGTCTTCGTGATGAGTTTGCCCTGAAGGACTTGGGTCCTCTGCATTACTTCCTTGTCATTGAGGTCGTTCGGCGGCTAGATGGGTTCTTCCTGCATCAGCAGTGCCATGCCCATGAGCTTCTCGACCGAGCTGGCATGCTTAACTGCGAGCCCGCTCCCACGCCCGTCGACACCAAGGCCAAGGTTACCGCTTTGGAGGGTTCGCCTGCATCTGATGCAGCATTCTACCGCTCCATTGTCGGCGCCTTGCAGTACCTGACCCTGACGCGTCCTGACTTGCAGTATGCTGTTCAGCAGGTCTGTCTTCACATGCATGCTCCGCGTGACTCTCACTAGACTCTGGTGAAGCGTATCCTCCGATACATAAGTGACACCAGCCCTTGGGACTTACGCTGACGGCCTCCGCCTCCACCGACCTCGTCGCCTACTCTGATGCGGACTGGGCCGGCTGCCCGGACACACGGCGCTCCACCTCGAGGTACTGCGTCTACCTTGGGCCGTCCCTGATCTCTTGGTCCTCCAAGCGACAGCCCACCGTCTCCCGCTCGAGTGCCGAGGCTGAGTATCGAGCAGTGGCTAACGCCGTTGCTGAATGCTCTTGGCTCCGTCAGCTGCTCCAGTAGTTGCTTTGTGATGTTCACAAGGCCACGCTCGTCTACTGCGACAACGTCTCCGCCGTCTACCTCTCCGCCAACCCGGTCCACCATCGTCGAACAAAGCATATTGAGCTCGATATACACTTCGTTCGTGAGCAGGTGCCTCTTGGGCGCATCCGGGTCCTCCATGTCCCGACGGCACAGCAGTTCGCCGACGTCATGACCAAAGGACTGCCTACTTCTGTCTTCGAGGAGTTCAGGTCCAGTCTTTGTGTCTCCGGCGACGCTTCGACTGCGGGGGGTGTTGAATATATGATTTTGTGCATGTATATTGTATAGCCTGGCCCACCTTCTAGTCATTGTATAGTTGAGGTTGTGGCCCACCTTGTACTCCATATATATGTGTGCTTTGCACCGATCAATACATCGTGAAGCAATGCCAAACTCTCGTTTCCAACACCGCCGCGGACCCGACACGTCCAACTTGTCCGGCGCGCACCCGTACACGCGCCCGACGCGTTCGATGCATCGCCGCGGCTTATTGCCCAACAATCAAAGCCACTAAGTTTCAAACAAAATTAGATTTGGTTTGCTATTTTTTTCGAGTTTACTGTTCTCAGAGTGGGTGCAGATTGCCTGGGTGTAGCCACAACTTTTCCTAAAGGACGGGGCGGTAAATGCCATCAGAATGATGGTGTTGTGACCTAACATATCAGCATGTCCAAAAATGGATTTTATGAGTATAGTAGGCATACAAAAAATACAGTGAATCGTATAAGAATTTTCATTTACAACATTATCTTCCTGTAGACTTTTTACTCAGAACATGTGGTATATAAAAAACAATCAGGGGGACTGATTAGTGACTATAAATTTCCATATAGTACATACATATGATATATGTCGTTTGATAGATGAGTTGCCATCTTTTGAACATATCAAAAACTTCATATCTTAATTGAACCCGAGAAATTGGTTATAAATGATAGAGCAAAAAGTTAAGTACTCCCTCCGTTCCTAAATATTTGTCTTTCTAGACATTTCAAATGACTACTACATACAGATGTATGTAGACATATTTTAGAGTGTAGATTCACTCATTTTGCTTCGTATGTAGTCACTTGTTGAAATGCCTAGAAAGACAAGTATTTAGGAACGGAGGGAGTATATGTTATTGGATAAGTGTCTGGTTGTTTATTCGTTTGATGCTCCTGCAGGCTCAGTAATTTGAATGACTGGAAGCTTTTAAAGATAACTAGTCAAAGCATATCTAGAAAATCAGGGATGAACAATCTGCAACGAGGGTGATCTGAATATGGCATGGCATATTTTTGGACTAAAATACGGCTATATTTCATCCACTGCAATATCAGTATGTGAGGTTTGCACCATCTTATTTTTCAAGATATTTTTTGCACTACTGAGAGTTTGCAATGAAAATAAAAGGATCTAAAATAGTGGTAAATTCATATGTGGAAGTAAAATGTAAATTACAGCTGTTCTTACATGAACTATAAACCTGCCTAAGGTACAAATAGCATATCCAGAATCCATTTTTAGAAAAAGCATGAAATGGGAGTTACGATCCCTGTGAATGAGTAGTATGAAAAGTAGCTAGGCACACAACACAAGCAATATAACTTGGCACAGTTAGTCCAGGAACACAGAACATCGAAGATGCAGATCCAGATGCACATACAATATTCTTAGGGAAGGCAGAAAACATGCATGTCTAACTAGTCTCGGTGCATAGAAAACAGTGCCGTATCTCAGTCATGATTGAACCAAGGTATACGTAACAGGAACTGAAGCAGTAAACGAAAGCACTGCACTGTTTAGGATCACGAATCTGAAGCAAAACGTGAGATAAAATCATAAGACTGCTGATATTTATTAAGTATTCCGAGACACAGACAGTAAAATAGTCGATTGCAATCGGCAGCTTATATATTTGGCTCAGGGACTTGCCGGGGGTGGCGGCACGTCACCTTCCACCCCCTCGGTGTCTATATCAATCTCTTGTGAGGCTTCGGGAGGAGCAGGATCGGCGGCAGGCATAGGCAGCATGGCAAGCTGGTCCAGTGCAGCCAAGATCACTTGGTGGGGCACTGGGGGAACAATCTGCATTTCTATGTCGAGCAGTGCTCCAACAGTTTCCAGCCTTTGCATAAGTGGGTCCGCATAAATTTGACCCTGTCTTAATGCCCAAGCCAATACGTCTGCTGGGTCTGGGTGTTGATCATCAACCGCTGGCACACTGGACAACGGACATTAATTAGGAATCGCAAATACCTGGTAAGTAAAGAAAACGCCCCCGCGTCGCTCCCGTGCGAGCGACACGGGCGGACTCTGCAGCCCTAGCCGCCGCCGCCAGTATCCCAGCCACCCCTCTCCGCCGCCGCCGGAGGACGCCGCAAGGCGAAGCCTCGCGGCCGACGGCGGCGGCGGGGGACCTTGCTCGTGGCGCTGGGGGGCACTCGGCACGGCGGGTCGTCTCCCGGTTATCTGCGCGTTGTCATGGCGCTGCTGTCCGGATCCGCCCGATCTGATGCATCCGGCTCTGGCTGCCATGGTCTTCGCTGGTGAGGGCCTGGATCTGAGGCGGCGGCCTCGTTGGTGCGGATGGCGCTCCTTCGGCGGCGGGGAGTGCTCGTCGGTGAGGTAGGCCGGATCCCCTCGGTTGCGCGGGCAGCGAGGTTCCGGTGGGCGCTGGTCATGGCGCGGGAGGCCCCGGGCTCCCCTCGTCAGATCGGAGGCGATCTGGTCCGCTCGTGATGCATGACCTCCGGCCGGCCTGGATCTCCGGCGTGCACGCGCCTGCTGATGTTGTTGCTGGTTCGGAGGTGGCGGCAGGGTGCTTGGCCGGGGGAAACCCTTGGCCGCCGGTGGTGGTCACGGCGTCGATGGCGTCCCGGACGGCATTCCCTCCTTGGTGGCGGCGCCGAGGCTAAACCTCCCCTGACTCCCCCCTTCCCCTGCGCCCGGGTGAAAACCCTAGCCCCGGTGGCTAAGCGGCGGCCGTGCCACAGCGTCGTCACCTTCTTGAAGGCGCCGATTTGGGCATGGGGATGCTGGGTGTGCATGGCGAGCTTGTCTGGTTCCTGGTGGCGGCCCGTCTGATCTACCGCGTCGCAGCTCCGGGCAGTGTCTCGTGGCTGCAGTGCTTCTTTTCCGGCCGTGTCTCCGATGGGGACCTCGCCCTTCCTCACCTTGTACATGCCATGGTGGAGCGGTACTTCATCTCACTCATTGATGGCGGCGAAGATCGGCGGCATGGCGCTGTGGAGGCTCGCCGCCCGATGCGCGGAGATGGACTCGCGCAGGTGGAGGTAGCTGTCTGGCGTGATGGTGACGTCGATGGCGGAGTGGCCTACACAAGGTAGAAGACTCAATATATTCTGAAGATGGACCTGTGGAAGATGGCTGCGACGACACAAGAGTGTGTCTGACCGGATCGTGCCCCAGACCCGGTATGTGGCTCGGCTGGGGCTTCCGGCTTTTGATGTTAGGTTTAGGTGAGTGGTTTGGGTAGTGGCCCAACTAGCATCCCTTCATCATATGGTAAGAGTAGCGGCATATGTTGCCGAGATGGTGGATTCAGAAATATTATCTGTAATACTTTGTAAGGTCCTCGAGAATAATTAATAAAGTGGCCGTATGCATCTCCCAGATGCAGAGGCCGGGGTCATCCTCCTTTTCTAAAAAAAAAAAAGTAAGAAAACAATGATGAAGAAGAAACTTGAGCATCCAGGGGCTAACCTGTTGACCTCAACGTTGGCCACATCAGGGAGTACACCCTCTGGATTACCAGCCGCACCAGCAGCACCGAGCTCTGGCTTACTTGGGGAATTATCCATCGCAAAGCTATATAATATGCATGGGATGGATCAAAAAATAAGTAAATCAAGCAGCAGGAATAAATAAGAACAAAAAGAAATCAAGGACACTTTGCGATAGGTAAATAACCTGGACAAGCCCGTGACGGAGACCAAAAGCTGGATGTTGCAGATCAAAGAGAGGAACACCAGTGTTGTAGCAGCTAATGCGCTAACGCTCTGTGGTCTCATGGAACTTTGCAAGGTTAGGGGTTCAGCTGGATTGAGAAATGAAAGATGGAGATTTATACAGAAAATCAAGGTAGATTGTAAACGCATTTAAATGCAATTTCTAGTAGTACCAAATAAAGCACTTTATTTAGCACATTTAATACTGGTGACATATATGTTCTAAATCCTCCTCACTGACACTGGGTGCTAGCCAGCGTTTTGATTTTCGGTTTGTGATTTTTCTCGCCCTAGGCCGAGATGGCCGAATTTCGGTCGTTTTTAAAAATTTCGGCCGAAATTTGACCAAATTTTGACTGAAATTTGATTAAAATTTGACCAAAATTTCTCAAATTTGACCAATTTCGGCGAAAAATAGATTTCGCCCTAGGCCGAGATGGCCGAAATTCGGCCGAAATCCATTTTTTACGGCCGAATTTCAAAACCCTGGTGCTAGCTAGGCCATTTAATACAAAATATAATTTTCATACTTCATATAGCGATGGAACCTGCAGTTATATCTTCTACAAAGATCGCATGGTGGAGACGACTGTGGCGTTTTGGTGGCCGAGCTGCCTGAAGGCCAAAATCTGTGCCATCCACTATAGCATTGCGATGTGTACTGATTTGTTTTTCTGTGGATATACGCTGGCTATTAAATTGCAATACAATGGTCCCATGGGCTGCGGCGCTGCGATTGTACATGGGCCTCGGGTACACAGCGCTATGCATGCATGTCATGTGCCTGCTGGGCTGTTTTCAAACTTGGACATGTAGCTCGCGGTAGGTTGGGCTGGTGGGAAATTTTATATTTGTATTATGAACATGTGGCGCTACAGATAGATTTACTTTCACGCAGTGCAAAACTTTTTTTGCCTGGTCAGACCATTCATCGCCTTCGCGTGGTAGCTGGGCGAGCGACGGTTCGCCATGGATGGCCTGGAGTTCTTCTTTGAGGTAGCGGATTTAGGGCAAAATATTGCTGAGTCTCGCAATTTAATTTATGTTTCCCCTTGTAACACTTTCGAACAAAAAATGTGTTTAGCTTGTATTTGCCACCGGATTTTGCTGCCATTTCTTTGCCTGGTTTGTCTGCATCTTGTTGTTGGATCTGATTCTGATGAGATGATAATCTGGGATGTGTTGCAGTTTGGTTCCTAGTCCTAGGGTGGACGCCGCTGACATTTTGGGGGCTGAAATAGCTGTCGTGGAGTCCATTGTTGCTTTTATCCACGAATCTCGTTCGTCCTATGTTGATATTCAGGATCAAGAGATACTAGATTCATGAACCTCTCCAGAACATCATTTTTTTGTTTGAATGGTTCAAAACTAGCAAGTAGTGCGCGGCGGCACGCCTCGCCACTTGAACTAATTAGCTATTTATTTTTTATAATATTTGATAAGTCGGTCCAAGACATTTTTTGGCAAGGTAGTTTATACAAAAAAATGATAGATCTATTTGGTACATAATAGGTAGGAGATCATGACAAAGTAGTTCATAAAAATGAAACGGTTCATCTAGTCGGCACATACATAGAAGATCTACAACACGTAGTAATATAGTAGATACTGGGCATAGAATTGGGAAGGTCTCGTTCTCTTCTTAAAAGAGTGATGTTGATCCTCCGACTGGGTTTGGGTGATGTGCGGCTGGGAGGCCGTGAGTGCGAGATTCGGGGACTCGTGGCAGCTGGGAGGCCCTCTATGAATGCATTGAGCGGGAAGCGGGGCACAGGATCCTCCCAGAGAGACAAATCTAGAGAACACTATGCAAAATATGTGCAAACTATCATTGTCCAGAAAGCCCGGCTAAAGCGGCAACTGACCTGAAAATATAAACGTACAAAGAGGGCCACAGTCAAAGCGCCCACATGTACCTATCCATCACACACGTCATCCAAACATGAGCCGTAAAGCCATTGAGACCCTATGCAACTTGTATCTGGTGATCGTTTGGCTGGTCATAAGGGCATCTCCAGCCGTTGTGCCCTCAGGATTTCAGCCTTTTGAGAAGGCCCCGGCGAAAATTTTACACTGAAAACAAAGATTCTTCCAGCCATCCCCCATCCCAGCACTTCTTTCTCTTCTTCCCCCGTGCGCCATCTCTTCTTCCCCCGTACGCCCCTGCAGCTCGCCGCGCCCGCACGCCCCTGCAGCTCGTCCCGCGCGCGCCCGCTCGTCCCGCCGCGCCGGCCTGCTCGCCCTCCGCCGCCAAACTGCCTTCGAGGCCTCACGCGAGACCGCCTGGCCTCCACCGCCGTCCCATCTTTGCCCTGCTACATCCACGACCGCATCCCCGAGTCCCAGCTCGCGTTGACTCGAATGACGGCCGAGGCGTCTTCTGCGTTGAGCTACTTTACCCGGGCGCCACGGCCACGCGCGCAGCCTCTTCGGCGGCTGCTCCTCGCCCGGCCACGCGCGCTCCGGCCAGCGCCCGCCCTGGCCTCGCCAGCTCCGGCCAGTGGCCTCCTCGAGCTCGCTGTATGGCGGCTCCGGCCAGCGGCCTCCTCGAGCTCGCTGTATGACGGCTCCGGCCAGCGGCCTCCTCGAGCTCGCCCTGCGGCAGCTCCGGCACGCCCGGGCCGGCGCGCGACGACCAGGGCGG